>NC_057843.1:34549444-34865972 GCF_910594005.1 Cervus elaphus | reverse complement strand
AGTGTCCAGGAAAGGGAGAAAGCACGCTCAGAATTACACAGAGAAGGGTGAAAGTAGCACATCAGGCAAACAGCAAACACTTCAGTACGGCCGGACTGCAAGTGCGCTGGGGGCGAGGGGAAGGGGGACGGAAGAAACAATGATGAGGATGGCAAAGCGGCAAGAGACAAGGAAGGGAGAAGGGCGTCAAGGGCCAAGTGACTTCTGTTGAGTATTTCAAGCTTTACATAGAGCAGAAGGGAGAGCCACTAGGATATCTGAAGGAGAAGGGTGACATAATCAGATGTGAATTTCTCAATGAACACGCTGGCTACAGAGCACCAAAGCAACCACACTGAGGCCCCAAGTAAACACAGAGAGGTTGCAATCCAGGCAAAAGATGATGAAGGCCTTGCCAACAGATGTCAGCTAACATATGAAAAGGTAGTGGATAATTTGGTTGAAAGAAAGGTAATAGTTATTTCGGCATACTGGAGTAACAAGAGCTGAAAACAAGTTTTAAATGATAAATTTAAAATCAAGATTTAAATAGTATATTTCTGAGTTTTCTCTTTAAAAAGAGATCAGATTCAAGGTGAGTCTAGGCAAAAGTACAACTCAGATTCAATTCAATTGCACTTAGCCAACCATTTCTTACAGTAGTACCTGGATATTTTTAACAATATTTATTGAACTTCTCACTCTTAATTTATAACTATTATCATCAAAAAACATTTATTATGAGCCTAATTATGGAAGAACCTTCACTACACAGTACTCAAACTTTCACTACACAGTCCACACAGCTCCAGGCTCCTAACAGGTTATGTTTATAGATTAACCCACAGGAAAACATGACTAAATAGGGCAGTGCATGCATGTCAGAAACCAGGGCATTTCAGAAACCTGGGCAAAGAAGACTCTTAATTGGTGACATACTGTAAGACCACAAATGACCAAAGCATTTTTCATGTAACTTTATTTTATGTACCATGTCTGATTTAAAACTTCAGGGTGTCTTGTTGTCAGAGAAAAAAATAATTTTCCAAATCATCAAACAAATGCAACATCCTGTCTTGTATTATTATTTATAAGACCATAATTAACCAGAGATAGGTTATCTGTTGCCTGAGCCCCTCCCACAAAAAAAGCTAAACATTTATAAAGATGGGTTAAATGACAAAAATGTTATAAAAGCACCCATTACTGAAAATGAAATTAACAGGTGAGTTGCAAAAAGAATATTTTAGAAGACAGTATAACTGGTAAAATTTCTCAGATACAGTTGTGCAGGGTAAGCTGCCAGTAAACAGAGCACATATGTATCAGTCACTTGGCATAATTCCATTTCTTTGACAGGAGGCTGTTCATCAGATATCTCTGCTCAATCTATAGTTCTCTTTGTAAAAATGCTTTTGATTCCCTACCTGTTGGGCAGCTATGAAAATGCCAGCCTTTGTGATTTTTAAAAAAACTATTCTTGGTGAAAATATTTTATTTAACCACTTCTCCAGGACTAACCCAAGAGCTCAGAAGTTGTGTCACTGGCCTGAAAGAATATAATTTTAGAGCTGAAAGGCAACGGCAAAAAAGAAAAAAAAAAAAGTTAACCAGTCCAAACCAAACAGTTTAAGTTAAAAAAAAAAATTCAGTCCCAAGCAGAGAAAGAAACACAGAGACTCTTCAGAAACAATAATGGGAAAACCTACATAAGGTTTTAGATTCTTCCTGAATTTCGTTAAGAAAGCACCATGTTATTGTATATATGTGCCTGGCATATATGAAGTAGTTTTTAAAAAAAAAAAAAACATTCATATCATACACAAGAATATATTGAGGGTTTAAGAGTGGAGTGGATAATAGTTGGGATCATAACTTAAAATCTTGGCTTTAAGTTCCATCTTTATTATATCTAGCTATGCAACCTTGGGCAAATACTTAACCTCTCAAGCTGTCTCTTCAATGTGCCGGCTAAGTTGCTTCAGTCATATCCAGCTCTTCGTGATCCCATGGACTGTGTAGCCCGCCAGGCTCCTCTGTCCATGGGATTTTCCAGGCAAGAATCCTGGAGTGGGTTGCCATTTCCTCCTCCAGGGGATCTTCCTGACCCAGGGATCAAACCCACCTCTCTCAGTTCTCCTGCATTGAGAGGCAGGTTCTTTACCACCAGAGCCACCTGGGAATCCCCTCTTGACTAACTGACGATAATAAAAGCATTTGAGTTACTTAGTGTTGTCTTACACATTAAACATAACAGTGAAAGTAAAGTGCTATGCTGAATGCCTGGCACATGGTAAGTGCTCAGTAAATTTTAGCAACCATCACAATTACAACTCTATATACCAATCACTATTAGTGTACTTCTAAATAAAGAAAATAAAAAGGAATTCGTTTTCCACCTATCTCAATGTCTTGAGCATCATCAAAGGTTTCAACTGAACAATTATTCTTCACATTCATGATTTCAATTAAACTCAAGTCAAAATAAATTCAAAGCAAAGGACATGTAGCACTTGAGAATCAGAAAATGAGAATAATTAGGAGGATTTCAACAGCTACAAGTTAGGACAGCTGGCAAGAAGAGAAAGGGGATTCTAAGAACAGCATTGGTAGAACCAAAAAGGTGCCTGAGGGCAGGGGCTCCACACTGCAGCAGGTCAGAGCTCTTGAGGTTCTGCAGAGAACAGAGACTGGACACACAAGCTGGGATTCGACTGCAAAGGGCTTTGACTGCGATGCTGGGAATTCAGCACTTGAGGATGCAGAGTTGAAAGCCTTGAGTTTCAGAGAGCAAAAGTTTTTAGGAAGAACTGAAAAGGAGAAAAGAGAAAATGAGGTACCAAGAAAAAAGTATGGATGAAAGATTATATTTTAGGTTTATAAAATACAGAATGTGGGACAAAGGAGAACTTTCTACTTCTCAACTATCTAACAAGCAGATTAAAAAAAAATATTCAGACCTGGAACCCCAGAGAGAAGTTATAAACTTTATTTTCAGAGTCATCTATGCAGAAATTATTGCTTCTATGAGAAGTAGATAGGTATAGCTCATGAGACAGTATAGACAGTGATCTGAAAAAGGCCATGGATAAAACAATAAGAGTTAAAATGGAAATGGGACACAGAGGCCAAAGCGTACAATGAAGGGAAAGCAATGTTGATGAAGAAAGTGAGGATCAAAGAAGGGACTCAGGTCCTCCATCCATGAGATATTTCCAATGGAAGATGCTCCCCAAAATGCATCCCTCTAGTAAAATATTATAACTCCCTTCTTTTTCCCCCAAGAAAAATGTGAAAATCATTAGTTAGCCACTAAGTGAATTTAGAATACCTAAGACATTTCCAGTAGATTACTATTATTACCAATTAGCCTACTACTCCATTTAAATTAAGATATACAACAGAATTTATAAATAAGGATATAAAACCATGTATCTAAAAATCACACACTGAATTATTTCAATCAGAAAAGTCAAAATGAGTAGCCATCTTTTGTTTCTCTTTTAAAATCCTTTAACAGTATGTTAATTAAGTTCCTAGTACAAGCAGTTCAAATATGCGTTTGCAGGAAGGCTGGGTCTACTTGTGCAGTAAGAAACCATCAGCTCATGCATGATATGTCCTTCCAGTTAGGGTAGAAGGAGACTGGAGGAAAAAAAATATTTTAAACTTTGCAAACAAATGTCTTTCGGGCCTATAATGGAACACTGGATCAGCATTTGATGTGTCTAGTCTAATTTAAATTGTACTGGCGGATCTTAGGGACAGACAGAAGGCAGTAAATTCCTATCCTCCATCAATACATTTGACCTCAGAGCAAACCCCACAACTGGCTACAGGCACCCACCATCCATCATTGCTCTTGAAACCTGATCTTTCATGGAAGGACAGCTGCACTGGGCAAAGAGCTAAGGAGCTTTCTAAGATGCACCACCATTAAAAAAAAAAAAAAGGCAATTCTGTCGGTTCGGTGTTTTAATTAAACGCTTTTCTAAACATTTCTTCCTTGAGACTTAGCTCAACATCAAATATGAAGAATTTATTAAGACATTTTTTACTTTTAAGCAAAATTCTCTCTTTGTACGTTGTAGGTAAAATCATTTCTAGCTTTTCCTTTAAAAGCTTTCTGAGATAAACAGCATACTATGGCATACTGATGTGTACAGACTTCAAAAACAGTGGACAGGAAAAGGTAATTCTAGCATTTGTAGTAATTATACCATGTACACAACAAAGTGTACACGACTCATATCCAAGTCTTCATTTTTAAATCAGGAAGCAATAATTTATAGTAGATAAAGATAGCAGAACACTATCATACAAAATCACGTCATAGAATACAGCATGTCCGTTATATCACTCCTGCATCCAGGAATTTTTTTAATTTAAAATACAAAATAAGACAAATTCTTATCTAATTGTATCTTCATCACATCTATGTCTATTTTCTCCATGTTATGATGGTGAAACATGACCCTAAAATGTTATGTAATTTCTGCCAAGATTCCACAGAAAATAAGTGACAAAACTAAGGTATAAATTTAGTTTTTCTTGCATCAAATTTGTTTTTTTTTTTTTTAACTGTAGTCAAAAAAAAGGAGTTGGTCCAGATTTTGCAACCTTTAGCATTATATTTATATACACTATACATCTACATGCTTAAACAAAATTAAATAACTGTTTTTCAATTATTAATAAAATCAGTATTAATATAAACCTTTTTGTTAATAAAAGGAATCCGCTTACTGAAGCTTAAAAAAGAAGTCACTTGTTACTTGGGACCCAATGATTAAAGATGACCATTTCATAGATCTAAAAGCACACTTCCCCCTAATCCCGAAGCAATACTGAGAAACACAATTTTCTAAATGCAATTCACAAATCTCAATTTAGTTAGCTACTGCTACATTAAAGAATACAGCTTGAGGACTGTGGAAAAAGACAATTAAGAATTTATAAATTCAATCAATCTCATGACACTGACAGAGTTACAATGGTTAAAGCCAGTAAACAGCGAAATGGTAAAGGTCACAAGGTTCCTGACATTGTTATCTGAATGTCAAAGTTAAGTCCTGCTTCTGGGCAGTGAATTCAAAGAACGAGGAGAAAACCCAGCTTCAGACAGCTGCTTTTGCTCTTATATTTCGCTATAAATGCTGAAGAAGCCAGAGGGGAGCCTGCCACCTAAGAGTGGCCATTTGCAAAGGAGAGCAGAACTTGCTTGCTGCAGGTGGGAAGCAAGGACTATTCAAGTGGTCTCGACACTGTCTGTGTATGGGTGCACCTGATCTGCTGGCTCATAGACAGAATCAGCCATCTTAGCTTTCTAAATTGGCATCTCTTTCATTTAATTTACTGACCTATGACATAGACGGATTTGATTTAGGGGGCAGCAGAGGTCGAAAAGCCAAGAAAAAGTTCCATTTTGCTCTTTGTTTCTTGTAATTTTTAAAAAGTTATAGAGTAACTGACAAGTATTGATATGACCCTATTAAAGATGTCAGCATCAAACAGAAAATAATGAGCAGAAAGCTACCGAATGTATTAGTTTCAGAGGAAGGAGGCAGAACATGGCAGGCTATTTCAGTTATTCTTTCTTCCCAACAAGTTGACAGTATAACCGGACACAATATTTAAATTACCTTAATGTCTGTCTTAAGAATATGTTTAAAATGTTAAGAAAAGAAACTGCAAACTGCTGATTACATAAAAGCAAATGGGTGATGTATTAAAGGGAAAATGAGGGGCACAGGCCCGAAATGTAATTGTGTGAGTTACGTCTTTCAAGAATTCTATTTCATTAATGTTTCAATCTTCTACCGTTGTCGTGACTCTATTATTTAGGTTATATTAGGTCAGAGACCTCTATAATGTATAAGCGTTTGCTCTTTAACTTCCCAAGACTTATGACGTAAAGAAAACAGTAAACTTTTACATCTGAGGGTACAATTTCATATAATGAACAATCAGTAAGCACAGACCACTTATTCTTTTAGCTACCTTTCCTAGGGGCTTGACTGTGGAGAGCTGGAAACACTTTTTTATTTTTAAAATAGGGGTGGGAGAATTTGGACACTATAAATTGTCAATACAAATGCAAGCCTTACATGACATTTTAATAAGGGTTACCAACTACTAATTAGAAGCAAATGAAATTATCCATACAGAAAACATATTCCCAAACAACCCTATCCTTTGGTGGAAATGTCACTGTGCCGTGATATTATGGAAGCTTAAACAAGGGATGTTTGTTGCAATGAAATTTACTGATAATTCCCTCCTAAGTAATCTTCCTCCACATTTTCAGGTTTCTTCTGTTGATGTGTTACATAGGAATCCTCAATCTTGTAGCTCACAGAAAAAACAACTCTTCTCTTTGCAAATCATTGATAATGTAAAAATTCTTTAAACACTGATTTTGCTTGCAGCTGCAAGTTGTCTTTATGCCATCACAAGTAAGTAGCTTTCTTTAAAGATTTTTCCCAGAAATCAAACAGTACTAAGAACTGAAAAATAACTCCATAAGGCAAAAACACACTGAGTAGGCCTTGCTTAAAATAAAACTCATTTACTCGAACTAACCTTTTCAATCAAAAACTCCTGGCCCTTTAAGAAAACAAGGGGGAAAAAATAGTCTCTGAATACTCTGGAAAACTGAATAATTATATCTTTCTAGTTAGCATTTCATATATTCATGCTTATAAAATGAATCCTAAAAGTGTACTTTGTGGCTGCTAAGTTAAATATATTACATTAAAGGTAAAGTTTATTTTCGTGATGACCAGAAACTTTGGGAAAAGGGCACCCATGATCAAAGGTTAAATGTATATTTAAAGATGTGAGCCTAAAAGTTTGATGCTCTCAGAATCATAAATTAGAGCATATGCATACTTCAACTCTCTGACTACCCACAAATACACTGAAAGGGTGTTTTTAAAGCCAAATCACCTTGAGAAATCCATCACTCCTGAAATGGCACTTTTAATACATGATTGTGTTAATGAATTCTTATTTACCCATAGAATCCTTTTAAAAATAGAAATGTTCAATGACTTGATAAATCAAGTTTGGTCTGAAGGAAATCCAATATGCAAATACTCACAGTGTGCTCTTTTACAAATAGTCACCCTTGTCAGTTTGAAAAACTGAAAATCAACAGAAGAACAGTGTAAGTATACTTGACCTTATTGCCTAATGTCTATCAAGATTGCCACAGCTGGTCGATTTCAAATTTGTGAAACTGACACTTAAAAATGGACGGTGCATCCTCGGTGCAGGTCCCTCAAGTGCTGACTAAACTGTAGTCACAGCCTCAGATTCTCCTTCCACACAACTTGCATAGCACTTACAAAGCCAGTTTAATCACACCATCAATCTATGACTACACATTCCTTAAAGTAATTCTGCTTCCTTCTCTTTTAACCTTACATTATGCAAATAACATCCTTATCAGTCCAATAAGGAAAACTTATTAACGTTCCTACTTGTTTATCCTTGACATACACTGAGAGCTTGGATCACATATGAATTTGCACAAATACCTCTCCAGTGTTCCACACACTCTGTGAAAAGTCATCCTTGCACCACCATAGTGTAATGCTCTAAACGATATTCTTGAAAAACCCTTCAATCAAAGTCTATGCCTAACATCAGAGCATGAGTTAATAGGTTAAAAAGACAAAATAAAAACACAGGGGACTGCATACCTGATTCTTTTTAAATGTTTCTCTAGGAAGGCTTTGCATATGGCATACCAGGCTATCTCCTGGATATAAGAACAGTTATACAGGCCCCTAGTGGTTTAGCAAATAGCAGCAATGAGGGGATTCCAATTCTTAGTTCTGGACTTTGAGATATTCTGACTATAAATGAATGTCAATCTTAAAAGGAAAATCAAATCACTGTATTTAATACTTTAAGCAGTTTTGCTTTTATGATTATCCACTGAAATACATATATATTAAAATAGAGCACTGCATTTCATTACTTTAGCAACTACAACTGCACTAAGAAGAATTTGTTACATAACCTCCACAATAAAATATTTAATTCATTCACCTCTTTGCATGTCATTACAAAAGTAATATATTACTCATACATTAAAATATATTAGAGAGACACTTTTCCTCTTTGAATCTTATTTCTATTATACTAGTATTACTGAGGGCTATAAGAACAGATTATTTCTATGTAAAGTGCTCACTGTTTAAAATGAAATGTAGATAAACTGACTGCCACTTTTAAAATAGTAGAAATCTAAAATAAATGTGCTTCCCAACAAATAAAACCAGTGTTTTATAAACAAAACCAGTGATAAAACTTACATTAGAGTGCACCTATTTAAAAAAAGCTACAATTAATAACACCACTTAATCCTCATCCCCTAGCTGCCTTTCCTTTAAAAAAGAAAATTCTAGGCAGGCATTTTTACAGCTTTTAGCAATTTTTAACTGGACACAGTCTGACAGCTGAATTCATAGAACTGACCAGCTTGTCAATTTCACACTTTGAAAGTACAATAATAGCTGATAACATGAGGGTGAATATAAGAAATCTGTCACAGAATTGCTAGCTCCATTGAAAAGCAAAGTATAGTATATAATTATGGGAGGTGGGAGGTAGGAAAATTTTCCTTCTATTGTCCATTTCGGAGATCTGTTTCAAGAATTTGGACATTGAGCATTGAAACTGTATTCTCTCTTTGCTAAGCAAATAACATAACATCCATCTGTGGCATATAACAAAATGTTTTCTAAATACGTATAATATCTATTAAGCTTTGTCCTGGATATCATCATATTAACAACATGAGAATCTTTCCGTTGGTATCACTTAAATATTCCTTTAATTCAGAATATTTCAAGTCTTGGCAGTAGATCACCCTGGTTTTACTCAAGTTGAGTGGTGAGTGTGTACACTTTGAAACAGAGATAGAATAGCCAAAATGGTCAGAAGTATCAGTGGCTGGACTAACTCCCATATGTGTGCTACAGGATGGGTGCAAAGAACACACCAAAAGGAAAGGTCCACGTCTGAAGCTCTGGAAGTCCAGCGGCGAATCTATCTCAAGTCACAAGCAGTCACAAGTCTCTGACAGGCTCAAAATGTATGTGCTCTGCTCTAAGTCACTGGTACTATGACTGTGGGCATTTAAAAAAGGGTGGGGGGGGCGGAGAAAAGTTTAAGAGAAAATACAGGAGTGCTCCCTCAGGAATCTTCCTGGAGGTTTAAGGCATCCTACAAAGTGTAGGCTGGTCTAGGGATCACTCTAAGAACGTTAGAAAACAGAGGAGACATCAGACAAGTCATGTACTGAGAAGCAAGCTGAAAACAATACCAATGAATTGTGATCATCCAGGTTTTGGTGAATGGAACAATACGGGAGCACCCAATTAATGAAAGCCAAGCTCACAGTGTCCAAGATTTTTTTTTTTTTAAATAAGAAAAGTGACTTACTTTGTTAATGCTTCTAAAAGAAAATCAACCTCACACATAAACGATTCAAGTTTTCTACATGCCAATGTGAAAGCTACAATAAATAGGAAAGCAAAGAACGTTTGGTTTGTTCTTGGTTTTCTTTTCAAATTGTTTCCTACAACTTGGACTTTGCATTATAAATTTGGCGTTGCCTTCCCCATGGAATGAGTGTGTAAGAAGGGCAGATCGCCACAGCAAAACTACGAGCTTTGATTCTGCCACGGAAAGGTCTCCAAAACAGTCCCCCTCCTCTTTGGCAGCCGCGTAGACTTTCATTCCTGCTATTTCTCCTTCTCCCCAGTAGTTCAGAGGAAAGAAAGAAAAAGAAATTGCCCCCTCTCCGAACCAGCCCTCCTTAAAACAGTACTCACTGCCTCTTAAAAAAAAGAAAAAAATTGCAGTGGCAGAATCTCTGGGTAGGGTCGTATTGCCCCGCCGCTCCACCATTTCCCCAATACTACGCCCACCCCAGGAGGAGAAAGCGGGGATGGCAGAAACACACAGACTCCAACACCCTCATTCTCTAGAACTGCCACTCTCCCAGGTCTGAGGTTTTAAGCGAGAAACGAACCGTGCAGGGGAGGACCTCTGCCCAAGGAGGTTCAGAAGAGCAAACTGTTCGCTCCAGTGCCGGGGCGCCGGGCTCGCGGACGCGGGAGAGTGGAGCTCCGGCCCCCGGAGCGCGGGCTGCGGGAGTCGGGCTCTGGCGAGCGCAGACCCGAGAGGACTCAGGGGGGCGGACCGGGTCAGCTCGGAGGACTCACCTGGTCATGTTGGCTCCGGGCAGCCGCCGCCACCGCCTCTCGCGTCGCCAGCAGCACTTTCGTCCAGCGCCTTCGCCCCACGCCACGGCCGCGCAGCCCGCGCCTGCCCCAGCCGCCGGAGTCCGGGCGGCCGATTTAATCCCGCGCAGCTGCGGCCCCCGCCGCGGGAGCACCCCCAGTGGCTGCCGCCGCCGCCGCCCGGTCCTCGCGCGGCCAGCCCAGTCCAGAGCGAGGAAGTGGAGGAGAGTCTGCGAGTGAGTCCAAAAACCCGAAATCCAGCATCCAGAGGAGCGCGTCCCCCCGCCCTCCCTCCACCCCTACCCCCTTCTCCTCCTCCTCCGCCGCCGCCTCCTCCTCCTCCTCTTCCCGGGCCGTCCTCCTGGCCCTTCTGAGCCCGCGGCTTCCGCGGCGGTTTCTCCTCCTCCCGCTCCTCCTGCTCGCCCTGCGCTCGCCCCTCCGGCCGCCGCCGCCGCTGTGTGTCTCCTCCTCCTCCCGCTCCTCGACGCTCCGCCGCTCGCGGCTGGGGGGTCCGGGGCCGCGGCGCCTCTCCTCCCTCCGCCTCTCCCGTTTCCTCCTTCCCGGTGCTGCTGCTTTTAAGGAGGATTCTTTGGCCACAAATAGCAACTCGGCTGCCCCCCTCAACGCCTCCCTCTCCTTCTTTTCTTCCCCCCCAAAAAGTGAAGCGCGCTCGAGAGGTAACCAGAAACTGAGGCCGGCGGGGGAGCGGGGCGAGAGGGGAGGCGGGGGAGAGGCGGCGAGGCGACGCCTGCAGACCGGCCCGCGCGGAGTCGAGGGCCCGGAGAGGGGCCGGCCGGTCCAGCCCAGTCCTCGGACCTGGCGTGAACCTGGCGGCGACGCTTGAAGGCGAGGTGGTTTGGTGGGGAAATTAAATGAAAAAAAATCTCAGGAAAGTGATTGGAAAAGCTCCTCTCTTTGTTTCCTTGTCTGGGTGATTTCGAAAATCCTCGTAACGTGCTGGGGATCCCACGGAATCGCGGTGCCCCAGCGCTGAGGGATTGTGCGTGCGCGTTGCCAGCGCGAGAGTGTGAGTGTGGGTGCGCCCGGGCGAGGGGAGGGCCAGGCCCGCTGCGCCCACTGGCGAATCCCTGAATCCGGACCACTGACCCGCTGAAAGGGCCAGGGAGCTGGACCGCGAAGGAAGGAGGCAGGAGAGCTGGGAGAAGGAGGCGCGCAACACACACACAAACACACACTCACACACACACTCTTGCAGAGGAGGGGGCTGGGTGACGTCACTCCCCAGCATCCATCCACCAGGCCAGAAAAGACCCCCTCTAACAAATTCACTCATCTCCTGAGCTGCACACCCAGTGCTTCCTGCTCGGGGTCCTGGCACAAGGGAGGAAAGATGCTGGTCGCATCCCATTCAAAGCAGCGATAATAATATAAGGCGCGGGCGGTGATGAGACGGTTTGTGTCTACAACCCCAGTTCACCTTTGTAGCTTCCATTCAGGGAGGTTTGGTGGATCCACTTTGGAATCGGAGAGGAAGAAAGGGAAGTATCGAGTCAGTCTTAGTGGACTAACCATGTTTCCATGCCACTTGCTTTTATGATGTTGATAACGCAATACTCCCCAGCTTGTCTGAAGGACACCATGTAACCCTCTGCCTAGACGTCCGCTCAGTTGTGGGGCTACACGGGCTTCATCAACAGAACACTGTGTGGACTGTTAGCTGAAGAGGCACCTTTTTACCTTCTTCATTCCTCAAGGATCTCCAGCAAGCGCAAAAAGTCAGCAGCTGGAAGCCACCATTGGCAACTGGCCTACGAAATTTTAATAGAAACTTGGTCAGAAAGGTTAAAGGAAAGTCAAGGTTTCCACTCACCTGCCTTGCTCACTGTGTGCTCAAGGCAGCATATACACAGAATACTTATTCCTGCAGGCTCTAGGCAGTCTTTGAAAGACCAAAGGTAAGCCAGCTCCTTAGACTGAATCAGCCTAATGATTCAGCTGTTGTCTCAAGCTGCCCATTTGTTCCCACTCTTTGTATGTAGTGCACCTGAAAGCCACTGAAGGATTGGTCAGTAATCCTCTGCCCACTTTGTGCTCCAGAAAGAAATCACGCATTTTTGAAAGGCTTCTTGCTAAATGAAGTTTAGTTTTCCAGCAATTTGCGGGGTGAGGGGGAGTACCATCCTAGCGTGACTATTCCTTGTTCTTTTTTTTAAATGGTTAGCCTTATAGTCAGGATGAAGAAGACAGCTATTCCTGAGCAAGCCTCCAGAACTTTCTGATAAACCAGGGAACTGAAAGGCTGAGCAGGTTTGCTGAACACCTGCCGCTTATGCCCTAAGGATGAATTCAGAAAGTGGAGCCTCTGACAGGTGATTCTCACTGAAGTTATAAACACAAACTTGGCTTTCTCATTGAAAACCAGTGAGGCCCACTTTCCTCTTGCAAAGTTGGGTGTTAGAGGAACAAACAGAAAGTTTTTCAGAACCCTGGTATTTCCTCTATTGTCTTTGAAGGAAAGACACATATCCAGTTACCTTATTTAAGAAGATCTGACTAGTTCCGACCTTATTTGAGATCCTGGCTGGGAAGTCTGATTGCTGTCTAAGAGCACCATCAAAGAAGAAATAGTATCAATATATTCCACTCATAGCAAGTTAGATAGGCTAGAGAACTCAGTGGTGCTGGTTACCAAGGTGAGCAACAAGCAAAAAGAAAAGGGATGCAGAAATCAGGGGAGACAGGGCAGTGTAAATGATGCAAGCCCAAGGACCCAACCTCCCTGACACCACGGGGTCCTCGATGTGCTTGTCCCACTACAACCAAACATCTTGGAGAAAAAAGTTAACAATGAAAGGAAGGGACTAGAGAATCTGAGCTATTATTGTATTGGGTTGGTCAAAAAGTTCGTTCGGGTTTCCCCTGTAACGTCTTACAGAAAAACCCCAATGATCTTTTAGGCCAACCCAATACAAAAGAGTGTTGTTCAGGGTAATAGGAGAGAGAGTGTGCACAAGTAGAAAAGCCAAGCTTCCTCTGTACATCTAAGTCATGTTGGGAATAAGACTGCAGCCCTGTATACACATATTAACATATTCAGATCAGATTTGTAACAAAATAGCTCCCTGTGGCATCTACTACAGTATACAAGAGAGTTTACCATTTGGAGCTTTGAGGTCAAAAGGGGGGGACTAATCATCTGCCAAAATCACCTAATTTTACAAATAAGGAAACTGAGTCCCAGAGAGTTTAAGGTGACCCAACTGTTGGTTGGCAGAACAAAACCCCAGATGTCATGGTCCAGTGTCCCCACCCCCTCAGCTACTCCTAACTGCCTCCCAGTTCTGGATCCAAGAAGCCAGTTTTTCAGCTTATCAGTGAGCAATAAATACAGAATATTTTAAAACTATAAATACTTCCATGAAGGGAAATGAAGGAATGGTACTAGACATTTCCTTAGTTCCTTTCTAGCTCTCACATTCTTTGATGAACAGCACACAGAAGCTTTGCTATAGCACAACCCCCTCTAGTGCATAATTCAGCATACGATGAGTATGAGTCTATCTTGGACCCCATCCAAGGAAGTTAATTCCTAGAAGTACTGGGAAGATTTTATTCTTATCCATCATGAAGCATCCTAAAAAGGCTGAAAATAATGTTTAAGGACAATAACAGTAATCACTTGTATTATGTACTAAACATCACGCTATCCCACTGTTTTTCAAAAGGCACATCATGACCTTTTCTGGGTCATGAATCTAGTGTGTCATGAAACATTTTTTAAATGAAAGTAGGAAAGAAGAGTGCATTATCTCTATTAAATATTGTTTTGTAAAACTTTTGTTCCCACGATGTGGCTAGTGATTAAAACAAAAAGTTTCGAAACCTGTCACTTAAGAATCATTAGCCCCATAGTATAACTGAGGAAACAGAAGCCAAAGGGATAAGTAATTTGGCCAATCTGACACAGCTAGTGAGTGGCCAAGCTAGAATGTAGAAACCACTGTTCTACTTCAAAATTTTGTGTTTTTACTTCTATTCTGATTATAAATTATTATCCAAGGAACTGCATTAATTGTTGCTGGTCACATTTCCTTTGTGAAGACTATAGTGGTCTATAGTAAATCCAGTTAGGATGGAGAAGTATGACATAGGTTCAAATGGCATGTTTTGAAGATACTAAACCCTTTCCTAAGACACTGAAATGAATATTTGAGACCTCTTCCTATAGGTGCTAGTTATGCGTAATATATTTCATTAATTTGCTGCTAAATGCACACATGGAATAACAATGGTTTTAATCCTCAAATAACTTAATCTCTACAAGTGTTAAAATGTTTGCGAGAGCTTTCCAAATTTAATTCATATGACATTTCTCAGTAGCTTATTTATTGATCAAACACAGACCTGGCGCATGAGAAAGATAAGATAGCCACCAGGGAAATCCATGAATACTGGAGTGGGCAGCCTATCCCTTCTCCAGCAGACCTTCCTGACCCAGGAATCAAACCAGGGTCTCCTGCATTGCAGGCGGATTCTTTACCAACTGAGCTACCAAAGAAACACCATATACAAAACACAGTCCCTAAACTAAACAATATTTCTATTCATTTCAGAACACAAGATATACACGTTTAAAGTAATCAGACGACACTATATATTCTACCTAAACTGTGAAGAAGAAAGGAAGAAAACTCAGATTCCATGCTAATATTTTTTACTTACATGGAGAATCTATAGACCATTAACACTGCAGGTTTAGCTGCTGTTATTCCCATTCCTCAGATTTGAAAGCGCAAACTCAGAAGTAGAAGCTGATCAAAATGAGCCTCTATTCTTGACCTTTCTGATTTCACTACCTAACATCTAAAGTCTCTTTACAAACAGGTGGGCATCCAGTAGACAAAGAGGTGGTTAGAGATGTTGAGACTTGCTATGCAAACATTCCAGCTTTTCTCCATAAGAAGGAAATGTACTCTCTCTTTCTCAAAAGGCATCATTTCTTGTTGCAGCAATGTTCTCTTTAAAAAATCCACATCTTTCTCTAAAGACAGGCCTAGAAAAGCCAGGCCCTCTCTCCTGACTGTTCAGTCTGCATTTCACCCTCACCTGCTCTGTGTAGAGGACGTTATGGTACGATGCTATTTTCCATTGGCTCTGCTACTGGAGATTACAGCATGCGACTGTGACAAATGGATATTCCCATTAAATTCTTTAGTAGAGTGGGGCATTCCATTAACCACTGGCAACTATCCCAACCCAAGTGAAACATTGGGTCATTTTTTTCTTGTGAGCAAGAAGTGAAGGAGGAAAACAAAGGATAGACTCTAATTATCGTTCCTATTTTTTTGTGTTGCATGCATTATGATAGCCGTATATTACAATTATTTATAATTAATATATGACAAGCTGTCAGCTAAAATTTAACAGGTGATTTGTCAAGAAGTTGCACTAACTCATACACGAAGCTGTGGATTTCAGTATTTCCAGCAATAAAAGTGTGTTTCGGTTTTGTTGGCTTAAACCGATTGTTTAAATATTCAAAGGCCACCTCTCTATGTGTATGCAGCATCTTTAAAAAGACAACACATGCTAACACAAATGGGTAATTTGTTAGTAATTTTAAGGAATAAGCACATTCTTCTGAGACTTTAACC
This sequence comes from Cervus elaphus, assembly GCF_910594005.1. Classification (NCBI taxonomy): domain Eukaryota; kingdom Metazoa; phylum Chordata; class Mammalia; order Artiodactyla; family Cervidae; genus Cervus; species Cervus elaphus. The sequence continues at coordinate 34,850,119 of NC_057843.1, read as the reverse complement.
TTTAAATGCTAATGTTTTCACTGAAGAAATTAATTGCCTTGTGTTTATTTTGAAATTTTAAACTTTATGATTTGTACACATTTTCAAATGGTGTCTTTGGTAGTAAAGGTAAAGCTGAATGGTGAGAAAAGTAATTGCCATTACTTACATTCCGTTTAGGGTTTGTATCTTACACTAGGGAATTCTGAATATAAAGACTATTTTAAAATACAAAAAAAGAAAAAACGATTAAGAAGTCACCAGAAAGCCAGTAATTAATCACGCAATGAGGGGGAAATCTAGGGAGACCAAAAACTGATGGAGCAACCTCCATTTTGCTGAATGGCACAAGAATGGGGCAAGAATGGAAATGAATCACCGAGATTTCTTGGGAGTGATAACAAGATTCTTTAAAAAGAGAAACAGTTTGGTTTCAATATCAACGTCATGGGACCTAACCTGGAAATGACGTTAAATTCTGAAACTACAGTTTTATTATTGGGTCCCTGGCCAAGCAAAGTTGGTATTGTGTAGGAGAATGAGAGAAAAATGGAGCAGCCTTTGTTTAACATTTCTTGCGCACAAGGCTGACTCTTATCTGTCAAGACTAGAACTTGCTGCGGGATGTTCATGATTCACAGTCCGCTACTGTAGAGGGTGCTGCATCTCCTTAAATAAAGAATGTGCTTTGAGACTCAATGGTTGGAGAGAGAGAATAAAACCAAGAGGGTGAAACCCAAAGTGCAGTAAGCTTCTCAATGTGGGTAAGACTTCTGTGCCCACAAACCAAGTTCAGTCCTCACCGTTTTAGCAAGAAAACCATGCAGAGTCACAAAATTATTTGTAAAGGGTCTTTCAAATGAGGTTTCAGAAAGTGATTTTCAGAAACTCACTCAGAAGCAAAACACCACAAGTTGAATTCCATGGGCGTATACCTCTTCACAGGCTGTGAATTATAAATGACTGTTGACAAACCAGAGCTTTTCTCCTCGATCGGGACCCCAGTTACCAGATTTCACCTTGCTTCCCAGCATAGCTGTGGATGTTTCTGAAGAAATTCAGGAGCAGTTTTCAAGATAATGAACACAGCAAAGACATTAAGATGACTATTTTTCAGCCACTTTTCAAACCTTTCTCTATCTTCATCTTATACATCATTATGCCACTTAACAATTTCTACTGGATGTGTCCATACTTGGGATAATATTCTTTTTCAGTTGTTTGACAGCAGATTCATGACTGACTAGAGCCAAAAGCTCTTCTGATATAACTTTTAGCTCTCTATGTACTCCATAAATATTTGAGAAAGTAAAGGAAGTGAAGGATGAAGCTAGAAAGAGAGAAAGAGGAAATGAATTGGTTGTCAATTAGTCTTTTCTTGAGAAACATCACTTTACTTACAAAGCTTCCTGTAGTTCACTTAGGATGAATTTGTCCTGCCTCTGGCCTCACATTCTTTTTCTTCTTATTTCCTGTTTCTCTGTATTTTGTATGTGTATATTTGCACCCTGTTAATCTCTAAACATATCCACATTCATATTTCACCGTCAGCAAGCAGAGAAACTGAACTATAAGCAAATCTCAAGACTTCTGCTGAATGACTCAATGGAAGGTAACATGGGCTTAGATATCCCTGAGGCTGGTCAGATGTTAACTCTAACAGTCCCTGTTACTGGGCCTGTGCTGAAAGGTAAAATAACTGTTGAGTGAGACCTCACTAACTAAAAGATACCACAAAATGTCACAAATAAATAATAGTAGAATCTGAACAGAAGTGGATGGATTCATAGTGCCACAGAATTCTTAATAAGAGTAATTACAGACTTCCATGGCTTCCTACTAGATGTCAGAATAACTGATCAATTCAGTAAAGTGAAAATCCTTCATACTTCTGATTGGTACTGAACTTTTCATTTCTAACTAGGTACAGTTCTATTAGGTAGAGCAATCATTCATTTATCTCTAAATATTCTTTTCCTTTATCATCATCTATTATTCCAAAACATCCTGGTTTTCAAAACTCATTGATCACATCTCCAAAATTACTAGTAACACTAAACAGGTCCAGCAGAAATTTAAACAGGCAAAACAAAAAATATTATTTCCCACATGTATGATTACTTTAAATCATCTATTCAGGTCAGTGCTTGTTTTATAAATATAGAAACATCATTCTTGGTTAGTTATTATCTATTTTTTAATTTTTAAGGGTCACATTTTGTTTTCTTAACACCAAAACCCATTTTTCTAATACAAATGTCTCTTTTTTTTGGACTCATACAATAATCTTTTGTATATTCTTCTGCTCCTAATGTTTTTCTTATTGGCCCCAATCTATTCTCCATTGTGCTGCCCAATTAAATTTAATAGAGCACAAGTTTGATTATATAAATTCTATGCTCAAAACAACAACAACAACAGATCTCAGTGGTTCAGGACTATTGACCAAACTTAAGTAGAAATATTCTAACAGCATTGAAAGGCCACCACAAATGGAATGCTGCCCGACTCATTTTTCCATTCTAAATTTCCACTGCTTTACTACCAATACCTTAAACTCCAGAATTGTCTGAACAAAACTGTACATTTTTCTTACTCAAGTTTCTCATGATTGCCTACATGTTGAACTCCTGCCCAGCCTTTAAGGGTCATCTCATCAAATAGCTGGGCATTTTTTGTCTTCCTGATTCTTCTACCCAGGCATGAGTGCTACTTCATTTAAAACATCTGATTCTTTGGGTTTCCCTAGAACATTTTTTCTCTGTTGCAGTAATTCACTATGCTGGATTCTAAACTCACATGGTAATAAACTTGTGTATTTATTTGGTTAAAAAAATCTGATTCTTCGAATTTCTCTTGTGCTAAATAAATAGTCTACTGAAGTAAGATGATAGATCACACAAAGCACTCATGCCCAAGATGTGTTTCATGACTTGTTTAATTGGTATCTATCAATGATTGGAACGGTAACATATTATAAATACGAGAATGCACTGGACAGAGTCAGTGGGAAATTACACCAACTTATGTCTAATCACACCTTGAAAAGTCTTTTGCCAGGTGACTATGTTTAGGAAGAGAACAATGAAATTCCAAAAATTCTGAGTTAAGACGAATATGAGGAGCTGAAGACAATGGAAACTTTTAACTCTTTTTTCTCTCTCCCTTTCTTCTCTTCCCTTTATCCCTTCGTTCATCCCTCCCTCCTTTCCCTCTCTCGGTCCCTCTCTCTTCCACTCAGCTTTGCTCATTCATGCCAGAAGATAAACGAAACTGGGACTATTAACAATCTGTGACCTGGAGAAGCATAAAAGCAAATCAAGTCAGGCAGGAGCTGTTCTCTGTCTTTCCCGTGACAAAGAAGTGTGTGTGACATCTAGAAGCCATCCTGAAACGGGCCCTTGGTGCCCATGCTTTCTCCACCAGAAGAACCTCCTGCCTGATGGCAAGCTCTAGGAAATATCCTCCCTTGCACCAAATGGGTGTCCCTGCCGGCTGAGACGGTAAAGAATTCTCCTGCAGGGCAGGAGACCTGGGTTGGGAAGATCCCCTGGAGGAGGGCATGGCCACCCTCTCCAGCACTCTTGCCTGGAGGATCCCCATGGACAGAGGAGCCTGGTGGGCCACAGTCCACGGGGTCACAAAGAGTTGGACACGACTGAGCGACTAAGCACCGCATGCAGCAAGCAGAGGTAAGAAAGAACATGGCGCCCGTATTGTTTCTCTTTTTATCCCTGCACTGCCCCAAAGCAGACTGTGTTCCCCGACTGTGCATATCAGAACTGCTCCATTTGGTCAGTTAGGCTGGGGAAAGAAGAGATGAGAAAGTGGAGCAAATGCTGAAAGCTATATTTCGTCCATGATTCAAGCCTTCCCGTGTCATCCATAACACACCTGCTTTTTATTAAAGTTATATTTATACTTGTTTTTCTCATTCCTTCCCTGTGCCTCTGCCACAAGCCAACCCTTGGTATGTTTTCAGTTGGCAAGACTATAAAATCTTAAAGAGAGAGACTGGGCCTTCATCATCCATGTGTCCCTTGTATACCTGCAGAAGGTCCTATACAAAGAGGGCAAGAGAGGATGCTATTGAATTTTTCAGAAGTCGTGTTTTCTCTGAAATGAATGTAAACTCTACTGGGCACAAACATATCCCAGTTTTTCCAGTTTAATATATTTGATCCTGTTGTCTCCAGAGAGTACACTTGCATTTATCAGAACACATGTCTAAATGTTGGAAGTGTTGAAGCCTTAGAATGGTGGGTCCCACCCCTGGCTATACATTAGAATCACCTAGAAGACTTAAACCATATGCACAGAGTCAACTTATATGATCTGAATTGGATTGTTTGAGAATGGGGCATTAGTGTAATTAAAAAAAAAAGTCCCAAGTGATTCAAATGTTAACCAAGGTAAAGTAACATTGCTTTACAACTCTAGGAAACACAATTTGAAAAACACTAGACTAGTTTTTCTAAGCTATTTCCCAGCTCCAGGATTTTTTGTGAAAGCACTTTTATAAGTGAAAAAGAAATGTCTGCTTAATTAGATTCCATTTTTAAGTAGTAACTACAAATGAAACATAGTCCAAATTTTGAATACTGGTGGGATGTTTTTAGTATTTCTTTTTACTTAGTTTTCACTATTCATTCATCCCACAGCTCACTCATTCAGGCCTCCGCTCTGTGTGAGGTATGTCAACTATGCACTATTAAGTCATTCTAAGAATGTGTTCTGTGAGTAAGGCACACATATTAAGGAAAACCCTTTCATCCAAACACAATGCAAATGTCCCCTAATGATTTTCATTCCCTGCTGTCCAATTTAAAGAGGAAGCAATGTTATCAAACTAGTCTAAATTCTAGCCATCCCACCCCCAAATAATGCTGTGATTAAAATAAAGAATCAGAAGGTGTTTCGAGAGAACAGCATATATATTATCTATGGTGAAACAGATCACCAGCCCAGGTGGGATGCATGAGACAAGTGCTCGGGCCTGGTGCACTGGGAAGACCCAGAGGAATCGGGTGGAGAGGGAGGTGGGAGGGGGGATCGGAATGGGGAATACATGTAACTCCATGGCTGATCCATGTCAATGTATGACAAAACCCACTGCAATGTTGTGAAGTAATTAGCCTCCAACTAATAAAAATAAATGAAAAAAAAAAAAAAGAATCAGAAAGACTGAAACCCCTTCCCCCTTAGAAAAAATCTGGAATTAAGTCTTGATGTTCATGTGTTATTTGTGAGTTAAATCAGGAACAACATAACTACTACTTTGAGAGAGAGATGTGGCTCACAAATTTTTGCTTAAGGAATTCATTTTCTTGAGAGGAGAGTATTCTTGGTAAACACACATAGTAGAAAATGATCAACTGTGCAAACTACGCCACTACAACAGACCTCCTTCATTTCTCTAAGAGTTCTTAGCACAGTAGCTAACAAATTCGAGGAACACTGTCCACACCATATTAGTTAAATATTAATATTAATGTGGCACTTTGCAGTTCACAGAGAATTTTAAGACGACCACCTCTTTCAAGGCTCCTAATAATTTTGTGGCTGGTACAACACCCATTACCCAGGGACCTCCCTGGCAATCCAGTGGTTAAGACTAGGCGCTTCCATGGCAGGGGGCGTGGGTTCTATGGCTGGTCTAAGCACTAAGATGCCGCATGTCACATAGTGAGGCCAAACAAACAAATAAAAACACAGATGACCAGACCCATGAATTAATCTAGATGCTCTGAATCAGAACTTCTGAGCCATTTCCTGGGAGTCAGAATTTGGGGTATGTTTTTGGGTCATTCTGAACACCACCATGATTAACAATTCAAATCCATGACTTGTTGTATGTATTGCACCTAGAAAAATGACCCAGTACAGTGGAGCAGATTTTGGCATTTCCTAAAAGGCTAGCTGCCTTTTTCTAGGATTTGCCTTTTTATACCTCTTAAAAGGAAAACACACCACACACACACGGCACTATTTTATCTAAATCTAAGAGTTTTTTAATTCTACTCTGCACAGCTGGCTTTTTCTAACTGTCCATGTTCTGCAGGAAGTGCCTAGCTTCTGGCACTGGTTGGGGGGTTGAACCCCACCTTTCTCTCTCTCTCTGGCTATAACTAAGGTCTTAACAGCCTGTGGAGACCACAGGACTCCTTCAGCAGGCAGCTGTAATTACATGAAATTTACCGGACCTTATAGTGCAAACCCAGCAGCCTGCTGGGACGTTTCAGTGGGCTTCAGCCTTCTATTTGGGAACATGCTGGTTCTAGCTTTGGATTCAGGGAGACTTGGCCGTGAAGTATTTGTGTTGGTGCGTTTCTTTCTCCACCTGTTTTTAAAAAGCCTTAAAATATACTTTCAGCTAACTATATCCACCCCCATCCTTAAATTCTATTAGAACAGCATAATACTACCTTGGAAATATTATCTCATATACAACCTGGGGCGGGGGGCGGCGGGGGGAGAGTCAAACAGACACCCTCAATGAAATCTTCTTTAGAATAAAACTATGCATTTCAAGGAGAGGCGGCAATGTTATGTTTACCTTAGAATTACTCCTAATCCATGCAGAGACTGGAGAGAGCATTTTAAGTCTGGAATGAAACACACTTGCCTGGAAATGCAGATGCAAGAGGAAAGAAAGAAACCTCAAAAATTAAGAGAAAGTGTGTGTCAACCACCCATATCTTGTCGATTCTCAAACTTTCCAAATTCTTTTTGGACTACAAAAAGAAAATACAAAAATACCCTTTGTTTAACAACCCTCCAGCTATTCTGGTTACAGCTTCTGGGAAATGTGTCTGTCAAAAGTTTCCAAAGACTTTGGTATTTTTCCTCTTGGGCAACTGAACGTCATAAGGGTTATGGCACCAACATGATCTTCCTCCCTCTCTCTCCTCTAGTTCAGCACTCCATGGAGCATTGGTCCTTTTGGCCTTGAAGGAAACATCATGGGAAGGAGGGAGAAGTGGATAGACTGATTACCTGACATAAATGACTAGGTGCCTCAGAACTTTACCCTCTGTCCAGACAGTGCCTCATAGTGACAAGGATACCGGGGAAAAGGGCCCCAGTTTGCCATAAATCTGGTTATCCAAAAGGGTATGAGAACTTTATGCTTTTTACTTCCTGCATGCTCAGAAGAAAAAGCAGCCATCCTACTTGAGACCCCCAGGTTCCCCTCCTTTCCATCTATTTTTGTCTTACACCCTTTACACTCTGTACTCATGTTGCTAGGTTCATAATTAGAGTGTTGGCAATGTCTGTTCCTTTGCTTTCAATTCCATTTTATACAAATGTTCCCATCACTCCTTTTAAAAGCCCTGGGCACATTTTCAAAACATACAACCCAAACAAATAAACTGCACAACCTAAGCCAAACCCACCAACAACTGGACACCCTTCCCATTTTGGAAGGCCACCCTGAGAAGTTACTTAATTGCAATATATTCTGTGAATCGAAGTTCACAGAGCTGATAATGGAAGTTTTATTTTAGCACCTCTATCACTCAAGAAATGTACAACCTACAAATAAGCCACAGAATCACCTACTTAAGATTCAGTGGAGTGAATTTCACCTTGAGTGACATCCTTAGAAAAAAGAATTTTTAGAGAGGAGCGAAGTTCCTAAGGGGAATTTTAACATAGGGTTAAACTTTGGCAGAAGTTATTATTTGCAAGTGCTGAGAAAGTTTATATTTAGAACTAAGTTCTTGATCTTATCCAGTGATTGACTTTTTGGTGGCCTTTGGAAGTAACTTTGATAGCAAAATTCCTGTCTGTCATTTACCCCTAAAGCTGACATGATCAGAGCAGTGGAAGCTGCTATAAATGAGGCCATGATAAGAAGAAAGGGAAAAGAAGGAAAAAAAAAAAACCAAAACACTTTACCAATGGGAAGGATTCCAGCATGTGAAAAAAGAATTTATGATAAATTGGTTTTTACCTTGGTACAGCAAAAAAAGGAATAGCTCAACAAAATTCCAATTTTGATATGAAATTTCTCCAACACAGAATAGGCAGGACTGCACAAATGCACTGTCTGGAGCAGTGAGGAAATGAGGATCTTCGGATGCGATTCAGGCTGACACCATCCATGGTCCTCAGGTGCCATAGGGGAAGAAACAAGTTCTCTGCAAGATGGCAACCTGTGGGAATCAGCAGCGGTGCAACCCATCAACAGCCGGGGCTGCAGCCCTTGCTTTTGTTTCTCAGACAGAGCAAACCGCTAAAAAGTCAGCTCATAGCCCCAACAAAAACTGAAACGTTTGTAACAAGAGGTACCGCCTGTGCCTGTGTCTCAGCCCTGCCATAATAATGTACTCTTCTGAGTCTTCCAACCCTGGTGGAGGGTGAGGCATGAGGCTGAGAACGTGGAGATGAGGAAGGTTCCAACATGGAGCCTGCAGAATGAGTGGATTATCACGGTCTGTGCTGGTGGACATCAGCAAGTCTGTCTCCTTTACTCTGGAACAACTGTGTGTGATAAGATCTCCCATCCCCTATCAAAAAAGCCTCTGTCTTCAGGAAAACAAAGACTAGCTCAGTGCTGTCCCCTCCCATGATTGAGCTTTCTTTTTAACAATGTTATATTATTACAAACTTTGTAAAGCTCGGGTCATGGAGGTTGTATTAAAAACACAATAAACAAGAGCAGCTGTTGATACAAGCTAGTATTTTGACCATAATTATACTTTTTTCTGTCTTCTTGATGATTTGGGACATTTTGAGCCAGGTATCTGCACAAATCCTGATAGAATGAGGATTAAAATGCCACAGCATCTAGGATGTGACCTACATTTATGTAAACCTTGTGGATACAAAGCGCTTCATCACTTGAAAAAAAAAACAAAACTGTAATTCTTTTTATCTTTGATTTTCATGAAACCCATCCAGGGACAGTCTAGATTTTCAGAAAGAACAAATTTTTCAGTACAGGAGGCAGTGTTTGCCAGTACAGCAACAAGAATCCAGCCAAGTTGCTTTGGAGGAGTTGAGCAAGTACATTTCAATAAGGACCCAAACAATCCTTGGCGACCAGTCAGAACAACCAGTCATCGTTGCATTAAGGGAGCCCTCAAATATGAGGACTGTCGGTGGAAAATAGAGTTACTCACCAACTGAAAATGTTTACTTGAAGTGAGAATTATTTTATGGAAACCACTGTGAGTTTTGGAATACTTACAATCTGTTCAGATTGGTGGCTGAGTACAATGTTACTGCCTCAATATGCCCTGAGACTTCTCATCTGTCTGCTTAATGGAGCAGGTGGCGAGATTCTCCACTGAGCTGTCAGCTTCTGGAGGGCAGGGACCATGTCTTATTCATCTCGGATCGCATACAATACCAAGCTCTTCACAGGCAGTTGATAAATATTGAATGAAAGAATCTTTACATGCATTGCCAAATTCTCTGACCCCCAGCATAAAATGTCACCACGTCCATCATCCCTTATTGCACTGTTTTATTTTTTCTCTTTGGTATTATTGCCAGTTGTCATGTGATATGTGGTTGTTTTTTATTATTTGTGTATTATTTACTTATCCCCACTGGAATCTAAGTTCCCTGAGGGTAGGGACTGAATAACTGATTTCTTGTATTTCTCTACACTGGTTTCTAGGATGGTGCCTGGCATATCACAGGTCAATTATATATAAATATGTGTTTGATTTTTGAATGAAGCATGAATGATAAGTGGATGGCATTCTTTTTTTCTTTAATATTTTTTTCTCTTCATTTTCATTTATTTTATCTTAATAAAGCCTGAAAATTATATTATGAACTTGACAGTAACAAAAGAAAGTTTCTTTATTATACAGTGATTTACTCTAAAGAATGGAAAAATCAGGAAACCAGGTATTACTGGTGTCAAACTTGTGGGTCTACAAACCTGCAGAGAACTATGAATAACAAGAAATAAAAAAAGAGAGAGGCAAGAAACAGAAGAGCCTCCTGGAGGCTATCAGTGGTGGATGCCATATGAACTGATGGGCTGCCTCACATGAATAGTAAAACACATTTGTGCACCATTTTTAAGATTCTGTGTGTGTACCTCATCATTAAAACAAAACACTGGGTTTTCTGTTGTACTGGGCAGCGTCTTCATGTCCTTCAGGCTTACAGAGGCAAAACTACATCTTATTCAAATTTTGAGTTCTCTTAACACATGACTTTTAAACTTAGGGTAAAATTTTAATAAGACAGTGTAATACTCTTTCCCTTGAGCATTTCTGCATTTTTTCCCCACATGTGAATGAATAACAATTCACAAGCTATTAATAATGTTTCATTTTACCACCTAATTTAATGGCTGATAAAACCAGTGACCAGATGGTTCAGTGACTTGACCATTATTTACATGTGATTGGTGATCCTGCCAAATATAAAAACTTCAACTGCAAATTCCAGATATTATTTCTTTCTTTCAAGCCAACAGAGAGCAGAAGTTCTTTGTTCCTTGTAGATGCTCATGATGTGTGATGACAATTGAGCAGACTTGCTTTTGCAATTTCTCAGGTTGATTATTACCAAATGAACCTGGGATAAATAGGAAAGTGGCCTAGCTGCAGAGTCTGACTCTGGGATATACAGAGAAGTAGAAAAAGTAGAAAAAGTCTTCAGAGAAAGCTGAGCACTGAAGAATTGATGCTTTTGAACTGTGGTCTTGGAGAAGACTCTTGAGAGTCCCTTGGACTGCAAGGAGATCCAACCAGTCCATCCTAAAGGAAATTAGTCCTGAATATTCATTGGAAGGACTGATGGTGACGCTGAAACTCCAATACTTTGGCCACCTGATGTGCAGAACTGACTCATTTGAAAAGACCCTGATGCTGGGAAAGATTGAAGGTGGGAGGAGAAGGGGACGACAGAGGATGAGATGGTTGGATGGCATCACCGACTCAATGGAGATGAGTTTGAGTAAACTCCAGGAGTTGGTGATGGACAGGGAGGTCTGGCGTGCTCCAGTTCATGGTGTTGCAAAGAGTCGGACACAACTGAGCTGACTAAGAGAAAGTCTGTCATTGGTCTTCCCACTATGCCCCTTTTCTCCCCCGAGAATCTTATACTCTGTACCTTAATCCCAATCCCCTCAATATTTCTAGCCAACCATGCATGTGGCCGCCTTGCTCTCCTAATGAATCTTATCTCTCCACTCATTTCCAGAGTGGAAATTGCACTGGAGATGAAAGAGCATAATCCCTAACTCTGTTAATAGCTCTGTATCTTGGGGTGAGCTATTAAAATCCCCAGAGCCCACATTTCTTTCTCTGTAAAACAGAGATAATGATATTTATTTCATAGAGTTATTGCACAAACTACTTACAATTGTAGTACTTGAAACTGTACTTGAAACTGCCATGTAGAGCCTGTCTCCGAGGAAATATTTGATAAATGTTTAGCTTACAATGTCTAGATATTTGTTCTGACCTGAGATGGTGATTCTAAAGAAACTTTCAAAACAGATAAGTGAAGGGTATTTTTCTAGCAGATGATGAGGGCATTCCTTCAGTTGGATCAAGAGCAACATGGGGACAAAGTAGAATATTTAGGGGTATGTGGTATAGTTGTTCAGTGTCCAACCTATACAACCATACATGGGCACACTGAAGATAGACACACACTTATGAAACAGATAAAATGGAGGAAAAACCCTTATTTGGGCTTGGGGGGATGAGTAAGTGAAACAGTGGACTCCAGTCACTAAATGTATAAGCAGTAATTATGATAACATAATTGCTCGTGTGTCTAGCTCTTTCTAGTGGATGGTAAATCTCTCTGAAAGTCCTAGTATAATCACAATAAACTTGACTGAAGACTAGCAGAATGACTTCAGAAACTCTTTTGCTTCCTTCATGACACAGTTCATGTTATCTCTAAGATGTTATAATCTTTGACAACTCTTTGGCAACTCTCTAAGCATAGGTAAGCTATGTGTGTTTTCCAACATGTTTAGCAGGACCAGGGTGTGAACAGTTCTGTAATAAGCAATCTAATTGTTTGGGTGTTCGTGTATATTACTATGTTTAATAATAGGAATTACTCATTTCCTTAGGTAATGTTTAACATCGATAACATATTTCATGGTTTCAGTGTGATTAGAAGAATAGGCTCTAGACTCAGACAGAGTGGCCTGATATCCTGGCTCAGTGGCTTACTGAGAAACATTATGCCTGTGTTTTAACCTCTTTGGATCTCATAATTCACTTCTTATAGTTGTGGTGAGATGTGGAAAGACAGATAAAAAATTTTTTATGATGCTGAACCACCAAATTAATGAATCCTAGTCCTATCCCTTGATTCCCTATGAAATAATAATTGTCCTTATTGTTTAAGAACCATTGTTAAGGCTCAGATGGTAAAGAATCCGCCTGCAATGCAGGAGATCCGGGTTCAATCCCTGGGTCATGAAGATCCCCTGGAGAAGGGAATGGCTACCAACTCCAGTATACTTGCATGGAGAATTCCATGGTCTGAGGAGCCTGGCGGATTGTAGACCGACTCTTGGTGTCACAAAGAGTCAGACACAACTGAACAACTAACACTTGTTAGGTTTTCTCTTACTTGGAACTCAGATTATCTTACCTGGCACATCTCTTTTCCATGCTTCAGTAAGTGAGGGTACTCAAAAAGGAAGGGAGCACAGAATGACCTTAATTTTCTATTTTTACCACTTTTGCTTTAATGTTCCCTACCAGGTTAATCTAAATGAAGAGAGTTTATGTGAGTGAGTGAGTATATGTGTGTGTGTGTGTGTACATGCATGTACCTCTTGTTATTTAAACAACTCATGAGACATAGCTGAAAAAGATTCACTGGGACTGGTTTTATGGACAATACACCCCTGGTGTATATTGGGGAATAGTCATAAAACCAAATGAACTGATGAAAAGCCTGCATTCTAGTTAACATCAGTTTCCCTTCCCCTTTCAACTCTGGAAATAGACCAGGAAACCGGTTTTCTGTGGGAAAAATGTTATGAATCCTGAAAACTCCTTATGCCTCTAAACCTCCTTTGTATGTTCATGTACTCTAATATTACAGGATAATCACTTTACTGCAATATCCTCAGAAGAATTTGGAGATTTGTTATTTCCTGGTTAAAGGTTTCATTATTTCTCCTGGCAGAAATCTACTCAGAAAGAATTCATTGGCTGTTTAATTCTGAGTTAATATACTTTGACCATTTAAATCTGGGAAATTCATTTGCAAAAATAACTCAGTACATTTGGTGTTTTTTAAGGACTGCTGTAAAACTTTACTGAGTGACCTGGTACCCTTTGCAAAGAGGGACTTAGTTTGAAATCATGTGAGTGAAAAACACAAATATATTTGCATACATCTTTAAAATTTACAAAGTTCAAGATCATGTCATGATATATGGCCCATGCAAATGTACTTTAAATGTATCCTTTTAATTATGTCATTCCTGTCCCTTTCCTTACCATTCTGTTTCACTTTTTAAATAATTTGTATTAGCCAAATTAGAAGAAAATACCTAATCAGGGCCTTGTTCTAAAAAGTCAAACATGAATAACCCAGAGTAACTTCTATGTCAAATTAATAGTTCATTAGAACTAAAGGAGGCTTATCTACCTGAGTGAGTAAACATCTTATTTTTAGCTGTTTTTAGAATTTTATGACACAGTGACACACAGGGACTTTTACAACGGTAGTGTATTTCTCCTGTTGTAAAGAATTTCAGAGCAACAATAAATTAGCTTATTAAATTAATGTCTAAATAGATTTACATATTTTAATGGGCAAGTAGTCTTTGGTTATTTTGGTATTTTTTGATGACTCTTTTTCTGACAATAGGTCAAATTATAAAAATTCACATTTGCCACCACTTACAAAATGATAGACGTTTATCAGGAAAAAATGCAAAAGAACTTTCAGATCTCACTTGACATTTTTTTCTGGCGATGTTTGCTGAGAATGATAACCCTCAGGGACATTTCACATTCACAGAGGAGACAGGCCAATAGACAAAGCTTCCAGGGTCATCATTTTGTCCTTTGTCCCTTTAACATTTAAACACTACAAACAAGCGTCTCCGACTTTTCTCAGATTCTCAGTTCTTAAAGATGAAGCCTATTCAGGGCATGGGATGGAAATAAAGATGTCTACTGACATAATTCTGTGGAAGTGCTGCTCATGATCCACCTAAAATGGAACAGAAAGAAGATCCACTCCTCCTATTTCTATTGATAGAAATCATCTTAAGGGACGTTTACAGTACCTACCAGTAGACAGTTTATATGATTGGCTCTGCCGATTGACCAGAGTTCCCTAAGAATGAGCACTTATTAAGTGCTTTATAGCAATTGGAAGTGGTATATATTAATCATACTTGGAGATGATAGTCAGCTAGCATTGCCAGATGCCATTCACTGCTCAGGAGGCCATCTGAAGGAACTTTCTGAAACACTGTGTCTCTGTTCCTAATAGCTGGATGATTTGTACAATATTGGAGAGAAGGGGAGTTGGTCCCCAGTCTGTCCTTCTGTGCGGTTCTTCATTTCAGGCACAGACAATACTTGCAGGGAAATAAAATGACTACTGTCCCTGCTGTATTCTCAGCTGCCTCTCTAACCATATTTACGTATTACATATTTACATATTACAAAGAGACTAAAAGGCACAGGACCAGTGTGTGGGAGCAGGGTAGGGGATGGTGGAGAACAAAAATGGAAGAAGGAAACTAAATAAAGAAAGAGGGTTTATAAATGCTTAAGAAGAAAAGAGAAGTGGTTTGATTTACTGCTAATTAAATCCTTTGTACCCCATAAGCCCTCATAGGGTATGTAATACAAGACAGAATGGCCACATCAGTGCCCTAAGTGATTTCTCAGTCCTATACCTCCTCCAGGTCACTATTGGTTTTCTCTCTACATTTACCAGGTTCCTATGGTCAGTAGTGTGAACTTTTACTCTGTTTTTGGTGTGGAACAACTCCTTTATTCTGGACAAGGAATAAAATGGGAGGCCCAGGGTATATGCATTCAGACTGACATAATACAATACAGCTTTATTATTCCAGAGAAAGGCTTATATCTTATATCCCCAGGTGTCTGCAAGCAAGTGATATCCTTTCTTGGGTCCATTCTAAGCTCAGGTAAGAAAGATGTTGGCCATGAAATGGGTGAAAGGCAGAGATGGAGAACACCCCTCGAAGCTGTCCTGGATGTTTGTTTTCTTGGTTTCATAATAAATAGAAGTGCTGAACGTAGGTGGGATATTAGTGGTGAATAAACAATGTGATTGGGCCCAGTAGGTTTGGCTCTGCACTCATTCATTTGTTCGTCCATTCATTTGTTCATTCATTCATTCATTTACTAAAATATCTACTGAGAACTTACTGGGTACCTGGCACTCTGAAAAACATGAAGGGTGCAATAATGTGTAAAAAATCAGGTCACTGGTCCATTATCATAGGGCTCAATAGCCACTTGCTGGCCAGTGAGAGTTCTGATTATTATTTTGGTTTTGGATGTCTCTTTAAAATTAACATCCTCTTCATTATCCCAATTCTGAATTATAGATTTGTTAACAGAATCTAACATTTGAGAAGGATAAGAAGAGTCCTGCCAACTTCTTTTAATTTGGCATGACAACCTTCCAGCACTGGCTTCCCCAGTGCCTCAGTCGTTAAACAATCTGCCTGTAAAACAGACCACCTGTAATGCAGGAGTCATGGGTTTGATCCCTGGCTGGGGAAGATCCCCTGGCAGAAGGAAATGGCAAGCCACTCCAGTATTCTTGTCTGGGATATCCCATAGGCAGTGGAGCCTTGTGGACTATAGGCCATGGGGTCGCAAAAGAATTGGGTACAACTTAGCAACTAAACTACCATGACCACCTTCCAGCATTAAAGTTCATTAGATTTTGCTTCAACTTTTCTCATAGAAATAGAAATAGACAGAGGCTAGACCAAATCTGGTGGCCAAGGCTCTGATCATCCATTTTCTGAGACCGCTCAATGACCCATCCTATGTTTCCTAATACAGTAAAAAGTGTAATGAGAGAAGAGTGATCTTTCCAAATCACAGAGGAGGAGAAATCTATTGACAGAGTGAACATTTTTGGTCTCTCTGCTTAAGTAAGAGTTTTCAGAGCAAACACTTTCAACCTTCCTCTTGTAACACTGTTTACAGAGAAAATACACCGTATGTTTGCTTGGGGTCTGGAATGTAGCCTTCCAAATAAAGGCAGGAGGGGATTCTTGGGTGAAAAGAGGTCAAACTGGAGAAAAATTAAGACAGTCATCTTTTTTCCAGCCATAACCCTAAGCAACCCCACAGTATCTTCTTCAGGAATCTATCTGGTGATATTTGATATATGCTGATATGGTAGCCACACTGACAATCACTAAATAAACAGCATATGAATGGCAAGTGTTTGAGAGATAAGGCAGGATTTTAGATCCTCAAGCTGCTGTTTCTAAGCGAGGCTTCACCTCAAGCCTTGGCTCAACCCCCATTCAGCATTGTCTGTAGAAATCACCAGCCACATGCTTCTGCCTTTTTTCTTTCATGAAGATGATGACCCAGCACAGCATCCAATCAACTCCTCCTCACTGCTTTTAATGTCATTATTTTTATTGAGCAAAATTCTAAGTGCTCAGAGCTAACTATTACTGTTTAATCTGAGGCCGCCTATTAAGAGTAATGTTATTACTGCAAAGACAGAAACAAGAAAATGCCCCAGGTACCCTGCACTCTTCTGTCAACTCATGCCTGCTATTCCTCATCACAGAGTATTAACAAGAAGTGATTATTCATGTGTATAGCAGCACATTTATGCACACACAATAAAGGGAATTAACATATTTTAATGCATTTTGTTTCATTGGTGATTTAGTTGCTAAGTCGTGTCTGACTCCCGTGACCCCATGGACTGTAGCCTGCCAGGCCCCTCTGTCCATGGGATTTTCCAGGCAAGAATATTGGAGTGGGTTGCATTTCCTTCAGCAGAGGATCTTCTGACCCAGGGATCGAACCTGTGTCTTCTGAATTGCAAGCGGATTCTTTACTGCTGAGCCACCAGGAAAACACCAATTAGCCTAAAATAATACTTCTAAGGTAATTTCTGATATGCAGCAGGGACTAGCAACACAATGGTCTCTTTCATTTAAAATAATAGCTGTAATTGTTCATTCCTTTTCTCATTTACTCATTCTTTCAATAATCTTCATAAAGCACTTATTTTATGCTCTCATCAGGGGTGCAATGGTAAAGAAATAAAAAAGATTTCCTACTCTCATGGAGTTAAAAGTCTAGTGAGAGAGATCATTTCTGAAAAAGCTGTATATTGGTCAAATTTTTATACATTCATATTAAAGTTCAATATGTAGTTTGGTCTCACAATGGAGTAATCCATGAATACTATTGTAAGATAAAGCACTGACTTGTAACATATCTGGTTAGGACAGACACATCAGGCTTTATTAAAGCTAGGCACATATTTCCTTTCAAACATGAGAATACCTTCCTTCTACAAGGTTTGTGCAAATGAGTATCATGTAGATATACGCTTTCATACAAGACAAGGAAGATGTTATAGTATATCTTACAGTGCACTGATAAACTCACGGTGGTATAGATTTACTTAAAGAGCAGACACATAGACAAGTAAACACAATCCAATATATGTGCTTTACTAAAAGTATGAGAGCTTAGCAGAGCAGAAAGAGTGAGAAGTGGGGCAATGTGGGGCAGAGTGTAAAAAAGTAAAGCTTCTAGAACCCAGATCTTAAGGATTAATAGAACTGAGCAGAGAAAGAAAAAAATGGTGAGAAAAGAAATAAATTCAGAGAGGATTAAAGACATCCAGTCATGGTTTTCTCAGTCATTCTCATCAGTCTCCTCATGCAAGGGAAGCTTCAGTTACCTTTCTAGACATTATCCTCCACTCTTCCTGGGCTCCTTCCTGTCTTCTTACTCGGAAGAACAAGGAAAGGAGAAGGACAAGGACGATACCATTCAGTGTTAACTGACACAGTCTGGTAGAAAAACAAAGACGGGGAGGAAAGAACCCTGGGATCCTGAAGATCAGGCCTCAAAGGTCAAACAGAGCACCAATAAAGTGGTCTGAAAAAAGCACCTTAGGGCAAGAACCAACAAGTTCTTCTATTTTTTTCCTTCTATTTATAGTATCAGAAAAGATTGGTTCTGGAAGAAATATTGTTGATTTATTGACTAAAACCAGGGAGGTGTCCCTTTCATTTTATTTCTCTTTGATTAGATTTATTTTGCAGTGTCTCAGTTTTCTCTTGTAGTTCTGGAGAGGATCTTTAAAATTGTTTAATGCAACCCCTTTGTTTCATGGATTAACAAATGACAGATCAGAGTGGTGAGATAATTTGTTCAAAAACACAATTACTTCCGGGCAAAATTGAGACCAGAAACCAGATCTGTACCCCTCTCCCTCACTGCCAAAGTGGAAAGTGATTTAAAGTTATTCAGACTGGTTTAACTCTGGGCTCTTAGTTATATCTGTGCCCTTTTATTCTGTATAATGGAAATAAGAATACTTTACAGAGAAGTGATGGGAAATAGATAACAAAAAATACACAAAAAACACCTCACAGAGTACTGAAAACTTGGTAGCTACTCACCTATGAAGCATCACTTTTCTCCTCTTTACCCAACAAAAATCATGCTGAGGAATCAGACAAACTGTGATTAAGATGTTTCAGAGCATGACTTCTGAAGTCAATCTAAAATCATGAATATTATTAGTGGAAGATAAATGTGAGAACTGATGGAAATTCATACACACACACACACACACACACACACAGTTTCTTCCCAGGGTGAATAATAATCAAATGTTTAAAATTGCTGGGAATGCCTCAGTAATGCCAATTATATTAATAATGAATACCACTAATTGAGCACCTACTGTGTGTCACTTGAATCACATGCATTAATTCTAATTCTGGCAACAAGCTTGCAAAACACTTCACAGATGGATGATAAAAACAAGAGGCACAGTGGTTAAGTAACGTTACCCATGGTTTAGCAACTACCATGAGGATTCAAAAGAAAATTATAGAGAATTTTCAACTCAGACTTGTTCTAAGCAGATAAATAGAGAGAACTGATTTCTTAAAATACTTTCCAGCACAAATACCTAGATGCTTAAACTAGCAGCTGTTCTCCTTGGATATTCAGTGGGAGGTGTTGCTAGGCTTAATCGGTCAGGACCATAAACTTAGGTGACTTAAAAATGGAACAAAGGGCACAGATGAAGATTTCTTCCAAGCATACACCTGCTGGAAGCTATGAGTAACTATCCCTTTGGTCAGACTTAATTGGATTTAGATCTAAATGAACTCTGACATGTTGATTATTCACTACTTGAAAGTGGAAGGAAGAAAAATGCTAAGGTGAGAGGTCAGCGGTGTAAGCTTTCTTTTTTCTCCCCTGTGGTTCTGAAAAGTCCCCACTGAGGGCTTTCTTTTACTTAGGTTTTGTATTTTCACTATTAAAGTAACATGGAGAAACTAAGAGTTTTGGTTCTATGTCCATCCCGAATAAACATCTTCTTTCTTAACAGATTTGAGTTCTATAGCTTCTAGAATTAATCTAGTAATGAATATAGGAGTCTACCAAAGGAAGCACACAGTGCTTGGGGATAAATATTCAATAATTCTCAGAACTTTTTTCTTCCACAGACTCTTAAGAAAGGGAAGTAGGTGATTTCAGACATGACAGGAATTTAGAATGAATAGGAGTAAGTGAATTGTCTGCTCTGCCCCAAGCTTTATATATCTTACCTCAGTTAATTCCCATAATTATTATTTCCATTTTATCACAAGTACAATTCTTATCCTCATTTCATCAAAGGAGCCATTAAAGCTTAGAGAAATAAAAACAGCCATTTAATGCCATGCATCCATAAAGGACAGAGTTGTTATTCAAAGTCTAGCTCTGTATGACCCTGGCAGTCAGAACTCTGAGTGGATGGCTGTGTTGGCAGTCATGATGGGTTAGACACTGGGTTGGACTCATCAGGAAAACCCTCCTAGAAAAAGTGGGCCCTGGGAAGGCAGGGCCTTCCTATTGATTGATTTCCTATTGCTAGTTATGCCTGGTCCCTGATACTGCAGGTTTAGAGAGGACTGGAAGCAGGGTATGTCTTAGTTTAAATAAGTCAAAGGAAAAATAAGATGGAATGAAGAGAGACATCTGAAAGATTCAAGAGATGGTTCTTTGGATTTAGAGCTGGACCAAATAACACAGCTACAGGTCAACACAGCAGGAGGGCAAACAGAGGCTTAAGACCCAAAGACCAGTATGGAACCCAGAAGGTGATGAGGGACAGACTAGACTGATTCGTTGGTAAAAATCCACAGGTACACTGAAGATTCTGGAAAAGAAATATTTCTGTTTGATTCAAAAGATATTAATTGTAAGCAATTTGTGCAGTAAGTAAAGTGAAATCCATGATAGAAAAGATGAATTTGTAGAAAAGAGAAGGGCCATAGTCCAATGCTCACTCTATTGGTTCATCATAATTCAACCAACATTTTTCTATTTTTTGTTCATGCATCATTCTTTTGTTTAACAAGTAGGCCCACTGTGTTTCAGGCTCACTGAAGGAAGTAGAGTGTCCACAGTGTTCATCTGGACCAAAGTAGCATACCAGGTCTGCATGGAAGAAACAAAATCATCCCTTAGATTCCAGTGAGGATGACATAAAGTTCATGACCACTGACTTGATGATGGAGAATACAATGTAGACACGTAAGTGCTTTGGGGAATGATATGGGATCAATTAGAGTGACTCTCATAGTGCAAGTGAAGTGTTGATTGTGTTGAATAAAATAGAAACAGACGAACCCGCATTCTAAGAGGAAACAGCAGAGGAAATGTGGATGAGATTTACAATGATGATAATAGTTCCCATTTGGGGACCCGATACTTCTCAACTGCCAGATGCTTTACTTTATTCATCAGTCTGCACTGCAGCCCTTTGAGGAAGTTATTACTACCCTTGTTTTATGGATGAGAAATATAGTGACCAAATACTATTTGCCTGGGACCAAAAGGTTTCCTGGAGACTGGACTCTCAGTGCTAACCTAAGGAAACTGGAGTGGTGGGTCCTCTTCCAGGAAACCAAAGATCACAATGTCAGCAAGTCAAGGACAAAATCTGAACTTATGTCCAAGATTTCCTCATGCCCATACCTGTGTCTTTCCACTATACCACACTGCCTTGATCTCTAAAACTCCTGAACTTAGCAATAGCCAGTCACATGCTTTCTGGAAATACAAACAAGATGTGTATCTCATAAATCAAATAACTTTCATGCTGTCTCTTCTGTTAAGCTGTCCACTGTCTGGACCAATGACATCTATGTATCATTTAGCAGATCTTTGACTGACAGCCTCCTTTAACATAGGAGAAACATATTATCTAGTAAACCTTTTTGTTTTCCAGTAATTCAGTTATAATCCTAAAGGTGAGTGATAGGACACAACTCCAAAAGAAGCTGTGACTAACAAGAAACTAACATCTGGAAGAAAATAAAACGAGAAACAAAAGTCCAGCTGTTTTGTCCATAAACGAAGCACATTGATACTTGGGGACATCTGGAGAGTTGATTGAACTTTTTGATTTTCATACAGATGTTCAGTGGCACAGAGACACAGTCATAACTATATACATGGAAAGATATGCATAATGGTATTTCACTACGTAATGACCATAGGGAACCCTTTCGTAATGCTAATGTCTGTGGACAGAATGAAGACTCTGACTTATACTATTATATCAATTATGTTTTATAGCATATGGTTATTATGTTCCAGGACATATATTTTGACCTGGCTAGCTATGCCATGCTGTAGATATTATGGATTTTGAAGTTAGTTACTTTATAGCCCTTTTCAAGTTCTAATTGGTTAGATGCAGGCAGGAAGAGTGGGACATGTACTGGATTGCCTAGACCTTCTTAAATAACCCAACTTATTTAAAACATTTAAAAAATGATTCAAATAATTCACGTTTTAAAATGGTGTCACATCCTAACTAAAGATAGTCCCGGGGCTGTATTTACTCTGCAGTCAGTGCACCGTTTGGTTCAACTGTTGTGTGAAGCAGCTGCATTATCTGCATTTTGCCACGTAAACAAACTCTGCACCATGCAATAATGTTTGTTGTTTGCTAATGTGCTGGTGGTTAGAAACTGCATAAAAGCTCTAATTATACATTTTCATATAATGCAGAGGCGGTGTGAGGGTGTGCTTCATTGCTTGAGGATATGCACACAAACTACACTTGTATCCTTTTTCTGTGGCATAGTAGTTTTTCAATAAATGCTTTGTAATTGCCTGAAAAATAATAGCAAGCCTTAACTGACTGCTTACCATGTACTGGACACTGGGTTAAACATTTAAAGTTTAAGTATTACTTAAGTATTAGTTAAATATTACATATGTATTAGTTTAAGTATTACTTAAATATCAGTCACTCAGTCATGTTCGACTCTTTGTGACTCCAAGGACTGTAGCCCGCCAGGCTTCTCTTTCCATGGGGATTCTCCAGACATGAATACTGGAATGGGTTGCCATGTCCTCCTCCAGGGGATCTTCCCAACCCAGGTATCAAACCCAGGTCTCCCGCATTGCAGGCAGATTCTTTACCGTCTGGACCATCAGAGAAGCCCAAGTATTACTTAATGCACAAAATAATTCCCTGAAGTGGATTTATTATCTTCATTTATGAATGAGTCGACTGAGGTGCAGAAATGTTAAGTGACTCACCCAAGGTCATATCAACCTAGTATATAGCAGAAGAGGCTTTTGAATCCAGATTTATCTGACTTCATAACCCCTGCTATGATCTGCTGCCTCCTCTTAAAATGAGTATCTGATGGCAGAGACCTAGCTTTGTTAAACCCCCAAGACTAGTTTAAGATCACTGTCAAACAAAGACATGCACAGATCATTTTATGCATATCATCTTGGGAGAAAGTTGCTAGCTCCTGTACCTAGAAGGAAGAAGTATACATTTGTTACACAAACCCCAATTGCACACATTCAAAACGATTCAGTCAGGGGGTTAGCAAAGGTTGTTTTAAGCCAAATGACACCTGTAAAAGAAAGTTATGTCACTGCTCTTTCCTTTTAAATCTGAGCTTCTTACTTACTGGCTGTGTCTGTTGCAAACATTGACATGTCATAAAAAATACACTGCCTTATAAATCACGTCTCTCCTGTAGGAGATTACAACATTTTTTATAGCCCATCTGAACCTCTTGAAGCTTTGTTTCTTCAGAATCTATTCCAGTTACAAAGAGATGAGATTTTTACTTCAAAGGAAGCACTTATGAAATCTGCACCACCTAAACAGAAAACTATCACTCTAAGGTTTTTCAGTGGTTGATACCTCATTTAATTTTGCAGTTTCCATTTAAAAGAATCACACTATACATAATGAAGTATTCACCTTTTAGTTGATTATTCCACCACTAATTTCAGTGATGTATGCAAACAAGTTGGAAAAATGGTGAATCAGCCCTTTGACCTCAAGCCTGATCTTTTCTTACTAGAACTTATTGAAAGAACCATCACAGTTCTTAGAAAACCACTGGTTCTAGTGCATTGAACATGTAGTGAATTAATAATGTCATTATATGCTTTCTTAGGTCAGTCTCCCAAGGCAATAGAAATAAAAGCAAAACTAAACAAACAGGAACTAATCAAACTTATATGCTTTTGGACAACAAGGAAACCCTAAGCAAAATGAAAAGACAACTTACAGGCTGGAAGAAAATACTTGCAAATGACGTGATGGACAAAGGCTTAATTTTCAAAATATACAAATAGCTCATGCAACTCAACAACCAAAAAAACAAACCTACTCCAAAAAGAAAAAAAAAAAAAATGGACAGGAGACCTGAATAGACATTTCTCTAAAGAAGACACCAATATGGTCAGAAGGCACATGAAAAGATGCTCATTATTGCTAATTATGAGAGAAATGCAAATCAAAACTACAATGAGGTACCACCTCACACCAATCAGAATGACCATCATTAAAAAGTCTACAAATAATAATTGCTGGAGAGGGTGTAGAGAAAAGTGAACCCTCCTACACTCTTGGTGGGAATGTAAATTGGTGCAGCCACTATGGAAAATAGTGTGAGGCTCCTCAAAAAACTAAAATAGAGTTGCCATATGGTCCATTTCACCCGGCATATAGCCAGAAAAAGCTATAATTAAAAAAGATACATGTACCCTATGTTCATAACAGCACTATTCACAATAGCCAAGACATGGAAATAGCCTAAGTGTCTGTCAATAGATGATGTGGTTATACATACAGTGGAATATTACTCAGCCATAAAAAATGATATATGCCATTTGCAGTAACATGGATGGACCTAGAGATTATCATACTAAGCAAAGTAAGTCATAAAGAGAAAGGCAAATACTGTATAATATGTGGAATCAAAAATAGGACACAAATATATCTATAGAAAGAGACTCAGGGAACAAATGTGTGGTTGCCAAGGGCTGGGGGATGGGGGAGGGAAGTCTTGCTATTTTGGTATTAGGAGATACAAATTATTATATGTAGGATGGACAAACAACAAGGTCCTACTCTATAGGACAGTGAATTATATTCAATATCCTGTAATATATCATAATGGAAAAGAGTATGAAAAACTATATATATATATGTATGTATGTAGAAATGTATACATATATACATATACATATATGTATACATATATACATGTGTGTGTGAGTCACTTCGCTGCACAGCGGAAATTAACACAACACTGTAAATACTACACTTCAATTAAAAAAAAGTCATTATACACATCCACACAGATGGGGATTTTTAGACAAATGGTTGCATTTTTCACTGTGAAGATTTAAAAGGAAGAATAATTACATAGATCACTATTTAACAGAATAATCATGTGGCATTAGTTAGGTTTGCTTTTTGTTTGTTTTGCTTTCTTTAAAAGGAATGTTCATCAAATACCACATGAAAGACTGTGTTTACCTACCAACATAATCACACCTTTCATTCATGTCACTGTTTATTGTTTCCAAGTTACTCTCACATTTATTATATAATTGGATGATATCATTTGGACACTTGAAATTATACCTCAAACACAGTTCTATAACTGTTTCCTGAGTATTAAACTGAGGCAGATATGCTTTTCTGGCACTGCCTTGATTAAAAAAGTAACATAAAGTAATACTGTTCTATTCCCAAAGAGATGTCAGACAAAGAAAAAAGATGAATAATAATATATTACCCACTGTAAAACCATGGTGAAATTTACAAGAACTTTACAGGAGGGGTTTTTGTTAAAGGGTTTTTCTCAACTGCACCAGAATACAATCTAACAGTCTGTTCTTGTAAGATTAAGTGTTTCACCTTGAGGTATTTTTATGACTGCTTCTAACTGTGGTGCCTCACCTTAGATATAAAATATCACCTCAAAGGGATGAACTAATGGTGTGCATGAAGGAGCCTCTACTGGGGAACTCCATGAATGAGAAGCACAACCAGGAATATCAGGTTGGACTCTCAGCATGTAGGAGAGGGGAGAGGACACAGCCTTTGAAGTCCAAATGCCTTTGATTAAAATCCAAGCTCTTCCACTTACTACGTGAAGGCCTTGGACAGCTCATGTAAACTCTCTGAGCCTTGGTTTTCTTCCTCTACAGGGGTGGTGATAATATTCTTTCTTCATAGGATTATTGTGAATATCGATTGTAATATTGAATGCAAACATTTAGTGGGGGCCCAAGATATTAAATAATGAGTAAAATCATTACCAATTTATTTTTAGACCCATATCTTTGCTATTGCAATGTTACAGGCAGAAATCCAAGAGGGTGTATACCAAGGAATGTATTTTAGTGAAATGAGAAGAGAAGAGCTTTAGTCAAGATGGTTTCGTGGATTGTACTTTGGGCGTGTACATGATGATGATGGTGATATTCAGTAAAACCAGAAATAGAAGGATATGAAGGAGAGAGAGTGAGCAAGACTGGGAGAGAGAGATTATATCACATAATGTATTTCTCTTCTTTACCCATGTTGTAACCAGGTCTCTGGCACATATTAGGAAATATTATATGTATATAATATTTCCCTATACATGTATTTTGAATTAATAAATGAATGAATAATCAAATCACACATGAACTAGGTCAATCAGCCTAATTCTATGACTGTGTTTGAATGAATAATATATACCTCATTGACTATTCTTACCAGAAAAATGTAAATATCTAACGTGGCATGTATGCTTTTATCACCAGCCACAATAAAGGACTTGCACTGCATTTCAAATAAAATGAATTTAGAATGAAACATACAGAAGGATGACATTACTTAGATCAGGAAACTGTACCTTTTCTAGGTTTAATATGCCAGGGAGTAGGTGGCCTTAATTCTTCCCATTCCCCATTCTTATTTGGATATGTGCATATCTAGGAAATCATTGGATTCTGGCTGAGAGCTTGTCAACTTTCATAAGTTCATAGTGTTTCCCTTCAACTCTGCCTGGAGACTTGCAAATGACACACAAGCCTTACTAAGTAGAATTCACCTCCTGGTCAGGGCCAAATCAGTGTGGCAAGGTGGTTAAAAATGTGTATGAAACAAAGGGTGCCTTAGGACTTTTGCACGGACAGGTCTTTATTTTCATGTACTTATTAGGTACCTATTTTCAGATGCCCCTAAAGATTCCTAGATCTATCTCCATTTCCATTTTGTGCTACATTTGACCTTTTTCTTTTAGAGAATCCTGTCTCCCACACCACTGAAGGCAAGCAGATAATCTATCTGCTATTTATACAGCACAGCAGTTTTTCCAGGAACGCTGGACTCTAGGAGGCAAGATGCTATTATAATTGCCTATTTTCATTTGTTATTTCATTGTGAAAGCAGGCTAACATGTGGGAGTGAGGAGGCCACATTTGGCAGCTGCCTGTCTCAATGAGAAAATGAGTCAAAGAGGCCTTTGCAGTCATAGACCAGGTTCAACAGCATTTTAGGATTACTGATGGGGTGGCGTTTGTCATTTTAAAGTGGAAATAAGTCATAGGGTTTTTTTGAAGTGAAATTTATTGCTGTAAGAATAAGGATCAAGGTCTCTGGGGAATCAATTAGCCCTAGTATTTGAACAGACAGGGTGCTATACACCTCTCTGGGCTTTGAATCAGTCTAACATTTCTTTTTTTCCCCTAGATATGCATTTTTTAATACATGTGGAAAAGCACAGTATTTTTTAAAAAGCAACACTAACACATAAAAGAGCCATTTGTTATGTGCACAAATTAGCAGCATACAATCTAATTCAAAATTAGCAAGTGATGATTCTGGAAAATAACAGTTTCTTCTCAGCAGAAGAGCCACACAATGGCCTGAATTCTGCTCTCTGCTAACTCACATGTAGTGACGAAAGCTCTACTCATCTACCATACATACACATCAAGACAAGATCTACTCATATACCATATACATCAAGATCTACTCATATACCATACACAGCAGGATTGGGCCAAGTAATATGTTAATGATGCCTTTCACCAGGTGTGAGATCCTGATAATGTTTATTAGTCAATGTTTATTAATAATGGTCACAGATTTCTAGGAACCACTTGAAGCAAAAAAGCATCACTATGTGGCAGCTTAAATCACCCTGGGACTCAGCAGGCTTAGAGTTGG
This sequence comes from Cervus elaphus, assembly GCF_910594005.1. Classification (NCBI taxonomy): domain Eukaryota; kingdom Metazoa; phylum Chordata; class Mammalia; order Artiodactyla; family Cervidae; genus Cervus; species Cervus elaphus. Next base: position 34,822,414 of record NC_057843.1, on the reverse strand, counting down.
GCAGACTTATGTGACTTAAATAAAAATCTAAGTCTCATAGATTTAATTTTATTCCCACTCCTCTGAGTAGGCTAAAACCAACCAGCCAAACAAGCAAAAATCCTTGTGAGTATCATCACCTTCTTAACAACCCTTTGTGAGCTTTAATTCTCTTCTTATTCATTCAGATACATCACTCTTTCCTCTGCTCTACTCCCCATCACCCTTTGCTCAGTGAATGGAGTTTGGGGAATGGAAGAGAAGAACTGGACTCCACAATGAGCTTCATCTGCTTTTCTACCAGCCCCAGCTCTAAAGCAGGGAGGATTCAGTGTGACTGACTCCTCTACCCTGGCTGCTGCACAGATGCTCAGATTGTGACAGGAATTTTGTCTGAACCAGTGTAGAACTTCTTGGATTCTGACACAAGACTTTCCCACCGGGGAACGGGTGATTTGTGCAAATGGATGATAGAGGCAGTGTGGGTGAAAAGAGGCTCCTTTCATATCATTGTAGACTCTGAACTAGTGTCTTAGAACTGAAAGAGACCCCAGGAAAATGTTTGTCCAACGTATTGATTCGTTCCACAAACGTGTCAGGACTCTGCATTAGGCATTGGGGATGCAGACATGTGAATCCTTCAGAACCCTTCTTATCATAGTTACTTGTAAGTACAATACACAGGTTGCATGTGCGTATATATGCAGATATTTAGTTTGCATATCTGTAGTGCTGGCAAGGTTCTAGGGGGCTCAGAAAAGGAACCACACTTCTGAGGTTGGGAGGAGTTGGGAAATTTTACCAGGTAGTAGATATGCAACAATCCAGAGAAATGGAAGGACAAAGAAGTATTTCATAAATGACGGAGGAGTAGAGGTATAGGTATGAAGTCCATAGAAATGAAATAAGATGAGGACAATAAAGGAAGTCACAGAAATGAAGACGCCATTGAAAACCTTGTCCATTTTAGTGGAATGGCAGAGGCCAACTGCACTGAGGCAAGAGAGAGATGATGAAGAGAAGTCAACAGAGTCATGCTGGGTGGATTAGCATTATACTGGAGTACAGGTCCTTTTTCTTAAATAACAGTATAGAGGAGATAAAAATCTGCATCGTCATCTGCAAAAACTGCAAGGAGTGAGGAGAAAGGGGCTGAATGTGTGGAAAAGAAAACTTGTAGAAAAACAGAAAGTGCAATGACCAAAAACAACCATAATATTCAACATTTGGTTTAGTTCAGTTTAGTTCATTTGCTCAGTCATGTCAGACTCCTTGCGACCCCACGCACTGCAGCATGACAAGCAGGCCTCCCTGTTCATTGGCAACTCCTAGAGTTTACTCAAACTCTTCTTTATTGAGTTGGTGGTGCCATCCAACCATTTCATCATCTGTCGTCCCCTTCTGCCTTCAATCTTTCCCAGCATAAAGGTCTTTTCCAATGAGTCAGTTCTTTGCATCAGGTGGCCAAAGTATTGGAGCTTCAGCTTCAGCATCAGTCCTTCCAATGAATATTCAGGACTGATTTCCTTTAGAATGGACTGGTTGGATCTCCTTACAGTCCAAGGGACTCTCAAGAGTCTTCTCCAACACCATAGTTCAAAAGCATAAATTCTTTGGCACTCAGCTTTCTTTATAGTCTAACTCTAACATCCATACATGACCACTGGAAAAATCATAGCCTTGACTAGATGGACCTTTGTTGGCAAAGTAATGTCTCTGCTTTTTAGTATGCTGTCTATGTTAGTCATACTGTTCTTCTAAGAAGTAAGCGTCTTTTAATTTCACAGCTGCTGTCATCATCTGCAGTGATTTTGGAGCCCCCCCCCACCACCAAAAATCCCTCACTGTTTCCACTGTTTCCCCATCTGTTTGCCATGAGGTGATGGGACCAGATGCCATGATCTGTCTTCTGAATGTTGAGCTTTAAGCCAACTTTCTCACTTTCATCAAGAGGCTCTTTAGTTCTTCTTCGCTTTCTGTCATAAGGGTGGTGTCATCTGCATAGCTGAGGTTATTGATATTTCTCCCAGCCATCTTGATTCCAGCTTGTGCTTCTTCCAGCTCACCATTTCTCATGATGTACTCTGCATATAAGTTAAATAAGCAGGGTGACAGTGTACAGCCTTAACATACTCCTTTCCCTATTTGGAACCAGTCTGTTGTTCTATGTCCAGTTCTAACTGTTGCTTCCTGACCTGCATACAGATTTTTCAGGTAGTCTGGTATTCCCATCTCTTTAAGAATTTTCCAGAGTTTCTTGTGGTCTACATAGTCAACATTCAAAATCACCAGTCATCAAAGGAATGCCATTCCATGCCCACCCCTCAATTGGCAAAAATCAACAAACCACAAATAAATACAGAAAGTTGATCATTCTAAGTGTTGGCATGTGTGGAGCAGCAGGAGCTCCTATAACTTTCTACGACACTGGCTCAAGGAGCATTTAGCACCATGCAGTAATGGTAAAGTGTGCAAACTCCCTCACCAATGACTATGCTTCCAGTTATGCACCATGTATGTGCACCAGGAGAATAGAACCTCAGTGGCCATCGACAGGATATAGATGTTTAAATGTGTTAAACTTTCAGTGGAACACTATTCAGAAATGCAAATGGACATAGTATGCATGTATTAAAGTGGAAGCACATCTGTAGCAAAATATTGAGAGAGGGAATGCAAGCTTTTGAATGATATGTATAAATGGATGCATCTACATACATAGAATAAGTTAAAAAATAGAAGGAAGCACCCCTCAAACTTTATTACATCCTATATTTTATGTTACAGTAGTTTAGAAGATACATACAGAAAGGAATACCAGGCAGCAACAAGAATAAGTGATCTGCAGCCACATGCAACTGTTTGGATGAATCTCATAAGCATGAATTTGCAGAAATGAAACCAGAGACCAAGAGTACATGCTTGTGATTTATTAAAATAAAAAAGCAAAGCCATTGCGTCCTACAGAGCAGGTCTTCTGGATGCTGGAATGTCTTCTTTCTTGATCTGGATTCTGGTTACATAGGTGTTTTTGTTTTATGACAAGTTGTTGAATTGTACACTTTCTAAATGCTTACTTTTCTGAATGTATGTTATACTGTAATAAAATCTGTAAAAATGCTATTTGATGAAGAAAAAAGAGCTGAGGATGGTATGGCAAATTAATATTTATTTACTCTGAGTTGATGGGTTCCCAGGTGTTTTTATGATACTTCTTGTATCTTGATGTTTACTTGTAATATTTCATTATGTAAAAAGGAAACACAGAAGCCAGTTAAATGAAGAATTACAGATAGGTGATGGCGTCAGTTGGTAGTGTTAAGAATCTGAAGCCAGGGATCACAGCAGATCTGCCGAGGCAGAACCAAAACATGAATTCAGTCTCCTCATTTCTTACTCCAGTTTTGTGTGTCCTCTTGCATGGGTATTGTCACAAGCTTGACATTTTCATGTTTTATTTTTGAAACAGATTTGGCTTCTGTCTTTAAGTCTTGTGTGGGGTTCTTACTCTATGTGACCATATCAATAATTAAAGAATATTGCAACCTTCCTAGTGGCCATTGAGATTTTAAAACACAGGGTCTGAGGTAGATGAAGGACAATGCTTCCATCTCTGGTTTTTATACTTTCCCAGAAGAGAGAGAATAGACCATGCCAAGCTTCTGTGAGATATTATTTTCTAGGATGCACCAAGATATAAGATCAAAGCACTTGGAAGAGAGTCTGGCATTCTCTCTCTCTCTCTGGTCCTCAAAATAAAAGTATAAGTCAAGTCCAACACTATTAAGAGGTAATATGTGTTCACTTTCTCTGTCTTTATTAAGAACAGACTATGAGTTTCATATGAAAGACTCAGGGATAGTGGATTTGGTTGTAAATATGCCAAGTGTTTGGAAACTGTCTCTCAGATAATAAATCCTTCAAAGAGTGCAGAAGATGTTTCAGGAAATTTCAGCAGCACACAACTCACTCTGTGGAAATAAAACAGACTAAAATGCCCTTCACATCCCTCCACGTGTACAACTCTTGTGCGACTGCCCTCACTTTAACACTCAGATGATCCCAAGCTGTTTAATCCATATCACTTCAGCACATCACACTCGATTGTGAAATTTAAAGAAGACAAAAAACCATGTTGAAATGTGACAGACTCCTCTGGACTTCAACTTGCTATGCAAAGATGAATGGGAAAAAGCCTTCTAGATTTAACTCTAATGTATCATGAAACCAAAGCTATGAGAACACTGTATGTTTCACGTTAAAGTTGGGCATTTCCATCAAGCAGAAGTTGAGTAGTCCAGGACTCCTTAATTCCAAGCTTTAGTATGATCCTCAGAGCTTGTTAATATTTGCTGCCCCCTGTAGTTTGCTCTTGTAAAAATTCTAAAAAAAAAAAGCATAATCAAGAGAGCTATTTAAAACTTCAGTTGCTCTTCTAAATCCTAAGCACTTCTGGAATTTCACTCCCTATCTCTTTTCCGCCTAACTTGACACATCAGAGTGATAAGATGGGGTGAGGCAAGGGAATACTTCTATGAGCAGTTGTGATTTCATTTAAGAGAATAAACTGGGAAAATGATTGCCTTTTAAACATGCAGATTGTATTACATAGAGAAAGCTGCTCAAATAAATATGATTTTCTTTAAAAAGGCAAAGGAAGCATCTGTTTATTAAACTACTTTCTCAATTTCCTATTGCCTTCAGAATTGGCTGTGGGACATGATTGCCTTTGTCTTCAAGCACAATAGCTTCTAATAACATTAAGCTTAAAATAATATAGTGGAAAACTACAGAATTGTGGTTTGTTCATTTGCTGAAACTAATATAGATGGTAGAAATTTTACTCTAGCTTAAAATAGCACATGGAACACTAGGAATTTAACACTGGCTCGGTGATGTATGAAATATCATTGTAAAGGATCACAATCTAATATATACATTTAGTAAAAATTTTGGAACTAGTTACCACCGTGCAAAAATGCTAGGAACAAAGTAAAAAAACTGTTTTTGCAATAGATTAATGAAGAGGAGTAGATTATCCTAAAGACAGTATCATCACATGGTCTGTGTAACTTGCAAACTTTTTGGTTTAATTTCTCAATTCAATTGGCCTGGGTATACGTAACTCCTAGATAGCTTATGGAAAGGTACAGCTAATTTGTATAGTGCTATAGCTTCCCTCAGACACACAAAAAAATCTCCTTTAGTTTCTTCAGAATCTGTATTATAGATTCATATTTTCTCACTAAAAGTAGATCAGAATATTGATAATTCCAATCAAACTGGTAAAGCCGAAGGGACAGCTATAGTTATTTTGAGATCTAAATAGGTTAGCTCCAATTTTATATAATTAAGTGAATGAAACTATACTGCTTTCTTAAAAGTTAAAAAGAAAAGGTTTTAAAAAGAAGAATCTTTAACATATATAAAATCCTATTAAATGAATGATAATAAATCATATTTGTTGATGGTCATTTTAAGGATGAATTTAATTTTAGTATGAAGCTCTCACAGTATAACCATGTTATTTCATTTTGTTGACATAGAAACAGAGGCCGAGATGCATTAACCAAGAAACATTTGTTAAAAGTCCATGGGCTCCCTGCTATGGAGAATATAGAAGAAGCAGAAGATTTGGACACTCTTCTCAAAGGTGTATGAAGACTAATAGGTACATGAATGAAAAGGCAATAAGCATATGAGAAGCTTAGAAAAGAAAGATAATATATATATTTTTTAGAATGTCCATGAAGGTATGGCCTAAGGTGGGCTAGGGTTTAAATAGGAAGAAAACATGCTGACTAAACAGATCGGAAACAATTTCTGAGGTCTAAAGCATGAAGAAAAGCTCCGAGGGAGCTGCCATACACCTGTCTGCCATAAAAAAGCAGACACAGAAAAAATACGAAAGATTTTGGACCTGGACTTAGAGATTTCAGGAATCACCAGAGAGGTCCTCGATCATGAGTACCTCTGTACTATAAGTGAAACAACAGTGAAAGGAAACTTTTGAGTGAGCCTGCTGCTGCTGCTGCTGCTAAGTCGCATCAGGCGTGTCCGACTCTGTGCGACCCCACAGACGGCAGCCCACTAGGCTCCGCCGTCCCTGGGAGTTCAACATTTAGCTGAACAGTGCTTTGATGGGTTCCTGAAGAAAGGGTCTGATTGAGAAGGAAAAAGCCTCCTCTGAGAATCTAGGGGAAAGTTTGGCAACCTGAAAGGGTGGGTCCACACACTGCAGGAGAGAATGCTGAGTTGGATGGCCAAGCATTGGATTCTAGCCCTGTCACTTTTTTACTGTGGAAATTAAAACTTGACCGCAAACTTCTCTACCCCTCACATCCTTTATTTTCCAGGTGGGGATTATTAACACTTCTTCTGTTCACATCATGCAATTCTGAAAAGCAAATGAAATAATGTAGGTAAAAGTACTTTGTAAGCTATAAGATGCTATATAAATTAAGCACTGACTGATTTCAAGCTCGCAGTCAACATCTAGGACATGATGTCTCTGATTCCTTGGCTGAATCATAGACATCAAAAGCCCTCTTCCACTCTTCTCAATTAACCCACATCCATTTCTCACTTCCTTGCACTATATCCACTTTTGCCATGAAGATCTCCATATCCATTGTCAAATTTACTTCTCATGCCTTCTAATCATATGCATGATTGATACCACATTTGCAACAGTGGACTGGTTCAAAATTGGGAAAGGAGTATAGCAAGGTTGTGTATTGTCACCCTGCTTATTTAACCTATATGCAGTGTACATCATGAGAAATTCCAGGCTGAAGGAATCATAAGCTGGAATAAAGACTGACCAGAGAAATACCAACAACCTCAGATATGCAGATGATACCACTCTAACGGCATGAAGTGAAGAGGAACTAAAGGGCCTCTTCATGAGGGTGAAAGAGGAGAGTGAAAAAGCTGGCTTAAAACTCAACATTAAAAAAATGAAGACCATGGCATCTGATCCTATCATTTCATGGCAAATACAAGGGAAAAAAGTAGAAGTAGTGACAGATTTCTTTTTTCTTGGTCTCTAAAATTACTGTAATTGGTGACTGTAGCCTTGAAATTAAAAGATACTTGTTCCTTAGAAGGAAAGCTATGACAAACCTAGACAGAGTATTAAAAAGCAAAGACATCATTTTGCTGAAAAATATCCATATAGTCAAAGCTATGGTTTTTCCAGTAGTCATGTATGAATGTGACTGTTGGACCATAAAGAAGGCTGAGCACCAAAGAATTGATGCTTTCAAACTGTGGTGTTGGAGAAGACTCTTGAGAGTCCCTTGGAGAGCAAGGAGATCAAACCAGTCAATCCTAGAGGAAAGCAACCCTGAATATTCATTGGAAGGACTGATGCTTAAGCTGAAACTCCAATACTTTGGCCACCTAATGTGAAGAACTGACTCATTTGAAAAGACCCTGATGCTGGGAAAGATTGAGGGCAGGAGGAGAAGGGGATGACAGAGGATGAGATGGTTGGATGGCATCACTGACTCAATGGACATGAGTTTGAGGAAACTCAGGGAGATAGTGAAAGACATGGAGGCCTGGTGTGCTGCGGTCCATGTGGTTGCAAAGAGTTGGACATGACTTGGCAACTGAACAACAGCATCCATTTTAACTCATGTCTCTGTTATATAAGAATGTATTACCTCTCAATTGCATTATAAACTCCTGAAGGAAAGGGACTTTTTAAAAATCTTTAAAATGATGCTAGAACTCCTTTATACTTGGATACCAAGAGTTGGGGATAAAGAGGAATTGAAGGACACTGAAGCTTCAGGGAGGGGAAAATCTAGGTGCAGGCTGACCCCATCACAGTCAGCCCAGGAATTCTAGCTCTTTTCTTGACATTTAAAAATGATGAAGTTGATCCAGATGTCCATTATATATAAATCGAATTAAATGAATACTCAACTTAAAATAATAAACAGAATTAATAAACATGTTGCTTTACATTACACGCATACAAAATGGATTCAAAAAACTAAATAGATTTAAAAAAAAACAGAGGTTGGGTGGGATTTATATTTTCTGCATCAAATACTTTAATTGAATATCTAATCCGTAAGACTTGGACGAGGATAAGATCTGAGTAAAATATTTTTCCAGTTCTCAGAAACAATCAGCTTAAATTTCCCCACTGATGACATACATTGTTCAATTACTGCCAACCCTGACATGATGATACGGAATGAAGAAAATCATGTGTGTCAGATAAACATATAATTTGTGAAAGGTCATATTCAGTAGGGGAAGTAAATTGTTGGATTTTACTATTCAACAAAATGCATTTGTTATATATATGTATGTATAAGAAACTAATTTTTACATTTATATAAACTCACTGAAAAGAGAAAAATATAACTAGGAAGGAAAATTGGCAATAATGTCATATAGTGTTTAATTGCACTTTGTGAAAATTTATTGTTTTGAATTATCTGCATTGGTGGTCCACCCATCAAATGTCTCCCTACATAAACTCTTGTGTCAAGTAATTTTTTTATTTTTCTTTCTTTAAAGCTACTGCCTTCTGGTATAGAGCTAATGGAGAACTAGATAAGATGAAAGGATTGTTCATCTGCTAAGTGTGGCTTATAAAGTCATCTGGTGTACACTTTGAAGAGGTCTAATCCAGAAGTGCCATAATAATCATTCTGAACCTGAGTCCCTCAAGTGGTGTTTCGCTTTCAACTTACAACACTTTAAAACTAAAGGTAACAGACCCTCTTGAAAGAGAGCAAGTGAGTTGAACATAACAGACCTGGTATTTCTGTAATTTAAAAATTGACTGTGCTCGGAGACTTTAATTCGAGCAGTGGCACAATTCAAGCGAACAGGATTTAGGTTTCTGCAGTTCTGTTGTTGCTCATTGCATCCCCCATTTCTGAGTGTGGATAGAAAGCAACTGCAGCTGATTCTTGGATGGTGGCATTAAGGTATTGAAGCAGAAATTTGCTGGAAAAGTGCTTGTAAAACAGATTGTTTCCATTTTTGCTCTCCCCACCCTGCTAGTGGTGGCAGTTCTGTGGCCAGAAGCAGTTGTGGGAAGGTTGCTGAGGGTGGTTTAAAGGAAACGGCCTGTGTTTAGACTGGAGTTTATGCTTGGGACCCACAGAAATGAGCATTTCTTCTTAGCATTTGCAATGGGTCATCTTGGGGATTGCTAAATCTTGCCCAGATGCTAGTGTGTGCATGTTTTAGGTGTCCTTGTGGTTGAGGGCTTGGCAGTCAGCATGGTGGCTTAGATAGTAAAGTGGGAGAAGTTCATCCTGTTGAAATCTAGACTCTTAAAGAGTAATAAATGTCTGCTAAAATTTTTAGGATGGGAACAAACAAAGGATTTGGAAACATGAACCTTTGTGCAAACAAATTCAAATTATTCCAAACATGCTTGGACACAGCTTTCTCTTTGAGTGCAATTTTATTACTTTTGGCAATGTTTTGTTAAGATCATTGGTGAATGTGGATGTGTATCAAAACATTACTAAGCATGGTAATACGCTCTTCTACTGAGCAATTCTTAGCTACCTCTGATGCAGTGATTGGACTCACGTAACAATAGCATATAAGTAATTTATTAATATTATGTAAGTAAAATAATTAAGGTTCAAGGGAATTATTACATGGAGAAAAAACATTATTAGAAGGTGATAAAGAAAAGTATCCTTTAATATGTCAAAACTGTATTCTTAAAGGTGGTAACAGGTTATCATACCATTAAAATGTGCAAAAGAATAGAGACACTGACTTCCCAAGAATCTGGCAGCAAAAGAACATTTTGGATTTTGCTTAAAATTTTCAAATTTTCTAACTGCCCATCTGAAAACAGTGTAATAATAATTTTAAAAGCATAATCATATACCTAAGAAAGAAGAAAATACAAATTCCATGTTCCAAACTTGAGTGGTCCAAATTATTTGCGTTGGCCAAAAGGTTCGTTCAGGTTTTTCCATGACACCTTTCAGAAAAACCTGAATGAACCTTTTGGGCAACCCAATATGTTGAGTTACACTACTATTAACTTTCGAATTATCAACTTTCCACTCAGGTCACTGTTTAACCAGAGTTTAATCCTAGAGGGTGGTGCTCCACCAATTTCCAGTTGTTATTATACTGATATGTTTAAGTAGGTTGTGGTGGAAAAGACATCATAATATGAGTGCTACAGTGTTTTTCTGTAGCGTTTTCAAAATGCCAGGAAAGATTGTTATGTTTTTGGGTAATAAACTGAACTAGTACTGAATGCAAATTAAATGTGGGAGAATATAGTCCCAAAGACTCTATCATTAAATAGGGTTGGAGTTGTAAAACAAATGCTCAGTTTAACATGAGATTTCAGCACTGCTGATTTTAAGTTAATAGCCATATTGATTTAAAAACTATTTTTGACAATGAAAGATGAATCATTCCAATTTGATTTTTTTAAATAAAATGAAATAAAATAGCCTACTGACATAAGAACAGGTAAGTGACAATTAATAGTGTTCATATCAGCAGGTGTTATCAGATTGGAACAAAAGATACAGAAAAAAAGGAGGAAGAAGACATTAGGAGCCATACAAAAAGCAAATTAGAATACTGATAAGGGGCAAAAGAGAATAAAAGGAATAGGAAGAGAAGAAGCCTAAGGACAGCAATCAGTGATCTTGATGGCTTCATTAGAACTCAACAGATCTGCACATGTCTCAGGAAGGAAGCAATGTACACCATGACACCAAGCCAACATTTGTACTTTCTGAATCCATCTGATCGTCTCTGGTGGATAGGAGCTTGAGCTCAGAGAGTTACCTAAACTGGTAGGGACAAGTTTCAGAAAATAGAGCAGCAAGTAGCTTCAGAAAAGAAAGAAGTAGGTAGATGGCAAAATTTCCTTTTCTCAGTGGTGATATCTGAAAGGACATTATTCATAAATAATAATAATGGCAAAAATGATACATTTGTAGAGCACTGTTAATTATGCACATCTGTTTCATACGTCTATTGCTTCACAAGAGCATGGGATAAGTAGGGCAATGATTTTTATCTTCATTGTCAATCCAACCAGTCCATCCTAAAGGAGATCAGTCCTGGATGTTCATTGGAAGGACTGATGCTGAAGCTGAAACTCCAATACTTTGGTCACCTGATGCAAAGAGCTGACTCATTTGAAAAGACCCTGATGCTGGGAGGGACTGGGGGCAGGAGGAGAAGGGTGTGACAGAGGATGAGATGGTTGGATGGCATTACCGATTCGATGGGCATGGGTTTGGATGGATCCCGGGAGTTGGTGATGGACAGGGAGGCCTGGTGTGCTGTGGTTCATGGGGTTGCAAAGAGTCAGACAAGACTGAGCGACTGAACTGAACTGAACTGAAACATTGCAGAATATTTTTTAAACCTCTTTATAATACAAATAAACAAGACATTTTAATGAATAAATGAATTATATTAAGCAATTATCTTCTAGGGGCCTTTCTTTCCATATCAGTAAAGCTAGCTGAAACTTTTATGAACCTTTACCTTTAAAATTTTTTGTGAAATTTAATTACTGTTTAAAAAACTACACTATAATGCAATATGGCGGAAGTGAATTAGATTAAGCTCATGGCAATAATGTTTGATCTAAATCTTGTTTTATGTTTCAATTGTTTGTATATTTCTATCCTTTCTATTTACAAAAAAAAATTGATTCAAGGTGGTTTATAGTAGTAAATTTTTAAAAGAACAAGACTAAACTTGTCCATTTATGTGTATAACATGTTTCAATTGTTTATTTCCTTCCAACATTTTTATTTTGAAAAATTTCAAGCCTACACAGAATTTGCAAGAAAACTACAATGAACACTCATATTGTCTTCACCAACTGTCAGTATTTTATATTTAATTTATTACTCCTTTCTTTCTGAATAACTTTTGAGTTAGTTACAGTCATCATGACACTTCATAGTGTAATAAATCAGTATATATCTCCTGAGAGCTAGGCCATTCTTTCACATGCACATTGTGTGCTAAGTCACCTCAGTCGTATCCAACTCTTTGCGACCCCATGGACTGTAGCCAACCAGGCTCCTCAGTCCATGGAATTCTTTAGGCAAGAATGCTAGAAGGGTTTCCATGCCCTTCTCCAGGGGGATCTTCCCAACCCAGGGATTGAATCCACATCTCTTGTATCTCTGGCATTGGCAGCCATGTTCTTTACCACTAGCGCCACTTGGGAGGCCCCATTCTTTCACATAACGAGTAAAATTATAAAGCTGAGAAAATTTAATATTTATACGATGCTATCATATATACATAATCCACATTCAAATTTTCAATCTTTAAAAAATTGTTATTTTAGTTCTCAACCTTGGATCCAGTAAAAGGTCACACATTACATTTAGTTGGTCATGTTATATATTACTTGCCAGAATCTAGATAAGCATGTATTACTGTGATCTTTTGACATTTTCTGAAAGAATAAATGCACTTTTAGGGGAATTGCCATATGTAATCATGAGTTTACAATGCCTATTTTCATAAAATTGTGGTAAAAATAAACCCAAATGATTTTTTTCTGGTATGTAAACACACACATATTTTTCCACTGAAATGAGCATGTCTGCACATTTCTGGTGTGCATACACACTAAAATTGGCTAAGGATACATGAAACTTGGCAAGACTGTAAGAAAATAAGGCCAGAGTTAGAAGAAAAACTCTTCAAGATTTAAATGACATAAATGATTAGAAGTATGAGTATGGAAATATTAAATGGAACACTGCCTATCATTAAGGTCATCCTTTACCAGTCATCTCCTCTGATTGGGAGGCCCAAAGTCAAGATGAAGTTTAAGGACTTACTGTAATGTGCAAGTCAATCCAATGTTTATGATTAAAGCAAATCAATCAGTTGTAAAGTAAAGAATTCTGTGGTGATTTTAATTCTATCATGGTTTGCGTTTCTGTTCCTATTTTTATAGATTTGTATGAACTTGGCTTTTCCCTCAGCCTTTCTCCCATGGGCATTTTCTGGTTGCCCTCGGCAGTGTTATTCTTTCTGTGTACATTATGGCTTTCCAGATGCATTTCCTTGGGATACACAAAAAGATGAAGGACTATGGGCACACTTTGGAGAACAGAGAATAAGTTTACCTTTCTCCTTCCAGGACTGGCCCAGGATAATTTGTATTGACACAGAATATTGCCCAGTGGACATATTTATGATCTTGTAAAAACAAATCAACTTCTGCAAAGTCTATGCATATGTTGGAAAGATTCGTGGAAAAGAAAAGTTAGAATTGAAAATTTCCTGAACTTTGACATGTGCTCCCCCATCCACATACATATCCATCAGCAGAGTGTGGAAGCCTTACTACAAGTATCTGAACATGCATTTGAGCCAAGCAGATGCTTGAGCTAAGCAGACATGGTGGCAACTTTTAGAAAGCTTGGCTAAAATTTAAAAATAAGGAGGGAATAACTGATCAGTACACTTCCAGTCAGTATGTTGCACACTACAAGAGATTTTGTAGATTCAGCCCAGGAAAATTACTTAAAAGCAAACCCATACACACAAACAAAAAGAAAAATGATGACTCTCAGAGAAAAAATAACCAGAATTCAGAATTAGTACATAGTATTATCTAAAATGCCCAGTTGTCAACAAAAAATCTAGGATATGCAAAGAAACAGAAAGATGTTTTATTATACTCAGAGGAAAAAGGAAAAGCAGTCAATAGAAATTGTCTGAGTTGGCCTAGACACTAGATTAAACGCAAATGGTTCCAAGAAGCAAAACCATTACAAATATGTTCAAAGAAGAAAGCTATGTTTAAAGAATCATAGGGAAATATAACATTGAATCAATAAGTAGTGACTATAGATTTTGAAAAGAAAAAACTGTTGAAATAACAGTTTTTATATTGAAAGATGCAATAACAAAGATCAGAAATTCTCAACATGGACTTAATAGAAGACATGTGATGGAAGAAGGAGAAACCTGTGATCTTGAAGAGAGATCAGTAGGAAAATTTCAGTCTGAAGAATAGAGAGTAAAAAGATTAAAGAAAAGTGAACACAACTTTAGAGACCTATGAGATAATATCAAGTCAGTCAACATATGTGTAATGTGAGTCTCAGAAGAACAACAAATGAAAGGAACTTCATCAAAATATGAAAATAAGTTCAACTTTGTCAAAATTGAAAACTTTTTATCTTCAACTGTCATTAAGAAAATGAAATACAAGGCCACAGACTGAGAGAATGGAGGAAATATTTGCAAACTATATTTGTGATAAAGAACTCAAACATGAAAATGAGTGAACTAAAAACTCAGCAAAAGACTTGAGTAGATATTTCACAAAGAAGATATATGAATGGTTAATAAAGACATTTAATTTCATTCAGTTCAGTACAGTTCAGTCACTCAGTCGTGTCCGACTCTTTGCGACCCCATGAATCACAGCACGCCAGGCCTCCCTGTCCATCACAAACTCCCGGAGTTTACTCAAACTCATGCCCATCGAGTTGGTGATGCCATCCAGCCATCTCATCCTCTGTCGTCCCCTTCTCCTCCTGCCCCCAGTCCCTCCCAGCATCAGGGTCGTTTCAAATGAGTCAACTCTTCGCATGAGGTGGCCAAAGTATTGGAGTTTCAGCTTCAACATCAGTCCTTCCAATGAGCATCCAGGACTGATCTCCTTCAGGATGGACTGGGTGGATCTCCTTACAGTCCAAGGAACTCTCAAGAGTCTTCTCCAACACCACAGTTCAAAAGCATCAATTTTTCGGCTCTCAGCTTTCTTCACAGTCCAACTCTCACATCCATACATGACCACTGGAAAAACCATAGCCTTGACCAGACAGACTTTTGTTGGCAAAGTAATGTCTCTGCTTTTTAATATGCTGTCTAGGTTGGTCATAACTTTCCTTCCAAGGAGTAAGCGTCTTTTAATTTCATGGCTTCAGTCACCATCTGCAGTGATTTTGGAGCCCAAAAAAATAAAGTCTGACACTGTTTCCACTGTTTCCCCATCTATTTCCCATGAGGTGATGGGACCAGGTGCCATGATCTTAGCTTTCTGAATGTTGAGCTTTAATTTCATTAGAAACACATAAATTAAACCTTCAATTAGGTACTAAGATAGCCCGGCTGGACTAGTCTCAGTAAAAACAGACTTAAAATAGCATGAAGATGTGTAGAAAGTGGAAGTCTCTACATTACACACGGGAATGAAAAATAGGACAGTAAATAGACAAAATGTAAAATATTTTGACAGTTTTGTAAAAAGTTAAATATAGATTTTACCATATACCCAGGAATTCCATTCCTAGATGTCTACTTTAGAGAAATAAAAACACACATCATAACAAAAGATGTGTATGCAGATGTTCCTAGCAGCATTATTCATAATAATAATCAAACTGGAAACAATCCATCAACCGGTGAACAGAGAAACATTATTATGCACTATATACATAGAATGGAATTTTATCCAGCAATCAAAAGAACTAAGCTACTGATAAACCATACAACATAGATGAACTGCAGAGACATCACGCAAAGTGAAAGAAGCCAGGCACAGACACAAAGGATCACACACTGTATTATTCAATTTATATGAACTTTCCAAAAAGAGCACATCTGTAGAGAAAGCAGATAGAGGCTTGTCTGGTACCAAGATAGAAACAGAAATTTACTGAAGGCAGGAAGTTTTGAAGTGATAGAAATATTGTTGTATGTATTCAAAATTATAAACTTATGAAAAAGCATTGAGTTATACACATATGAATGGTGAATTATATGCTATGTAAATTATACCCCCAATAAACCAGTTAATAACAAAAAAAAGTTCTACTAAAATCAAGAAAATGATTAATTCAGTAAATATATAATTTCTTAATGATTATTTTGGTTAGTTAAATTAAATAAAATTAAAATCAAATGTGAGCTGAGTTTAAATATTGGCTCAGTATATTTCTACAGAAACCTGGTCAAGTTACCAAGGTTAAAGTTCAGTTTCCTAACTGGTAAAATCAGAGATTTTAATACCTATGTGCCTATGGGATCATTGTTGTGCAGATCAAACAAGAAATAAAAATGCATAGTAAACCATCAGCCTCTACACAAATGTTAATCATAATGATGATGATATTGTCTATTAAAAAATAAATTTTGAAAAGTCTATTTTGTTCTGTAGCTTAAAGCCTCTGTGGTCACATGTGCTGCTCTTGTGAGAAGCTCAGTAACATCACTTTTGAACGTAATTTCCCCTCCTTCAAAATAAATACTGTAGAATTTTCTTTAAAAAAACAAACAAAAATCCCTCAAAGAGCTTTATGAGCATAACTTGATCTTCATACAGCATGTGTAGTAAAACTTTACCAGATAAATGGTTGCAAGCAATTGGCAAAGAGATAAAAAGGAAAATACCATGTATTGTATAGCTATTTGTAAGATAAAATATGAATATTCCTAGCCTTTGGAGTCACTGCTATAGTTAGAATCCACCCTCATAAGACATATTGCTAAAGGCATCCCTCTGGTGGATGTTCCCAAATGCATCAGAAGTTAAAAACATGAAAAAAAAATTTTGCCACATCAATCTGTTTTTATAAAGCCTCAAAAATCAAGTAATGTATATTATCTACACATGAGAGGTTCTATTCTGAGTCTGTGTACATCTGGTATAGCTCATATTTTTCCTTAATTTAAATAAGTGTTATAATGAATGCCTTTCATTTAATTGCTCTATATTGGTAAGCTTCTGTCCCAAATTTAGGAATATGATTAGCAAGAATGAGATTCACATGAAGACATACTCTCCATTCCCCACCCCACCTCCCCGCCATTTCCCAGATGAAGAAAACAGTGAAGAAATCAATGTTACCAATATTCTGCAGTTAAAAGTATGCTTATTGGTGGGCAATGAAGAGAAGGTGCTGGAAGTCAGTGGAGCATAGCAGTTAAGACCAGCTTTGGAGTTAGACAGACCTGCATGGAATCATGCCTCTAAGTTGAATTCTGAGTTAAATTTGCCCATTCCAGTCCATTTTAGTTCACTGATTCCTAAAATGTCGATGAACTCTTACCATCTCCTGTTTGACCACTTCCATCTGACCTTCCTCTTGAGAAAACTGTATGCAGGTCAGGAAGCAACAGTTAGGACTGGATATGGAACAACAGACTGGTTCCAAATAGGAAAAGGAGTACATCAAGGCTGTATATTGTCACCCTGCTTATATAACTTAAATGCAGAGTACATCATGAGAAACGCTAGGCTGGAGGAAGCACAAGCTGGAATCAAGACTGCCAAGAGAAATATCAATAACCTCAGATATGCAGATGACACCACCCTGATGGCAGAAAGTGAAGAAGAACTAAAGAGCCTCTTGATGAAAGTGAAAGAGGAGAGTGAAAAAGTTGGCTTAAGGCTCAACTTTCAGAAAACTAAGATCATGGCATCCAGTCCCATTACTTCATGGCAAATAGATGGGGAAACAGTGGAAACAGTGTCAGACTATGTTTTTGGGCTCCAAAATCACTGCAGATGGTGACTGCAGCCATGAAATTAAAAGACGCTTACTCCTTGGAAGGGAAGTTATGACCAACCTAGACAGCATATTAAAAAGCAGAGACATTACTTTCCCAACAAAGGTCTGTCGAGTCAAGGCTGTGGTTTTTCCTGTGGTCATGTATGGATGTGAGAGTTGGACTATAAAGAAAGCTGAGTGCAGAAGAATTGATGTTTCTGAACTGTGGTGTTAGAGAAGACTCGTGAGAGTCCCTTGGACTGCAAGGAGATCCAACCAGTCCATCCTAAAGGAGATCAGTCCTGGATGTTCATTGGAAGGACTGATGTTGAAGCTGAAACTCCAATACTTTGGCCACCTCATGCAAAGAGCTGACTCATTTGAAAAGACCCTGATGCTGGGAGGGACTAGGGACAGGAGGAGAAGGGGACGACAGAGGATGAGATGGTTGGATGGCATCACTGACTCAATGGACATGGGTTTGGGTGAACTCCAAGAGTTGGTGATGGACAGGGAGACCTGGCCTGCTGCAATTCAAGGGGTTGCAAAGAGTTGGACATGACTGAACAACTGAACTGAACTGAGCTGAATTTGCCTTGATTCATGGACCTAACATTCCAGATTCCTATGCAATACTGTTCTTACAGCATTGGACTTTATTTCCATCACCAGTCATATCCACAACTGGGCATTGTTTTCTCTTTGGCTCCATCTCTTCAATCTTTCTGGAGTTATTTCTCCATTCTTCTCTAGTAGCATATTGGGCACCTACTGATCTCGGGAGTTCATCTTTCAGTGTCATATCTGTTTGCCTTTTCACACTGTTCTTGGGGTTCTCAAGGCAAGAATACTCAAGTGGTTTGCCATTCCCTTCTCCAGTGGACTACGTTTTGTCAGAACTCTCCACCATGACCTGACCATCTTGCATGGCCCTACACGGCATGGTTCATAGTTTCATTGACTTAGACAAGGCTGTGGTCTATGTGATCAGTTTGATTAGTTTTCAGTGATTGTGGTTTTCATTCTGTCTGCCCTCTGAGGGATAAGTATAAGAGGCTTATGGAAGCTTCCTGATGGGAGAGACTGACTGAAGGGGAAACTGGGTCTTGTTCTGATGGGCAGGGCCATGCTTAGTAAAACTTTAATACAATTTTCTGTTGATGCACGAGGCTGTGTTTCCTCCCTGTTGTTGACCTGCGACCAAACTATGGTGGAGGTAATGAAAATAATGGCCACCTCCTTCAAAAGGTTCTGTGCATGCACTGCCACACTCAGGGCCCCCAACCCTGCAGCAAGCCACCACTGACCTATGCCTCCACTGGACACTCTTGGATACTCACAGGCAAGTCTGAGTCAGTCTCTTGAGGGGTCATTGCTCCTTTCTCCTGGGTCCTGGTGCACACACGGTTTTGTTTGTGCCCTCCAAGAGTCTGTTTCCCCAGTACTGTGTAAGTTCTGGTGGCTCTATTGGGGTGGGGGGGCGTTAATTGCAAACTCCTCCAAGAGGGCTTATGCATCTCAAGAGAAGATCGAAGCACTGCTGAAGTGGAAACTCCAATAATGTGGCCACCTGATGTGAAGAACAGACTCACTGGAAAAGCCCCTGATGCTGAGAAAGATTGAAGGCAGGAGGAGAAGGGGACAACAGAGGATGGGATGGTTGGATGGCATCACCAACTCGATGGACATGAGTTTGAGCAAGCTCCAGGAGTTGGTGATGGACAGGGAAGCTTGGCATGCTGCAGTCCATGGTGCCACAAAGAGTTGGAATTGACTGAACAATTGAACTGACTGACTAACTGATGCCTATAAGTACTATTTGTTCATTTATTCATTCATTCAGCAGACATGTATTGAGTACCCTCTTTATGTCAGCATTGTGCTAGGTTCCATCAATCCAGTAGTAAGTAAAAAGAAACATGATGTTACTCTCAGGTAGCAGTTGGTTTAACCAGGGATTGAGATATTAATAATACAATCAGACTAATGAATATGTTCTATAACTAACAGTAAGTGCTCTGAAGGAAAGGAACATGATTCACATAGTGGCATTCCTAGAGATTTCACATCTGGAGTAGATCATTTTTTAACACTTCTCTCATATGATGAAACTTTTCAATAATATGGATACTATAATTATAAAGAATTTATGTTTCAGTCATTCTTTAAGTTTAAAATAAGAAAGAAGGATATATTCTAATTTTGCAGATATTACTCAAATTCAGCACACTATTTCATGTGTGGACTAAAATCTGTTCTTTCTAGACAAAAACATTGTACTATGTCATTTGTGTTTAATTTTGCCACAGTGTTTATTCTTTGGCTGTGGCATGCCTCATGAGAGACCCTAGTTCCTCCACCAGATATTGAATGTGCTGCCTCTGCTGTGAAAGCATAGAGTCTTAATCACCAGACCATCAGGGATGTCCTCGTCATGGTTTTGAAACAGAAACAAAAACGAAACTCCAAGTGGCCACACAGGGTTGTAAAACTGAAGTAACTCGAATTGTTTATTTTATTTATAATTACTGAACTATCATTGTTTGTTAGAATTTACTCTTTAAACTAAAAAAATATGTATGATAGGAGTTAAAATAAACCTTAAGTGAGATAAAATGATTGTGAACCATTATAAACTTATTCTTTCAACAAACATGTGTAGCTGAGTCCATGTTGAGGACTTACATGGGATTTAGAGTTTCCCAAATTAAATTCCATGCAGAACATAATCCTTATTGAAAGATAATTTTCAAATACTAATTTGAAGTGTACATAAATATTAAAGCTCAGTAGTAGTCACATCAACTGTTGAGAACTTAGACCAACAAAAGCTTTATTCAGGAAAGACATTGTTTAGATTTGCTGGCACAAATTTCTAAGAAAAAGCAGACTTACATTTAATGTGTTTTATTACTGTTATTAAATTCTCTGCAGACAATACACCCCTTTATTGCTTGCACCCTGGAAGACTACCATCCTGTCCTTGGTACACCACAGATACAATGAGAGCATATAAATAATAAAAGGAACTGAATTGCAAAGCATGTGCCAGGCCCCTGTCTGAGCAGACATGTTCAAGTAAGTACAAAACATTCAGTGAGGGCAGTACCACAAACACGGGGGAGAGAGTAACATGAAAACAGCTTGTGGAAATATGTACATGAGATGATGTATAGCCTCATATGTCATATACAGGATTTTGATCTTTATCCTAGAAACAACTGAAAGCCTTTGAAAGTTTTATTTTTGATGGGGAGAACAGTGTGGGTGGTGAGGGGGTATCATAACCGATATGTATTTTGAAGAATTCATTCTAGCTACAGAGAACAGATTGGATGGAAATCAGTGTTAATGAAGGTCAAAGATGCTACAACACTAGTGTAAGTAGAAGATAGGATTACATTGGTGACAAAATGACTTGAAACAAGGTGGCTTATGACAAGAGGCATTTGTAGGAAGTAAGATTCACAGAATTTGTGATTCATTTTATGTGTAAGTATGGGAGAAAAAGTAAAAGAGAGAGAAATATTTATTCTAAGGATAACAGATTGGCTCACACAATTATAGAGGGTAATAACTTCCAAGATCTACAGTCAACAAGCTGGAGACCCAGAACAGCCAGTAGTGTTCCAGTCCAAAGTCTGGTAGGCTTGGAACTGGGGAGGAACCAAAGGCAAGGAGAAAATTGATTTCTACCTGACTGCAGCTCACTGCAGTGAGCTGTTCAGGTAGGAGGACGTTCCTTCTCACTCACGAAAGGGTCAGTCTTCTTATTCAATTCAAGCCTTCAACTGACTGGACGGGGCTCACCCTCATTAGTGAGGACAATCTGCTTTACTGAATCTACCCATTCAAATGCCACTTGTCTAAAAACACACACATCGATTATGGTTACTGGGAGGAAGGACATTCAATGTTATGTGGCAGCCTGAATGGGGGGGCTGTCTGGGGGAGAAAGGATACATGTCTATGTATGTCTGGGTCCCTTTGCTCTTCACCTGAAACCATCACAGCACTGTTTGTTAATCAGCTACACCTCAATACAAAATAAAAAGTTAACAACAACAACACACTCTGGAGGAGGAAATAGCAACCCACTCCAGTATCCTTGCCTGGAGAATCCCATGGACAGAGGAGCCCAGCAGGCTACAGTCCATGGAGTCACAAAGAGTTAGATACAACTTACCAACTAAGCAGCAACAACTACACAGATATAGAAAACAAATCAGTGGTGACCAGAGGAGAAAAGGAAGGGTGGTGGGACAGATTAGCTGCATGGGATTAGGGATACAAACATCTATGTATAAAATAGATAAGCAACAAGTTTATATTGTATCAGATAAAGAGTTATAGCCATTATTGTGTAATAATGTTTAATGGAGTATAATCTGTAAAAATACTGAGTCACTGTGCTGTACCCCTAAAACTAGCATAAAATTGTAAAGCTACTATACTGCAATTAAATATTAAAAAAAATAAGTAAAGAATAAGCAGGTAAATTTTCTGTGGAAAACTGATAAAGACTGCATTTTCTGGATGGTACAAACCACCAGACATTTAATAAAGAGAATTTCTATGAAAATAAAAACACTCATAGATATACCTAGAATAATGTTTGATTAAACATCTGGGCACATTGTGGCCATCAGATTGACACACAGAATGAACCATTACACTGAACCTAAGGGTGAGGAAGATAGAGGCATTTAGAAAGATTTCTATTTCTGATTTTTAAAAAGTTGGTGTCTGGGTAACTGCATTCACTAAGCTAGGAAAAACTAGAAGAGCACCAGGTTTTAGGTTGAAGATCAGAAATTTTACTCTGGACTTGCTGAATCTGAGATGGCTTAGCAACATCTAAGTGGATATTTTAAAGGATATATAGTCTGGGACACAGAAGAAGAGCTTGGTTTAGAAAGAACGATGTGGGAATCAACAGCCCACAGATGATAATGGAAGTCATCAGCGCAGGCAGAGAAGAAACGGCTCAATATAGGAAGAGAGTCAAAGAAGAAGGCCTAAAATTAGTCCTTGTGAAATTATGATATGTAATGACTAGATCAGGAATATGCTCCTAAAAACGAAACCACACCAAACTGAACCTGGGAATAACAGCCAGAAAAGTAGTGGGTCCATCATGGAGAGGACTGTATAATGGAACCTAAGGTAGGATTGATGCGGGGTGTGAGACTGAGGTGAGGTTCACTGCATGTAGAATATGGAGAAGGGGAAAGATTAAATGATCAGTGATAACTGGATACCGTGTAGAGAAAAGCTTTTAGAAAACTTTGACTATAAACGAGACCAGAGAAACAGGGTTATGCATTATAAGCTTCTCAGCGATATAGAATTATCCTTCCTTACAAAATCCAGTGAAATCAACCATCTAATATAATCAGAGCAGCAAGATAGTTCACAAAGTGCTCCATAAATATGTGTTGAATGAATACATCCTTGAATATCTGACATCATTCCCTCTGGAAAACCATTCACAACCTCATGGCTTTGCTATATTTTTATTGGAAGTGGTAGGCTATAAAATGCACTCTATTATACATAATGAATTATAGCAAATATTTATATGTACCAAATGGATGTACCATATGATTAAACCTTTCTCATAAAACCTCCTGTGGTATCAAATACTCAAGGCAAACTACACATAAACCACAGGGTTCAGGCAGATTCTGCATATAATAGTATTCTCTTTATGAGGCCTCATGGGATAAAGGTCTCTCTTTTCTCTGTATATAGAACAGACTTGCTTTATTGTAGAGGCAATGGGAAATGCATAACTGTTTGTAGTTTCCTCTTAACTTTGGGGCAAGGAAGCTTAGGGCTAAGCTGTAGTCCATTTGTAACAATCAGAAATGGCAACCACAGAGCATGATTTTTGTCTATATATTTCACCCTGATTTCTTTTTTCTTACCTTTATTTTCTCGTCATTTCCGTTTTCTTAGTTGTTCTGAAAAATTTTGTTGTTTTATGGATTTTTGCAGTATTTCCTAATTTTTTGTACTGTAACAGGGCATAAATAATAAAGAATCAGCAGTCTGTGTAATTCAGAAGGATGAACCTGTTAAGTGTGTTGCACTGCTTTATTCTAGAACATAGCACTGGCTTCTTTTCACTCCTATAAATGGAATGTTTGGCAACATGGCACAATTCAGACCTCAAAGCTTATTGCTAGAGGTCATTTGACAGAAAGGCGGAAAGGGATTTAGACTTTAAAGATTGACTTTGCATAGGGTATGTATGCAGACTCACTCTGCTACCACATGCGTGTAGCTGTTAAATGAGTTTCTTTCAGGGACTGGAGGTGTATTTTTAACGAGAAAGAGACATTAAAGGGAATTTGGGGCCTCTTAGAATCAACAGCGTCACAGCAAGCTTTCAATTAGGGGGACATCTGTTGGGAATATGGGGAATCTCTACCCAAAGTCAGTTGCTAATGGCGTTCACTTGCAGGAGCAGTTAGATGGCCCTGTGTGCTAGGAAAGGTTGCTTATTTCCTTCGCGCTCAATCACACTGCATCAATTGGCCACCTGGGTAATGTGTTCATGCACACCTGCTGACCCACACAGCCTAACAAAACATACTGACATCAAACTCCTAAAACAGACAGAAAGCAGATCCTCCCATGGCCCAGAAGGGGAGACACGATAAGCAAAGAAGAAGACTGGAAGTACATAATGAATTGTCAGGAAATCAGCAATAACTTTGGGACTGGTTGTTAACATGTTCCACTGTTTCTTAAATAGTGGATTTAAGAGATTCTTATTTCAGAGGAAAAACAACAACAGGCATTTCACTTTCGAATCAACAGTTATTTAATCTGAATCAGACCAAGTAACAGCCTGATCTATAGAGATGAGACTAAGTAGCATTGAACATACCTATAATTTTGGGGTATTACTTTTTATCTGTTTTGAAGATGTGTTGTAGATCTTCCTTTTCTGAATTATAAAACATACTTTCCCCAAAACATTCAATTTTGTTTAATTAGATACTGACTGTTGGGAAGGAATATTACGTATCTCATACATTTTAAAGGTATCAAACAAAGGATAGTTTATAACACAATACTCTAAATCAAACTTTTTCTATTTGATGGATTGCATTACTATGGCCACTTGCACTGTCATTTTTCTGTCTAATATAAGTCATATTCCTTGTAATTTTCTTTTTTTTATAACCAGGACTGGCCTGTTGTAAAACCGCGGAACAACTAAGAAGTTCAACTCCAAGCTATAGTACATCCTAAGAAGCATAAGGCTTGTTTCTGGTGATTTCCAAACATACAGATACATGCAATTACTTTTTATCACTTTATTGTGGATCTTCTCTATAAAACTAAAAGCCTCATTAATGAACTTACTAAATTCTGTTGGTAAAGCTTCATTCATCAAATTATTATTTATTTCTCCAGTTCACTTTGCCTGTTTAGATATAAACTTGCTGTTTTCAAGTGTTCATTCTGGCAAACTGGCTTAAGTAAACAATCTGACTAATGAGGGCACTATGTATACTGAGAATACTCTGTGTCATGTATAAATATTTAATGTTTCCCAACTTTTCCATGTACAGATGTTCATCAGGTATATCCACATTTATAGCATTTTATAATCACTAAAGTATATGTATGTACACACAATATTGTGTACATCTATGTATACACCATGTTATAAAATATTAAATGTTAATATTTAATAATTACTAATATATATATATTTGTATGTAAAATGTGAATAAAACAATATGTTCCCATATTTCAAATATATTTGAAATGTGGATAAACATCAAAAATATCTGATTAGGTCATATTTTATAGTTGAATCAAAATGATTAACAGCCAAACCAAACCTTTTCCCTAGGCACTTATATGCAACTGATGCTCCAAAGAAAGGAAACTAAAACAAGCTACAACAGAGCCTGTAATTCCCAACAAGCTTCTCTGTTTTCTGATGGAAATAATCAGTAAGTAGATCTCCAAGGCACCTATTAATCTCTGTCAATTTTGACTAAATGGAGGTTCTGATTGGCTGCTCAGGAATGGCCAGCTGCTAAAGGAAACTAGTGAAGCTGTGGCAACAAAATCCTTTTTGCCTTCACTGAAATAAGTACTAGGGAAAGGTACAAAACATCTTTAAATGAAAGAGATGGGCGATAATATTCTTCAGATAATATTTCTGAAGAAATAAAATGTATAGATCTGCTAGCGATAATATTATTTTATGAGCACCAGGAACACTTATTTATTGCTGCATCTTAGAACAACAGAAAAGAAATGACAGTTAATACATGTAATGAAACATTATCTTGCATCACAATACATAGCTTCTTCTGGTGCTCAACAGCCTAGATCATATTTACATATGCATGTTTCTACTTAAATATCTGTATAATGTTGGTCTTAGCAGATGGATTTTGAAAATGTTTGTATCTATGTTGAAAGCCAGAATACAAATATCAGCTAAAGGTAGCATAATTTTGATTGTGGCTTTAATGTTTTCCTATAGCTAGTTGACAATGTTAAAGTCTTTTCACACTTATCTATCTAGCTAACTAGTTACTAAGTTTTACATTCCACTTACCACACATGTGGCTAAATTACTTGCTAAGTTTAGTACCAGGATTCCCTAGTGGCTCAGTGGTAAAGAACCCACCTGACAATGAGGGGACCTGGGGGTTCGATTCCCGGCTCCGGAAGATCCCCTGGAGAAGGAAATGGCAAGCCATTCCAGTATTCTTCCTTGGGAAAGCTCGTGGTCAGAGGAGCCTGGCAGGCTAAGTCCATGTGGTCACAAAGAGTCAGACATGACATAGCAACTAAGCAACAACAGCAAATTTAGTACTAGAGAAACAGAACTTCAATGATCGCAATACATGTTGGATGGACATGTATTTGATTTTGATTTTCAAGTAATGTATTTTCTCCTGTCATTCATTTCATCTTTTGTCCATATCTCCATCCTAATAAAGAACTGCTGAAGTCCCCTTCTCAGAGAATATACTCAGACAGCTTGGTTGATGCACTACTGGACTCCACTTTTCCAGCCTCAGTTAATAGATACAGAGTGGGACAACCTAATTTTTTCTCCCGGGAACTTGGAATTTGAACATAGCAATTCCCTTTTGTCTCTGTGCTTGAACTGAAGAGATATTTGGGGTTGTAATGTATACAGAAAGGTTTCTAGGGGAGGTGTAGAGAGATTGGGATTACATACCACATCGTCCCAGAATGAGAAAGAGATAGAGGGAAAAATACTCTGACTTTGACCCAAAGCATTTCCATGCTGTGCCTGTCCCCGTGTATGACCTGGCTATACTTCCTGTGTTCTTCTGTCATAAAATATTCTTGGATGTCTTCAAGAAACTCCTTTTTTGCTTCTCCTTAAACTAATCAGGTACATTTTTGTTACCTGCATCCAAATGATCCAACCTATGACACTTGAGATATCTGAAATTAAAGTCAAGTATTTGCCTGCTCTTTCTCTTTCTTTCCCTTCTTTCTTGACTTCTATCTACCTACCTATTCCTCCGTCCATCCATATCTATCTATCTGATATTGACAATGGTCATATCTCTGTGCATAAAAATTACTCTTAGAGGGTGGAACAAATGAAGAGAGTAGCATGGAAACATATACATTACCATATGTAAAATAGATAGCCAGTGCAAATTTCTTGTATGACTCAGAGAAAACCAGGACTCTGTTACAACCCAGAGGGTGGGGTAGGGTGGGAGGTGCGAGGGACGTTCAAGAGGGAGGGAACATATGTATACATATGGCTGATGCATGCTGATGTATGACCGAGAAAAAACACAAAATTTTAAAGCAATTATTCTTCGATTAAAAATAAATGGAAAGAACACATTTCAAGGAATAAAAAATTATTACCCTCCTAGTCCTTGTTTAGTTTATACTTATTATACATTCAAAGTTGTAATTTGCAGGTTGGAAAACTAATGGCAAAACCTCTTTTTGTTGTGATAGAACAGACTAGCCCTAGTCACAGGGGGTGTGTGTATGTGTGTTTGTGTGTCTCATGGGGGATGGCAGCATGATCACGGAACACACAGTTAGGAGCAAGAGTGACGTGAGTCCTTCAGTAACTACTCAGCCTGGAAGCTATACTTTCCTTCTGAAATCCGGCAGGTCTGAAAACCCTGCCCCTGGCATCTCTATGGCCAGGCACTGACACATTGGAAGAGAACTGTATCATCCCAAGTAGGGACAAAATTATGAGTATAAAAGTATAATAATATACAAATTCTTGATTTGGTCCTGTGCAGTGATTCTCTCTGTGTGAAAGCTTGAACTTGCTCATATATATACACACACGCACGCAAGACTGTCCGCTGGGCATATCTACCTATCAGACTCAGTTGAGGGACTGTTTTTTTTTTTTTTTTTCATTTATTTTTATTAGTTGGAGGCTAATTACTTCACAACATTGCAGTGGGTTTTGTCATACATTGACATGAATCAGCCATGGAGTTACATGTATTCCCCATCCCGAGCCCCCCTCCCACCTCCCTCTCCACCCGATTCCTCTGGGTCTGTTTTAAAATGCTCAGTCCTTGTACCTCTTTCTGGACTTATTGAATCTGGACATATGCATGTAGGGCTTATGAATCTGTATCTTAAAAATATTATCCCTTGACATTCTGATATGATAAATCCAGCCTGGTGTTAGGAAGCCACAGTCTTGTGCAATTAACATATGAGCTTTGGTAAACTAAATAGTCCAATGTAAATTAGAATGGACCAGAGTGAGATGTGGATCTAAGGTTAAACAAAGAAAAAGTGAAAGTGAAGTCACTGAGTCCGACTCTTTGCGACTACATGGACTGCAGCCTACCAGGCTCCTCTGTCCATGGGATTTTCCAGGCAAGAATACTGGAGTGGGTTGCCATTTCCTTCTCCAGGGGATCTTCCCAACCCAGGGATTGAACCCGGGTTTCCTGCATTGTAGGCAGACGATTTACCATCTGAGCCACTAGGGAAGATGAACCATAATCAGAACAAGAGAAGGGGAAATATGGCCAAGAGCCAAGACAGGTAACAAATCTAGTGTCTCTGAACTATGGGGCAGTCATTGTTACACTAGTGAAAAGGAATTGTGAGAAGGAATTAGTACTTAATTCCAGATTCATACTGTAAACTGGAAGATAATGCACAACATACTATTTCCAATCCTCACGTTAATATATATTTAAAAGCATATGTTTTGTGCATTTTTCTCAAGTATGTTTTTTGTTTTTGGTTTGTTTTCTCTAAAACCCATTGTTTATATATCTTTTTTTGTTATATTGTTGCAGAAATCTTTATGAAATGAGTAGATCCAATTGATAATTTTTATCAATTCCAAGACTTTTAGAAAAGAGATAGATCAATAAACTCATCTAGTCCTGACACAATGGCCCCTGAATAAGAAATTTTTTTATGCCTTTATCTTACAAATGCACACATACACATATCATATAAAACATACTATTTCTCTTTGCTCTTATCACTTACTTTCTATGAAGAGGAGGATAGAAAGATAATCACAAAAGTTCTGATTTCTCTTCTAAGTGTCAAAATAACATGCAGTGTTCTAGGTAGCTCTAATTTATCATCTTTGCCCCCAGCTGCAGGAGAACTGGTTCAGAGGCCCAAGGCCCAACAGGAAGGGATGAAGAACTTGGTTTAGAATGAACATTGGGCATAACTCTGTAACTTCTAGTTGCCTTTTTTTGGCTGTGCCACACCATGACACTTGTGGAATCTTAGTTCCCCAAGCAGGGATTGAACCTGGGCCACTGCAGTGAAAGCACTGAGTCTTAACCACTGGATTGCCAGGGAATTTCCCTAGATGTCTTTACATTTAGAAATTGCTGCTAGTCTTGTAAAATAAAAATGTGGCTTAACAACCTTAAATCTCTTTTAAACAATAACAGAACATAGCCATGTTCCCCTAATGCTGTCAGTACCTTTTCTAGACTGTTCATAAACACATGGTACCTAATTGAGGCATGATAAATACCAGCACATGTGGCTCTATCTGCCAGATAGACACATCTCTAACAGTCAGTGACTCCTTCAAAACAATGTAATGGGTCATATATGACTTTATATCCTGCATTTTTAAATAAGCATTGTAAAATTTAGAAGAGGTAATCTATGTTTGAATATATCAATGTCTTAATTTAAAAAATTCTTTAAACTGTATTATGCCATTTACATAGCTAAAACAAACACTGAACTATTTGCAAGTCATTATCAGTTATAAAAAGAAGAGAGTCATTTTCTAAATTTGGAACAATAGAAATATTTTAATTTTATTATTATGTCTATTATCTGTCTTAATAAGCCATAGTCCCAAGGGCCTAAGATACTATTAAATTCAGCATTCTCTCATTATTCTTAAGATTCAATGCCTTCTCAGAAAGGGAGTTCCTTAAGTAAGTCTACAGTACTGTAAAGGATTAACATTGGCAGTCTACCAACCAAAATTTTTAATTATTCTACTAATGCAAAAAGTGTTCTTGATTTTTTCCCTAACAAGCAATACTTTAATCATGGATTTATTAAATTCCTAATAGCTGCTCAGCTCTCTGCTTAGTACATAAGGAAGTAGAAAACAAACAAACAACCCCCCCCCCAAATTAAAATCTAGTTCTTAGTGGGACAGAAAGAAATATTTAGTGAGTGTGTCGTTTCCTGCCAGGTACTTTCAGCACACCACATCGTTTTGTGGAATTCAGAGTTTATCTGGGGAGGCAAATACATTTCATTTAATAATAAGGGAATCAAAAGTAGTACTTGAGTTTCATAGAACTTGTCAGCCCCTTTCTCTTGTCTTAGCTTCTCATCACCTCCACTCCCTAGACAGATGGGTCCAGAGGGCTCTCCATCATTAGACAACTCCCCAACTCCCCACTTGTAATTGCAGGACTGATCTTGTCTGGGGAAGGGCATTTTAATGATTCCTTGTACCATTCTACCTTATCATCCTCATCCTCCTCCATTTCTGGTCATCCAGCAGGGCTTGGCATGAATCAGCCACCCAGATGTGATGAGATATATGATGGAACATATATTTCTTGTAACTTTTCTCACTTTAAAAAAAAAATGACAGCACTCAGCTTTTATGTAATTTCAAAATGCTGAATAACCTAAACTGACCTAAGAAGCCATCCTTTGTGATTTGTTACAGTTGCCATTTGCTTATACTGTTGATGGCAATAAACATGAATACCATAACTGGTTAGGATGCATGTATAATGTTCCCTAAGTACTTTAAGAAGTCCTGGGGGTTCAGGTAACAAAGCTAAAACAACTATTCCTTCTCAGTTATCTATGAGTATTCATATTCTCCCAGGTTTCTGTGATTGTCTAACTCTTTTCTAGACAATCTTTCCTCCGAGTAATTTCATTTCCCTGGCTCTGATTACTCCCGATGTGGTAACATAGTCCAAGTCTTGACCTCCAGTGTGGAGCTTTTTTCTTGAGACTCAAACACATATATACAACTACTTGATGGTCCTCTCGCTACTTAAAAGGGTGCTCTTGTCAGTAGGATGGTGTAGATGTGAAGCAGGAGATTGGGGAAGGTACATTTTGCTCTCTAAAATTTCTTGGGTTAAAGAAATGCAAATATCAGAAGGCTAAAAAACTCAAAAGTGCACAAGTTCACCTTAATATCTGAAGCATAAGACATGGATATATTTGTCCTGATGGAATAAAACAAACAAACAAAAAATCAGCAAGATAAAAAAGGCAAAACAAAACAAAACAAAAGCCTACCACTACCATGTTTAGGTAATCTGTGCTCTCCCAGGTAATTCTCATCAAATGAGGATGCTTACTTCCACATGGATATCTACAAAGACCACAAACTCAACATGGCACATATACAGTATAAGTCAATAGTTAGATGTCATCCTCAGTGTTTCCTTTCCTTTACCTCACACCAGTAGGCACCAAGTTCTAGTCCTTCCAACTTGGAATACCTCTCATATCACTTTCTTCTCCTGCAGCCTCACTGTCAGAGGACTACTGCCATGTTTAAGTTCTCCTCAATGTTCAAAATTGGGAAAGGAGTACGTCGAGGCTATATATTGTCACCCTGCTTATTTAACTTATATGCAGAGTATATCATGCAAAATGCCGAGCTAGATGAATCATAAGCTGGAATAAGATTGCTGGGAGAAATATCAACAACCTCAGATATGCAGATGATACCACTTTAATGGCAGAAAGTGAAGAGGATCTAAGGAGCCTCTTGAATGAAGGTGAAAGAGGAGAGTGAAAAAGTTGGCTTAAAACTCAACAATAAAAAAAACTAAGATCATGGCATCTAGTCCTTTCACTTCATAGCAAATAGATGGGCAAAATGTGGAAACAGTGTCAGATTTCATTTCCTTGGTCTCCAAAATTAATGTGGACGTTGACTGCAGCCACACAATTAAAAGACACTTGCTCCTTGGAAGAATAACCATGTCAAAACTAGACAGTGTTTTGAAAAGCAGAGACATCACCCTGCCAACCAAGGTCTGTCTGGTCAAAGCTATGGTTTTTCCAGTAGTCATGTATGGATGTGAGAGCTATGAAGGCTGAGCACTGAAGAAGCGATGCTTTCAAACTGTGGTGCTGGAGAAGACTCTTGTGAGTCCCTTGGATGGCAAGAAGATCAAATCAGTCAATCCTAAAGGAAGTCAGTCCTGAATATTCATTGGAAGGACTGATGCTGAAGCTGAAGGGCCAGTACTTTGGCCACCTGATGGGAAGAGCTGACTCATTGGAAAAGATCCTCATGCTGGGAAAAACTGAGGGCAAAAGGAGAAGGGGGCGACAGAGGATGAGATGGTTGAATGACATCACTGACTCAATGGACGTGAGTTTGAGGAAACTCAGTGAGACAGTGATGGACAGAGAAGCCTGGCATGTTGCATTTAATGGGGTTGCAAAGAGTTGAACACAACTCAGCAACTGAACAGAAACAAAAATGTGTCCTCTAGACTATTGCAACAACTATCTAGCTGATCACCTGCTTAGAAGTTTGCCCCCATTGAATCCATATTCTATATTATAGTTAGAATAATAATTCTGCCTCGAATATTTCAATGGCTCCCTCTCTGTCAAGGCAAAACCAAAACTACTTAGAGTCTTGCCCTAGGAAAGAATGATAGCTTTTCTTCTCGATGTTCTTACCCTCACAAGTTCTAGTCACATCAAGCTTCTTGGAAGCTCCTTAACCTGACATGCCCTATGCATCACACTGCCTTTGCCCAGACTGTATCCCATGACTGGAACGTATTTCCTTGTCCTTGCTGTGAGGTTTTAGCAAATCATTTTTGATGTGTCTTTCAAAACTTATTTCAAATGTTACCTCCCCTGGGAAGCCCTACCTGACCAACACAATCTGGATTCGTTTCCCCATCTACAACCTGTTAGAGTTTCTTATGCTTACCTCAATAAAAATAGTAATAATAGTAATAATAGTCAAAATTAATAGTTCTTGAGTTAGATTCTAGACACTATAATAATTTTCAATAGCGTTCTTAATACTTTACAGAGAATGTCTCTCAACTTGATGATATCTCCCATGAGCTGCTGAACTCTAAAAAGTAAGATCCTATGTCTTACTGATTTTTTTTTTTTTTAAATTCTCAGAGCCTAACTCAGTGCATTGTTCATTGAATGGCTGAATGTCCTGAGCAGCTGTGACTAAGTTCTTCATGGAACATTTCCTGATTGTTTTTCTATTAGCAATAATCACTCCTGTGCCTGAATCCCATTTTGACAAGATTTGCATTCCTCCTTTGCTTATACTAATATTCTCATGTATATAAATTGACTGGCCCTCATGCAGGCCATGCAGTTAATGGATGACCTCTTCTTTGTTATCTTTTCTGACACTCTCAGCAGCTTCCAAAACCTTTTGGAATCAAGCTTGAATGTCCGCTCAAATCTTCTCTTTCTGATATTTCACAATTTTAAATATCATCTATGGTGGGAACGGCACTTGGGCCCAGAAAAGAATGCTGAATCAATTTATATTCCTTTCTTTTAGAATATGGATTTTAAATGCTCAAACAGAGCTATTAAATCATGTCATCTAATTCCTGTCTCAATCAATCTCTCTCTGAATCTCTTTCTCTTTTTAACAGAGGAAGAGACTGAGGTCCAGAGAGATTGAATGGTTTGTACAAGATTACAGAGCAAGTTAGTAGCTACGTTTGGACCAACTCTTCATAATGCAGAAACAAGGCAACATTGCAGTTTAACAATGTGAAGCAAGATTCTTCCCCTCTATTTCCCTCCTTCTAAGATGTACTTCAATATTAACTGTTTTTTTTTTCCCCCATGAGAAGGCTTGAGAGTAACACACAGATAATTATTTATTCCTTTGTCATACCAAGTTGAAGCTTTTGTTCTGAATGATTTCAAAAGCATTAGCTATAGCATACATCATTATATTTTATCAGATACCAAAAACATGCCTCTCAAGTTCACTGCAAAAGAACGAGTTGAATCAGTCCTCTAATGCATGTGACTGATTTCCAGTGAGCTAATGGATACCTGATATAGTATTCAAACCCCATATATTTTAAAAGTGAATACAAAGTATTTTAATGCTTCTAACTACAGGAATATTTGGCTCAGAGCCATCACCTGATGTGCTACTTCTTATTCTTTCAGCCAAGTCTATTTTTATGCTTGATGCATTCACATCAGAGCTTCCCTAGTGGCTCAAAGGTAAAGAATCTGCCTGCAATGTGGGAGACCCGGGTTCAATCCTTAGGTCAGGAAGATCCCCTGGAGAAGGAAATGGCAACCAGTACTCTTGCCTGGAGAATTCCTTGGACAGAGGAGCCTGGCCTGCTATAGTATACGGGGCCACAAAGAGGCAAAGAGTCAGACACAACTGAGCAACTAACTTTCACTTTCACTTCATAGAAAGCTGAGGACTTTATACTTGGTAGCATTTTGACCATCTGTAAGGAAAAAAATTGTGGTAAAGTTTATATCTTAAACTTCCTTACCATTAATGCTCAAAAGCTTTAAAGACTTTAAAAATAGTAAATCACAAACCTAGAATTCCTTGTGGTAAGTGTTCTAGGTGGTCATATTTAGGTCTTTGCATTTCATTTCAAATAAGTGAGGCGGGATTAAACTTTTATCACATACATAAAGGACTGGGAAAGGAGGTGAAAGATTAGAGCCTAGAGTTTCAGACAAAAAACTTAAGGTCAATGATTTTATCAGTCACTCCTCCAACGGCCCCAGTTATAATCTAGGCTCCTTTCCTCACATCCAGATGTGCAAATGGCTAATGATGAACTGATGAGGGACGAAGAGAAAACTGACTATTAACTAACATATTTGCAGACTGATAAAATAGGATAATATAGAAAACAAAATGGGAAGGTCAGAAAGTTTTTTGGTGCCCAGGCTATTTACATAAAATCATGTGTAATTAAGAAAAGGCTCAAAACTCTAAACTGAGTTTCAACTTGAACAACCCAAATCAGGTCCTGCAGACACCAAATTTAGCTTGTCCCTATCTTTAAAGTAAGATATTTGGGGGATTTAAAGTATTGATAAGTAATAGATTTCTAAAATACCATTCAAAGAGAAAGTCTGTCTATTCTTTATCTTCATGCCCTTGCAATCATACTGAGAGATCTCGAGGAAGCCTAAAGAATGAATGTTTTTTCACATGACCAGCTCTCTTTACTAGAAGCCCTGGAGGAGAAGGCATCTGAAAGTCTACTGTTTGCTTCACTAGACAAAACTCTAGCACTGAGAAATTACACGAGACTTAATGTGGTATGAAATGAGAAGTTGGAAAAAGATATTTTTCAAAAGCTGTGCTTAAGAGCAGTATAATCAGTCTTACTCTGAGTAATTTAGTCCTCTTCTCATAATTAGTCTTTTTCTTTCTTTCCAAAAGTGCACAAACAACTGCCCTTTAGGGTTACATCACCAATTTGAATAATGATATACAATCCCTGTGTCTCAAATTTTGATGGAAGCCTCAATCCATGATGTGAATCTTGAAACTGTTTTTTTTCCCCTAAGAGTTTTGACACAGCTCTCATGGGGGCCAGCCTATTGGCGATGTGGCCTGACATTCACTCCATCAACTCCTAGAGAGGTGTTTATTGTTCTCTCTGCTTCTGACACATTATCTTGGATGACAGAAGGCTTCTTCAAATCAACTGATGGAAGGTTGAGAGAAACAGAACTTCCATACAATTTCTGATCTATGCAATCCTTGGTGTGTGAAACAAGCGATTTGGTGTTCAGCATATGTGGTGATTATAACTGACTTAGTTTTCAGTAATTCATTGCTCATTCAGAGCAACAGTGTTGCTCTGAGAAACCAGAAATTTCAATTGACCATTCAAATGGAGTAGAAATGATCACTAGGAGATAAGAATGGAAGTATTAAGCTTTATTTGCCTATGGTAAAATATTCATAATCATATGATAATATTAGCTTAATTTTATGCATCAGTTCTAAGACTCACTAACCAAATTTCTTTTTCAGATCCAGCTAAAATCAATATATAGATAGATATCCAAAGGATAAGGATTATATGCTAACCATGGACAATTAAAAATGATTTCTTGAACAGAATGCCCTTTGGGATTTGCATTAATCTAAGAGAATGAAACGTAAACAATAACAATGGTACTGAGCAATTTAGATGTTATTTACTAATCTATTTTATCAACTAATGCAGTGAGAGGATAAGAAATAAATACTTGGATGGATGTTATATATGTGTGTGCCTGTCTGCTCAGTCGCTTCAGTCGTGGCCAGCTCTTTGTGACTCTATGGACTGTAGCCTGCCAGGTCCTCTGTCCATCGGATTCTCCAGGCAAGAATACTGGAGTGGGTTGCCTTGCCCTCCTCCAGGGGATCCTCCCAACGCAGGGATTGAACCCGCGTCTCCTGCATTTTTTGCATTGCAGGCAGATTCTTTACCCTTGAGCCACCAGGGAAGCCCCTGTTACATGCATTACCACTTTCCAACAATACATCTTCCTAATATTAGAGAGCAGAGATGATGATCATCATAATTTATGTACCACCTGAGAAAAGTGTCAAATAGCTATATTGCATTCCAGGCTAGATGAAGCACAAGCTGGAATCAAGATTGTCAGACAAAATATCAATAACCTCAGATATGCAGATGACACCAGCTTTATGGCAGAAAGTGAAAAGAAACTAAAGAGCATCGTGATGAAGGTGAGAGGGGGGAGTGAAAAAGTTGGCTTAAAACTCAACATTCAAAAAACTAAGATCATGACATCCAGTCCCATCACTTCATGGCAATGCAGATGGGGAAACAATGGAAACAGTGACAAACTTTATTTTCTTGGGCTCCAAAATCATTGCGGATGGTGACTGCAGCCATGAAATTAAAAGACACTTGCTTCTTGGAAGAAAAACTATGACACACCTAAACAGTGTATTAAAAAGCAGAGACATTACTTTGCCAACAACAGTC
This sequence comes from Cervus elaphus, assembly GCF_910594005.1. Taxonomy (NCBI): domain Eukaryota; kingdom Metazoa; phylum Chordata; class Mammalia; order Artiodactyla; family Cervidae; genus Cervus; species Cervus elaphus. Next base: position 34,785,405 of record NC_057843.1, on the reverse strand, counting down.
TGTATAGTCAAGCCACGGTTTTTCCAGCAGTCATGTACAGATGTGAGAGTTGGACCATAATAATGAAGGCTGAGCACCAAAGAATTGATGCTTTTAAACTGTAGTATTGGAGAAGACTCTTGAGAGTACCTTGGACTGCAAGGAGATCAAACCAGTCCATCCTAAAGGAGATCAATCCTGAGTCTTCACTGGAAGAACTGAAGCTGAAGCTCCAAAACTTTGACTACCTGATGCAAAGAGCTGACTCATTGGAAAAGACCCTGATGCTGGGAAAGATTGAAGACATAAGGAGAAGGGGGTGACAGAAGGTGAGATAGTTAGATAACATCACTGACTCAATGGACATGAATTTGAGCAAACTCCCCGAAACAGGAAGGACAGGGAAGCCTGGCATGCTGCAGTCCATGCGGTTGCAAAGAGTCAGATATGACTGGGTGACTGAACAACAAAAAAGTTGAATAACATCTTCATAAGTGTCCAATTTGAAACAGCTACTGTAACATTACTATTATCACCTTATAACATTACAGTAGTTAAGACAGTTATGAACTGTCCAGAATATAAGAACATATACAGAATTTGCATCTAGTCACATGCAAAGAAATGTTTAATTTCAAGCAAGCTCCCACCAGATTCCTTTTCTTACAAAGCCACATTTTCAGAATCACAGTTTGAGTATGACAACCATGAGCAGAGTTTGTATCCACTCATCTTCATATACCCAATGCAGTGTTTTAGCAAGGCTTGTCCTTCAGAGAGGGCCCATACCTTTCAGCTCTACAGCTTTACATATGCTGATGAAAATGTCCTTCTTAATCTTGACTTCTCATCCTTGGTAATCACTCCATACTTAAAGTAACAATATATAAATGTTTGAACTTTGGGCTTTCCTCCTTCTTTACTCTAAAGATTACAATTAAATAAGTGTGCTTTTTTTGTTTTGTTTCAGTTTGGTTTTGGTTTATCTTTCTATCCATTGACTTAGAACATTTGGAGAGGAGACTTGAAGGACCAAGAATCTTATGGCTATATATCATAATCTATTTTCTGGTTCAAATGATAAGTAAAGACTTAAATAATGCATTTTCCACTGAAAAACTAGGTCAATGTATAATCTCTTTTCATTCATTTGTTTCTGAGTTTCCCATTATGTGCCAGTTTCTCTGATGATGGAGAACAGATGCCTAGTCTTAATATTCATAGAATAGACTTAACTTTATATAGTCCTCAATAAGTGTACAGCTTAGAGGGGGAAGCAGATACATGAATGATTTTAATAATATGTCATATTTCAAAAGAGACTACAGGGAGAGGTCTTGTAAGAATTAACAAAAGTCCAGGGTAATCAACCTGTTAATGGTAAGATGCTGTGGAGTACATGGATGAGAGAGTTATTAAAGACAGGATCTAAAGGAGTTGTAAATTGACTGAATTTTGGAGGTGAGAAAGAGAGAGACAGAGGACGGAGGGTAGGAGGGAGATAAACAGGACAGAAACACTAATTAAAAATACAGTTAGGATTGTTGAGTTTGGTGAAAGCACCATTCACTAAGATATGTAATATAGGAGTTGCAACATATAATCACATAATAAATGTAGCAACCAAGAAGCCTATATCTATACCATTAATCCCAATATCGCAGTATCTGCCCTGTTGGTTCATGAGTGTTCTTGAACTTGTCAGGATATGTCTTGATTTATGCTTTAGGAATACATTTACCATAATATTTAGTATAGAGTGAAGTTGCTCAGTCATGTCCGACTCTTTGTGACCCCATGGACTGTAGCCTACCAGGCTCCACTGTCTATGGGATTTTCCAGGCAAGAGTACTGGAGTGGGTTGCCATTTCTTTCTCCAGAGGATCTTCCCGACCCAGGGATTGAACCCAGGTCTCCCACATTGTAGGCAGATGCTTATACCATCTGAGCCACCAGGGAAGCAGTATTTAGCATAGCGGATACACTATTTAGATACATACTGCCTCATAATTGAAAGTTGGTAAAATGCTATTGTTTAATCTGAGAACATATTAGTGAAGGACAAAGATGAAGGCTGCTAGTGTGAACTTTCTTAGACAGCAATTTCTCTCAGTACAAAGAATCAACTAAGTGTCCAAAAAAACAGACAAAAAAATCAGAACCATTACTCTGAAGATTTAGATCTCTCCCCGAGACACAAATTATGGACAAATTTTCTACAAAGTAAATTTGAGCTAAGCTTGCCTAAGCTTTCAGTAAAGACATTAGCTTAGTTAGCATATTAATTAAGACAAGTTATAATGCCCTCTTCTCTTCATTGCTATATGAGTATTACATGCTGAACATTTGTCTAGCACCATTCTATTACATAGAATCTGTCCGAGGTTGCTGGTGGTTATAGCTCTGCTCTAAAATTACTGAAGTATGTTAACGATTCCTGACCATTGGGTACTTTATTTATGTTTTTGGACTCTGTAATTGAATTTAAAATGCCTATTATGTGATTAAGAATTTAGAATACTGCAAAATCTTTCAGAATCTCTTAATGGGTATAATAATGTTGCTACTATTCATGTTGGTAATTTAAGCCTGTCGTTTATGGCACTGGAACTCTTGTTTGTTCCCCATAGAATGGAGATACTTTTCCTTACTGCCATTGGTATTTATTTGAACAGGTTATTTAAGTTCTGTGTTTTACATTGCTTGCAGGAAAGAAAACAGAATATTAGTAAAGGCTCTGGAGTCACTTCAAAGTTTTCTTTTTGAATTGAGATGTAGATTAACTACATCAAGTAGATGGGCAGGAGAAAAACAGAGGCATGTTCTTCATTTTTGAAAGATAAGAAATTCTCTAACACTGAATATGTCTCTATCATTTACTTTGAGCAAGAAATATTTTTCACTCCATCAAGAACTATAGAAATAAAATTTATAGAATCAGTGGAAATAACATATTATATTAGCTCTTCGTTTATGTATTAGTTCTTCATCTATATATCTGTATGTGTGTTATGTACCTAAGAACACACAGATACACATATACATAGCTGTTTATTCCCAAATGTGTCTGTGCTGCAAATCCTTCCAAATCAAATTAAAATGTAACCCGAAAAAGAATATTTCTTTCCTACCGTAAAAAGCTGTGAATAACAACTAGGGATGTTCTCATCTTTCATTTTAAAAGTGATCAACCATTTAAATAGAAACTGAAGCAAATCAACAGGATAAATACTGTCAATAATATGATCACTGAGGTCCATTTAATGGTGGACGCAGCAATAGTCTCTTCAAATTCTTCTTTCAGTCTTCATTTTTTATAGTTGCTTTCTTAGGAAAATTGTAAAGTTTTCCTTAAAAATGCAAAATTGATATGTCTGTCTTTAGGTCTCATTTACAAAGTAATGAAAAATAAAATTAGAATAGGTTAAAATATTAGTGTCTAAAACTTAGGTTAATTATGTATCTAACTTGCCAAAAGAAAAAGGAGAGTGTTGGATTCTTGTAAAAGCAAAGGTTTGAGACTGTAGAAAGGGAACCCTCTTACACTGTTGGTGGGAATGCAAACTAGTACAGCCACTATGGAAAACAGTGTGGAGATTTCTTAAAAAACTGGAAATAGAACTGCCATATGCCCAGCAATCCCACTTCTGGGCATACACACTGAGGAAACCAGATCTGAAAGAGACACGTGCACCCCAATGTTCATCGCAGCACTGTTTATAATAGCCAGGACATGGAAGCAACCTAGATGCCCATCAGCAGAAGAATGGATAAGGAAGCTGTGGTACATATACACCATGGAATATTACTCAGCCGTTAAAAAGAATTCATTTGAATCAGTCCTAATGAGATGGATGAAACTGGAGCCCCTTATACAGAGTGAAGTAAGCCAGAAAGATAAAGAACATTACAGCATACTAACACATATATATGGAATTTAGAAAGATGGTAACGATAACCCTATATGCAAAACAGAAAAAGAGACACAGAAATACAGAACAGACTTTTGAACTCTGTGGGAGAAGGTGAGGGTGGGATGTTTCGAAAGAACAGCATGTACTATCTATGGTGAAACAGATCACCAGCCCAGGTTGGATGCATGAGACAAGTGCTCGGGCCTGGTGCACTGGGAAGACCCAGAGGAATCGGGTGGAGAGGGAGGTGGGAGGGGGGATCGGGATGGGGAATACGTGTAAATCTATGGCTGATTCATATCAATGTATGACAAAACCCACTGAAATGTTGTGAAGTAATTAGCCTCCAACTAATAAAAAAAAAAGAAAAAAAAAAAAAAAGAATGTCCTGTATCTCTGTCTCAATTCATTAAGAGCTGAGGTTCCAACCTCAAGCTACATGGTTCAGTCCCTGATATTTTGCTTTAAATCGAGTAGTTTCTTTTTCCCAAGATTAAATTTTATCCCTCATATGCTCAGTCACTGACTAAGGGTCTTTGCTTATCTCTGAAAGAGGTAATACCAAATACTTCAGTATCTCATCCAAGTTAAGCACTTCATCAGTACTCTCCACTAGGAACTTTCTGAAGCAGTGGTTGATCTGCTGGTTGGAGATCCTCTCCATCTTTCTCTTGCCAATACTTTTCTGGAATAAACTTGACCTCAGTATCCCTTTGGCACTGTACCTTCCATTGTCTCTTCTCAAAACTACCATTGCAAAATAATGACAATAATGATGATGATAATGTCCTTCAGACATTATGCTATCTTAGTGACTCATTACTGCCCAGATGTAACATTTCTTGTACCCTGTTTATACTGATGATAAGACTCAGTTTCAAGCAAGGAAACAAAAAGAATGTTTATAGACTGAAGGTTTGGCTTCAAGCTTGAAGATTAAGACCTTGTCTTGGCATAGTGGTGATCACTCATCAGGAACTACTGATAAACCCATCTCAAAGTGCCATTTGCAAAAGTTTACTTGACCCTTCCACCAGGCCAGGGTGCAAATGACCTTTATGCTCCCTTTGTTTGTAAATACCTCTATTACACTAAAATGAAATTCAAATGTAAAATGGAAACAAAACAGTGGTTACATTTATAAGTGCAACTGCTCCTAGAGTATAAACAAAATTATACCTATGTGTGATATATATGTGTATATAATTAAATGCATAGATGTGTGTATATAATTATAGGTATACACACATATAATTCACATATATACATATATATATAATATTTAAAAATATTTCTTAGTAAAAGAAATCTGCATTTGAGTGCCAGCTCTGCTAATTCTATTAGTTATAAACCTTGGGTAACTAGCTCAACCTCATTTATTTCAGTTTCCTTTTTATCAAATAAGGAAGATAATTCCTTAAAGTATTGTTGTGAGGAGGGAGTTTATGCTGAAGGTATAAATTCAAAGTACTATAGTAATGAAAAGTAATAACATTATATTTGACAAAGTAAATAACACAATTTTGATAGAAAAGTAGTTGTCTATCAATTATGATGGCTGAAATACATTGGACAGGAACCCCAGTCAAAATAGGACTTTCTTAAAGCGCTTTAATTAACTGGTCAATATGTAACAGATAATAAATATCTTAATTTAATGTGCTGGCATCATATTGATCAATGACTGAAATTAGAGCCTGATATCCACTTTTCCCATTGCTAGTAATTATTTTAATAATATATTAACACCTGCAGTTGTTAGGTGTAAGCTAGTTTATAAAGCTGGTCTAAAACAGGTACAAGTCACCACTTTTGGCCCCGCCGCCCACCCCCCCGTTTATGTGACAGGGTGTTGCTGTCCCACATGATTGGTGACATGGACATTAAAATTTCATCTGGCGCACCGTGGAGAGGACGTTAACCAGCCAGCATCAGCAGCCTGGGCTTGCTGTCAGTGATGATATCAGACACATGACTGAATGTAACAAGGAGCAAATCCTTTTCAGAAACGAAAAGAACAGCAGTTACAGATTAACACGGAGGGAAGGCAAAGGAATGCAGGACAATCCCATCCCTGTTACTAAAAGATCTTCAATTTCATTAAATCTAACATCTACATACAGTCGAAACAAAGTTAAAAAAAAAAAAAAGGAATGCAATGGGCCTGCTGAGTGACTCTGATTTCCTTCTTTTTTCAAAGAAATTAATTTCAGCTCTATTGAGGTATAACTAACAAACTTGTAAAATATTTAGAGTATACATCATGGTGATCTGACACACATTCACATTTTGAAAGGGTTCCCTGAGTTAATGAATCCATCTGTTACCCCACATATCTATCCTTGTTTTTAAAAAATGGTGACATCTAAGTTCCACCCTCCCAGCAAACCTCAACCATATAACACAGTATCATCAACCAGAGTCACTATGCCTTGCACCAGATCCTCAGACCTTATTCATCCTATAGCTGACAGGTTGTACCCTTTTACCAACATCCCCCCACTTCTCCCATCCTACAGCCCCTGACAACCACTTTCCTCCTGTTTCTGTGAGTCTGACTTTTTTTTTGATGCCACAAATAAGTGACTTCCCTCTACTTTTTTGCCCTTGATTAGTCAACACATTCAGAATCTGAGCTTCAGTTTCACTATGAATAATTTGTCAGAGACAGTTTTAAAAAAAAATCTCTTTCTTTCCCTGATTCTCACCTCCTGCCCATTTCAGATCAGTTTCCAGTCATGCTCTGCCTTTTTAAAAAAAATTATATTTCAAATTCTCTCCTTCCTCTTCATTTCTACTGCTGCTTTTACTTCATTACGTCACACTGGACCACTCGCAGCAATTCATCCTGTGGACTAGAATCTTTCTAAAGTACAACTTTAAATATAACATTCTTGCAAAAAGACTTAATAAACTCCTTATTAGTAACTGATTCAGACCCATGCTCCATACCCTGAACTTCCAGTGCTGTATCTGTTTATCTGATAGAAGATAGAGGATAACTCCTTCTATCTTCCAGTTTGATCACTACTTACTAGGCAACATGATTCCACAATCTCATTCACACTGATGCCCATGCATACTACCCTCAGGATCTTCCATTGCTGTGTACCACCTCTCTAGTTTGTGGCATGCAGTCTCAGTAGTTGTGGAGAGCAGGCTTAGTTGCCCCATGGCATGTGGGATTTTAGTTCCCCAACCAGGAATCAAACCCCATACCTCACATTGCAAGGTGGATTCTTAACCACTGGACCACCAGGGAAATCCCTGAAATTCTGTATTTTCTTAAAAGGCCCAGTTTAGCCCAGTCCCTCTAGGAAATCTTCTTTGAATAAGCCAGTGAACAATTACAGAGTTACATTAAAATCACATTAAAAAAAAAAAAAAAAATCACATTATTCTTAATTCATATAATACACTTCACCTTGGCTTAAAAAAAAAAGAAAACTTCAAGTTTTCTCAAACTTGCTGCCTTGGAAAACTATCCCTAAGTTATGTCACTATTGTAGAAAGAACATGAGGTATTGATCTAATATACTCATACAAAACTAAGAACATTCTTGCTAGTAAAATGTAATTAATTGCACACCTATAACACAATATAAAATGGAATCAAGTCATTTGGGTTCAAGAAAAAGATAGCCAACCATTAAACCAACACTATGACCTAGCTATCCTTAAATTTTTACATCAATACTGCTTGTTTCTATTTCCTTCATTTTGGTGTCAGTTTATGATCTATGTCGGAAAATTCTTCAGGGCTAAAGGTCAGTTAAAAACAAAAAGGAGAAAATTTCCCCAAGGAGTCAGTGGAGTATGGGTTTGAAGTGTTGTTGGGGGCACTGGTTCCTCTTGGTGACCTCAGAAAAGTCACTTAACTTTTATAAGCCTCAATTTATTTATGGGGTTATTAATGCTGGATGTGGGGAAGGATTAAACGATGTAATATGAGGAAAGCCCTAATCATATAATGTGGGCTTGCTGACTGCAACTGATGGCCGGCAAAGGAGGCACAACGCTCTTCACTCGGCTCTCTTGCCTTCTGTCTCCTAGAAAGTGGAGTGCTGCTGAAGGCGGATGCCACCATGCTTGATTTAAGAGCAACGGCCTAGTCAGTGTGGTTGTTTGGTTTTCTTCTACCCTTCTTTGGAGTCAGCGGTTAATGGATCCCCAGCCTACTCTCCTGCAGGAGCCCGGAGAAGACAGAAGCACACTTCAGGCTGCGCTTAGATCAATCCCTTGCTCAGTCTCTCTGACCCGTCATCTCTTTCTTTCTACATCTTTTTCATTTTCTCTTTGTCTCTATCCTCTCTCAGACTCTCTTTCTCTGTTGGTCTCTTTTTATCTTTAAACCTCTGTCTCTGTATGTCTGCTTTTCTTTTTTGACTCTATCCTTTTACCACTTTTTCTCTTCTCTCTGTTTATCTTTGTTTTCATTAATCTCTCTTTCTATATTTCTTTTACTTCTTTAAATATTATCTCTTATATTTGGTATTTTCTTCTGGGACTCCCTAGAAAGCTGTGCCTTTATATGGTTTATTTTTTTTTTAATCACTATAGTATGAACTGAGTGTTGGGTTTAGCTTTAGGAAAAGTAACCAACATTGTCTTCATCCTGTTCAGTGTTCAAGGATATTCACACTGCCCCAGCATAGAAAAAAACAAAAATAAAAACAAAAGCACTTTATAGGGTCCAGATAACTTAAGAGGTCTGTACTTTTGTTTAGTTTGTGTTAGGTGGGGAGGTGGTATAATACCTCAGCTTATAATTAATTTTTAGTCTGTTTTATGGACAAATTATATAATTCTTTCCATGGGTCTAAGAAAAAAGTGCTGTGACAGGTCATATCAGATGTATCTTTGGCAAAATAACAACAACAATAACTTGTATTTATGAAATGATTACAATGTCCCAAACACTATGTTAAATCTTGTGCTTCTACTGAATTGCCTGATCCTTACAAATACCTAGGAACTGGTGTTATTATTATTACCACTGGGCCAAGGTTCAGTGTGTTGTCCAAGGTTATGCACAAGGAAGTTATGTTCAGACAGTATACCCAGAGAATCTGGGCTCTTAGCCACCGTTTCCATACATCTTTAACAGTATGACTGATAATAACTGGTGTTCATTGTTTTAGTTTTCTTTTAGATAAAATACAATTATATATATATATATATATATATATATATATATATATATAATATTTGATCTTAACAGTGGGACATTTTTGGATTTATTTTATAAAACATCTCCATGGTGGCACAAGACCAAGTTATAAAGTATGATATACCTTATGAACAGGACCCAGAATTTGTGCATCTTTCACAATTCCTGTTAGATTAGATGTCTCTGCTTATAGAATGAGGGTCTTAAAGAACAAAAAGAATATAATAGATTTAACATAATAGATGACATGATAGATGTAACTCAGGCCACGGAAATCATGGCTGGATAAGGGCTTCCAGTTTTGTTTTTTTTTCTAATTTGAGCAGAAACTAGAAAGCTTTTTCTAGGTGTAAAAATAGTGTATTAAGACTTGTTTCCACCATGGAGAGGAACTAAATGGCAGATAAAACATTTTAAAAGTGGTAAAAGTAATTTATGATATTAAATGTTGCATTACTATTTTTTTTTTTGCATGACTATTTTTAAGACTACATTTCATCTAGAAACCATTTTATTTTATTTAAATTAAGACATTATCAACTCTACTCCTTAGTTCATGGCCTAATCTGCATGAAGAGCCTCTGTAGGAAAAACAGTAAAAATGAAGTTGAATTAGTCATAAATAATAATCACTTCCATTTATATAACACCTTTGAAAAGATCCCTAGACAGCTACTAACTTTTAAAATCATACACTAGATTTTAAATGCAAAGCATCCTTCAAATGTGATGTTGAGGTTACAAATTTAAACACATTAAGGTCAGCAAATGAGAGAGTTATGGTTTTCATTATAACATTATCTCACCCACAGAAGAATGCTTTATTATTTTTTTTTCTTAAAAGTCTTTATTTAGGAATTCAACTGCTACTGAAAATATCACATCTATCCAAATATTTAGCAAAGACAAAATGTAAACATTGAGGCACTGTTGTCCTCCATGTGTTGTTATTTGAATTATAGCATAAAATTGATGCAATTTGAATTTTTATTTTGCCTGGAATTATAAACTAAATGAAAATACTGATCCAGAAGGGAATTTTCATCTGCTCACCTTGCTGTCTTCCATTTGTCCATTCCTTGAGTTGAAGGGCAAATGGAGGTGCAGAAGGCAGGATAGTGCAGGAACTAATGTGTGTTGATTGCCTCCCGTGTTTGAGACACTGTGAGGTATGTTGAAAATGCTAACTTGTCAACCCTTATGACAATTCCACAACCAGATATCAGTAAATCTTTTTGCACATGAGACTATGGAAAAGCAGAGAGATTAAGTGACTTGGCCAAGGTGAAACTATTAATGAAATCTAAATTTGTGAGTTTCTGATGTTGTTCCCACTTTTCTTACTAGATGAGGTGGGGAATGGGACCCAAGAATATCTCTGCTGACTGCCTGCCACGTCCTTAAATTAGGTCTTAATTTAGAGGTTATGCATGTTTAGGAAACTGGTAGTAAAAAAAAAAAAGCTAGGACACAACGTTATGCTCAAAGTTAAAAGTTCTCCAGCATATTCCTCACAAATGACATCCAACATTTTAATTTGGGAACATATGGAGAAGGGTATGTGAGTCCAGTTGAGGAGAAAGCTGTGGGGCAAGACCATCTGCTTATATGCACCAATTCAGTCACCTTCCGAAAAAAATAAGGAGCGTGATGTAGTTTATTAAACAGGTTGTCATTGTACTGGAGGAGGAAGGTTTTCTTACATAATAGGTAGAAACTATCCGTAATGGAAATATATTTCTAAATATCACAATATAATATACCATGATGTCACATGCACAGTTATAAAATGATATAGAGTAAGCATCTAATTTTTCTAGTACATAGAACTCCCCAGAATTTTATACACTCTTTTGAAGTCTCTGAAACTTGAATCATGTTCTTTCAGAGCTAGAAAGGCTCTCAAAGCTCTTCCTCTGCTACTCTGAATCTCTTAGAGATATCAAAACAGGCCTGAGAGATCAGTTGAGTTCTTTAAGCTAATAATTGCTTAGTCTAGTACCCAAGTCACTTACTCTTCTTATTCCTATTTTAATTCCAGTTTCTAACCATAGCAAATAGACTTTGGCAGACAGCTTCAGTGTCGAAACATGTTTTGTGGTAGAGAGTTATTTCAGAAAACTTTTGATAGTTTAATTCTATTCGGGACTACCTGGAAGCACTCATTATTTAAGGGATGAGTTTTTAAGTGGTTGCATGAAGCCATTCATTTTGGATAAGGGAGTGTGTGTGACAGAGTGGTGGTGGAGAGGGAAAGAGAACAGAGAGACAGAGAAAATGTTGCTAGATATATACTACTCCCTCATCCTGATTTAATCACATTTCTTAAATTTTCTCTTTATCTTTGGGCCACCCCTTCTTAATTACCAGATCCTCTTTATCCAGTTCTCAAAACATGGGAGTGTGTCGGGGCTCAGTCTTCAATCTCTTTTTTTCCCTCCTTAACTATTGGGTTGTATAATCAAACCAATATCACATGTAGGTTGTTAACTTCACACTTACAACTTCTCACACTGAACTTCCTACTATAGTCTTGATTCATTTAGTTAACAATACTAGGATATTTCTACTTTGCTATCTAGGAGCCATCCCAAATATAGTATGTTCTCAACCAAACTTGATCTCCCATCTCCTATCTCTGTGTTTTTTTATTGCAGTATATAGCCCTGCTATTCACCCAGTTACTTGGGCCAGAAACCTTGAAATCATCTTTGACTCTTCTTTTCCTTTTCCATTCCACATTCAGTCAATTAAGAAATCCTGTCTGATTTATTTTCCCAATATATCCAGGGACTAACTTCTCAGAACTTAAGTTCGAGCCACTATCATCTCCTGTATAGACCACAACAAGAGTCACCTAAATGGGCTGCCTACTTTTCTTCTTGCTTCCTATATTCTATGCTTTGCACAATGGTAAAAGCTCTCTTTCTCCAAAACCTCTAATGGATTTTTATCAAAGTCCTTATCAAGATGTACAATGATGCTTCCTTACTTCATTCAGGTTTGCACTCAATTATATATGTAATTCCCTTTCTACTAACATGTGAGCTTCACGAGGCCAGGGACTTCATTTGTCTAAGTAAGTTGCTAAGAAACAGACTGATAGTGAATGTTTGTTTTTGTATACTAAATTTCATGGAACTTGCAACACATAACTCAACATTTAGCATATTAATATAAACAATTATAATCAAAGTATTCCATTTCATTTGTACAATACTATAAAAGTGCCCAGGACTATTTTTCTTGAATTAACCATACAAGAATTATTTTCCACCTTTAATCTTAAACCATATCAACTAAACATAAATACAAGTATTGGACTGATATTTAACACATGCATACATGCATATTCACATACAATTTCAAACCAAAAGTATGGGTAAATGAAGCTTTCTTTGCTCAGTATCCACAGGAGATTGGTTCCAGGACCCTGTCTACTCCCTAAGGATACCAGAATCCATAGATGCTCAAATCCCTTAAATAATATGTGTAGTATTCACATATAACCTATGCATATCCTCCCAAATACTTTAAATCATCTCTAGACTACTTATAATATCTAACACAATGTAAATGCTATGTATCACTAAATAGCTGCAGGCACACACAAAAATCAAATTTTGCTTTTTGGAACTTTCTGGAATTTTTCTCAAATATTTTTGACCTAAAATTGGTTAAATCCAGGGATGTGAAAACATGGACTGGAAGGCTGATAATACTAGTTAGTATGCAAAGAAGTCCTTGATCCCATCTTAATTTTGTTTCTTTCTGTTTTCTTGAGCATTTGGTTAACTGCTGGTGGTTTCTTCATTAGCTGAACAGTGTGGATAAAAACAGTGGCCTCAGGGCACCACACTTAAAATTTAATTAAAGAAAAATAAGCAATATAAATAAATAAATAATGTAAATAAACTATTTAAGAAATACAAATTATATTAAAGAAACCTACCAAAGTTTATCATTACTACAGATGCAAAATGCAGACAACCACATTTTCAGATTCATGTTCTGTAGTCCTGTGGAAAAATTTTATGCTCATTATGGCCTGTTATACTTTAAAAAGGATGTTGAAAAATCAGGCAACATCTAAGGAAAGAGCAATACATCGGTGAAGAGGACCCTTGATAAAAGGCTAGAGGAGTTTGCATCATTTTGTCTAGAAGAGAGATGGCTGAAGAAGGATATTATAACTCTCTTCAAATATATGAAGGGCTATTATTAGGAAAATGTAGGCCAGCTGTTTTTGAGCTCCACTGAGGTCAGAATAAGAAAAAATTTGGCTGAGTTTATTTAAACATTTGAGAGAACGCCTTGAAAGTAAAGGTTACTTATAGATTCCTGGAGACAGAAGACAGGCTGTCTTCTTAACAGGAGATCTTGAGATACCATCTGCTTGGATGAACAGATACTCAGAGGTATTGCTTCAGGCTCTTGGACTCACTTATTCTAGTATCAAAGCCACTGGATAACTGGTAAAAGGGAGAGGGCTCATTTGGAAGACAATTACCTGCATAAATTCTCAGCTCTCAGGGAAGTGCAAGTGCCCTTTTCCAAGTTCCCTCCAAGGTGTGCTTTTGATTGTAAATTTCCCCCCAGCTTTTTAAAGAAAAATATTTCCTCTGAAGAGGCTACTTCTACTTTTCACTGTCTTCCACAGAAGCTTATTTTCAAAACACAAGGCAAAAGGGCAAAAATCTTCTCAATTTTCATCATGATTTGAAACATCTGAATTTAAAATCTAAAACATGTGTCTTTTAATTAAAAAAAAAAAAAAAGGCCTTCACACACATTTAACTCCTGTGACATATATAGTGCTAATTCGTCAAATCATCTCAAATGTAACTGTCCTTTGGTTGAAGAAAAAAAAAGAAACTCATGTCTAAGACCTACATATAGCATCCATTTGCATATCTATGCATATACTCACACACCTTATTTTACATTAAATCTGTCTCTATACTATTTATATTTATACCCATTTGCTGAGTCCAAATATATTTGGTTGGTTTTGAATTCTACCAAGTATTCTTCAGAAAGTATTCTTAAGAACTTATACTTGGTAAGACTTTGCAACAAAGCTGAATTAATGTAGAAATCCTATACAAATACTCAATCTCTCCAACAGCAATAAATTACAATGTCAGAAACAGAAGGTGCTGACCTCCCAGTGTGAACAGAGTGAGGGTGGTGATGAGGATAAAGCTCTTGATTAGAAATGTTTTTCTTGAAAAATAAAGCATTTATGCAAGGAAACAGCTATGAATAAAGTCTATCACCTCTTGATATTTATCCATATAAAGTACAAGATGATTTCCCTTCAAGGGAAGGAAAAGAGGAAATAGAAAAACCCTATATTTCAGATTGATAGGCAAAGTTATACATGTTTAATGCATCTAATTACTACAATTTTAGTGTTTTTCCCCCTTGAAACCAATGAAGTAATCTTTTTTTTTTTTTTAAACAAGGAAGAAGCAAATGAACAATCGTGAAAGTGAAAACGCATTTTTAATGTTAGAATATAGGAGTGACTAGTGGGTTACATGCAAATCTTTTGGAAAAATAATAGCACACTGCTTGAGTTGGATTGTATTTTTTAAAGTCAGATCAAGGATCGGAGCTGTGTAACATGCCTCACAATAGGGAAACAGCCATCAAGCTCCTGAACTCCACCAACCATGACAGAAGCAGACATTTCTTTCATTTTCTCCCTGCCTTTCTCCCTCTAAAATATCTGATAAAATATATCCTGAAATAAAGAGAGAACGTTTTCTCAGAAATTGAACCCATCATCATCTTTCCCAGTGGTTCTTAATCCTTGACATCAGTTTAGTTCAGTTGTTCAGTCATGTCTGACTCTTTGCGATCCCATGAATTGCAGCACGCCAGGCCTCCCTATCCATCACCAACTCCCGGAGTTTACTCAAACTCATGTCCACTGAGTTGGTGATGCCATCTAACCATCTCATCCTCCATTGTCCCCTTCTCCTCCTGCCCTCAATCTTCGCCAACCTCATGGTCTTTTCAAATGAGTCAGCTCTTCACATCAGGGGGCCAAAGTATTGGAGTTTCAGCTTCAGCATCAGTCCTTCCAATGAACACCCAGGACTGATCTCCTTTAGGATGGACTGGTTGGATCTCCTTGCAGCCCAAGGGACGCTCAAGAAGCTTCTCCAACACCATAGTTTAAAAGCATCAATTCTTTAGCCCTCAGCTTTCTTTATAGTCCAACTCTCACATCCATACATGACTACTGGAAAAACCATAGCCTTGACTAGACAGACCTTTGTTGGGAAAGTAATGTCTCTGCTTTTTAATATGCTGTCTAGGTTGGTCATAACTTTCCTTCCAAGGAGTAAGTGCCTTTTAATTTCATGGCTGCAATCACCATTTGCTTAAAAAAAAAAAAAAAAAAAGTCAATGCCCAAGCATCAACCATGACATTATTTGCATGGGGCTCAAACAACAGCATTTTTAAAAACTCTGCATGTAATTCTAATGTGAATTAGAATTAGGATTAGAATTAGAATTAGGGCTGGGAACAACGATTAACTCATTGGCACCCACTACCCCACTACTTTATTAATCGCATTAAGAGCAACTCAATCATATAGGCTAAAAATTTAAGTTCTAGTTACTCATTCCTTCTTGGTTGGTTCTCTGTGATCCTTCTCTTCCTCAATAATTTCTGTCACCTTCACAGTCAAATCTTTCCCTTGACATATTAGAACTATGAACATATTCTTTAATCTTGACTCTTCCCTCACTGAGGCTTTTCATACACAAGAGATCTTCTGGAGACGTGACTTTCATCATTTTATTCCCTATACATAGTCTCCCTACTGTGAAATTTTCTGTGAGTCCCTACTCCATTAGGAAAAACATTGAAATATCTTACATAGAGCGTTCCAGGCCCTTTGAGACCTGGTTCCAATTTTCTTTCTAATTGAGAGTTCATGATTCCATGGCAGGGATCTTCAATTCCTTCTAGTCTTGTCTATATCCAACACTTTGTGAATGCCTTACTCAACCCTACATTTTGATTTTTTTTCTTCTGTTGTCTTCTTGAAATGCTCACTGTCTGCTCTGTCCAAATCAAACCCTGTCCACTCTACATCTTAGCTCAAGTATTCCTTCCTAAAGCATTTCTCAACCATGCAAGAATCCTCCCATCATTTCATTCTCTTTAGCCCTTATTCTGGGCATCATCCAATTTGTTCAATTGTGTTCCTAATGCTGTTGATACAATACATCTATCTCATCTAGAGCTCTGAGCACCCAGTGCAGTGCTTTACACATAGTAGGTACTCAATATTCATTTGCTAAAAGAATATAAAATGATTAAATGGCACAGAGCTAATATGATCTCATATCTTAGTGGCTTAATGCTGACTATGCAAGTGCTGGGAAGTGCTGCTTGGATTCCAGTGCCAGAATTATATTTATGAGGACATATGGAGGACAAAACAGAAAGGACTGTTACAGTCCAAAAAAGAAAAAAAAATGTTCTCAGAAAAAGAAGACCATTTTTAACCTTACAGTGCATTTAGATCTCCAGAAGATCATGTTTAAAAAAAAGTGATGGAAAGTATAACTTCAGCACAGAAGAAACATCAATTTTAAGCTCCTTAAAATGTAATACTAAATGTCTCTTAAGTGAAACTTTAATCTTTGTTTTAATTCAACACTCTAAGAGACCACTCAAGATCTTTGCGTCCTTTTGGTATTAAATGTGTTCTTTTGAATATGAGAGGGGTGCTAAAATTTACTGTTTTATAGAACAAATTGATGTATTTGTGGATCCACAACACTTCATTGCCTTTCCTGTCCTGCTTACCATGTCTATCTTAAGGAAGAAAGTCATGGAGTCACAAATGTTCCTTGGACTTCTCCCTCATAAGGATAATTTCTACCTTTCTCCCAGAATGAATCTTGGTTTTGATATAACATTTGACTGAACTTGGATTTTTAGGTTTAAAAAAATATTAGTGGCTATGAGAGTAATACTTCTGTAATCTTGTGTGTATGATAGTAGTGGGCCATTTAGAATCAGTGATATGATAGTCCAGAAGAAGGGCCAGAAAACCAGTCATGATAAATCCACTCCTCCCATATTAGAGATGAGAATGGTTGACCCAGGAACCAGGGCATAAATCAATGATATTTTTCCTTATAGAAAGTATGAGAAAGAGGCAAAGAGCTCAATTAGAGCCAATAAGATACAAAATGAAGTAAGCCTAGCTATTTCAAGGAAAAAAAACTTGTTGTTTTTATGAGAAATTCAAAAAAGAGAAAGTCTCTCTCACTCTTTTCCACTAGACACGCCTAAAGAAGCATGTAGCCTTAATTGCTACTGATACTACAACCCCCAACCATAAGGGAACAAGATAGGATATTATGCTCGTACCATGGCTAGTGTCTGAGACATGAGGTGGATCAGATTATCCAAAAGCCCACTCTTCCTTCATGTCTTCCTACTATGTGAGCCCATGAATTCTATCTTAAGTTGGTTTGAGTTGGGTTTTCTATGAATTACAGTCCCAGGTCCCTTAAGTAATATGATGACTATGGCACCTAAGACAGACCTTAAAGTGAGGGTATGCATGTTTCCAATGCCCAACTGGCTCACTAAGTCCAGATGTGTTTGCTTTAAATTGTCTTGCTTTGATAATGGTTATACAACACTAGCTTTAGCACAGAAATGCCTTCAGTCATCAATTGATCAAATATTTACTGAGCACTGACTATGTGCAATCATGGTGAAGGATTCCATGAATCATGAATTCATGAATCCATGAATTCATCCAGAAGATGAATGTTGAACAGGTAGTGATAGGTGCTAAGAGCATTAGGAAGGAGAATAGGATGCTGAAGAAGCATATAATAAGGGAGCAAACCTATGGTAAGGGCTCTAAGAAGAAATCCTTGGAAATTCACTTTTACCCCAAGATTGGATTTGAAAAGAGGAGAGCTACAGGAAGAGTGGAACAAAAGGAACAACACATAAAGTGTTGGACAAAAGAGAGGGTGGAAAAACCCGAAGAGCTCAAATGGAGAGAGTGAGAAAAGGAGGGGAGTGCCAAGACACTGAAGGCCTTGCAAGTCATGGCAGACATGTTGCCCTTCATCCAAAGTCTTAAAGACACAACAAGAGCAAATGTCAGACATAAATTGCATAAGATTAACATTACTCTATTTGTACTTTGTAGTTGTTTAAAAGAAAATCTGTATTTACATATATGAAGCTGGGAATTCATGTTAATAAAAGAATCAAATGAGTATATCCATGGGAAGAAGCTCAAATCCTTTACTAAGCCAGATGGAAAAAGTTTCATGATCTTGAAAACTTTTGGGTGCTTTAGAATAGTCAAAACAAATACTTACCTCTAGGGCATGTAGATGAGGCCACTTAAGCACACTCACTTTCATAAAGTTAATAAAATTAGAGATTGGAAATGAAGCTTTCCTCCAACAGCATTTTTTGAACACCTCATCTATCAAGTGATGAGTGTGCTTCATCACCTATTTTTTTCCCAGTCATATTATTCACATGTTACACCATTCTGTATATTAGTTGTTTTTATAGAAAACCTGGTAGATTATAATCCATGGGGTTGCAGAGTCAGACCTGACTGAATGACTAAGCATGCATGCACAAATACTGTAGCGTTAAAGACACCCTTCAGGAATTTGATTCCATTTAGTTAAAATCATCTTGAAATTTTTACTAGCTGTGTCAAGGGGGGCATATGTTACATAACTTCTCTAAGCATCAGTTTCTTCCTTTGTAAAGTGAATATAATATTAGTTCTCTGTCAAGACTTTGTTCTCAGGATCAAATGAGGTAATGCCTATTGAACACTATGCTTGGAACACAGCATGCTGTCAGAAATATTAGTAATTATGAGTAGTAGTCATTATTTTTAATCCATAAAACATGTAGAAATATCAATCCATATGGAGCAGCAGTGAAATGGAAAGGTCACTGGGCTGCCCTGCACGGGAAGACAAGGTATATTTAGAAAGAGACATGGGGCCAGCAACAAAGATGCATATAGGACATTGTGCTTTGGATAGGCAGAGATTCAGTAAAAGCAATCCAGGCAAATGATATCATGTGTACCCAGAAATCTGAAATCCAAAATCCAAATACATGTGGAAGACAGAAAGATGTCAGGCACTGAAAACAAGAACAGAAGATAGGGTTTTGAAGGATTAGAGAAAGCATTCCAACAGGCCAAGCTACATTTTAAAGATCTGGTGGCCCCGAGACAGTGACTCTTAGCTTGTGAGAGAATTATAGGCTTCACATAGACTCTGGCTAAACTAAGAAGACCTGCTTCCTAGTTTAATCCAGACACTTACAAGCTGTTGATTCTAAGCAAAATACATATCATTTTTATGTTTCAGCTTTCTCATCCATAAAGTGGGGATAATTATATCTGGTTTGCCTACCACACAGCATAGTTTGATTGTTTAAATGAGGTAATGGATAAAAAAGTACTTGAAAAATGTTAAAGACCTAAAATATGTTAAATTACAAATAAATACATTTAACAATATTTATTGAATCTTTATCCTTTTCCTGGGATTGTGTTACAAAGATGAAAAGAAATATTCTACTGCTTTAGTCACTGTGTCAAATATCAATAATCAACCATACTGTATACTACATGCTGCATGCTGCATGTTAAGTCATTTCAATCATGTCCAATTCTTTGTGACCCTATGGACTGTAGTCTGCTAGGCTCCTCTGTCCATGGACTTCTCCAGGCAAGAATACTGGAGTGGATAGCCATTCCCTTCTCCAGGGGATCTTCCCGACTCAGGGATTGAACCCACGTCTCCTGTGGCTCCTGCATGGCAGGTGAATTCTTTACTGCTGTGCCACCAGGGAAACCCCATATTTGGGTCCCCATATTTGTGTCCTTAATGAAATCTGGTATTTCACTACATAATGTAATGAAATACCAGATTTCATAAAGACATACATAAGGACCCAGTGTGTAAGGAACATCCAGGTCTGCTTAGGGAAATTTAGGGAAGAGCTCATTGAGGAGATAGAACATGAGCTCATCTGAGCACTGGAAGCTTTCCAGGTGGATGGGGTAGGGAAAGATGTCCCCAGGAGAAAGGGCAGAATGTATACAAAGCACAAAAGTATCATCCTAGACTGAATTAGAAACAAAAGTTGCAAGTACATCAAACCAAAGGCTACTTGAGGCTCTACATTCTTTTCCAGTGTTATCACCTTCATTTCAGTTGTAGAATATGTCGGGAAATGACTGACCTTGATCCTGAGATATTCCTCCCGTTTGGCAAAGTTCTGTAATTCATTCAACTAGGTCAGAATTAGCCTTGCACCTGCAAAGATCATTGTCTCTAGGAATCAACAATGAACACACTCTCTTTTCTGATCTTTCCAAAGTGCAAGTTCTACATTCATCGAGGCAGCCCCTCCTCCATTTGAGGATATTAACTCAGCATCTGATGTGGTTGTTTGCCTCATTTCAGCCCCCTGGCTAAACAGAAGGTTTCAGTTTTCCACTGCCTGCTAGGCTACTTAACCCTTCTAAGCAGAAATATTCAGATGAAAGAAACCCAACTGTTGTTATAATTTTGTAGATATAAGACATCTGCATATGACTTCATGGCATCTGGCACTATTTGAAATATACAGAATCCAGGGCTGCAATTTCAATTTTTATAAGTATGTCATGTAACAGTTTAGAAAACATTTACTTACCATGACAGCGCAAAACCTCAGCTCTCAAACAAGGTGAAATAAGTAAAATTACAGAATCTGCATGAATAATTATATAAGAATATATATAGAATGTATCATGTAAGGAAAAGTCTAGTCAAAGATAGGTTACTGTATGCAATTTTAGATTTTATCCTCTTTACATAAAGATGGATTTTTATAAAATATCCTTTACGTTGGAGAATGTAAAAGGAGACATTTCTTATATCTCATTCATTAAATAAACTTTTTTGAACACCTGATGTACTAACCATCCTGTTGGACAACAAGAATAAAGAGGGGAAAGGAAGCAAGATATAAGTGAACAAAGAACTACTTGATGAGAACAAGTTATGTATCTGCACAGATATCATTTCCTCTGTGAAACCACTCCACATTCTTGATAAACTGGGCAGTCTGGATGTTCCATCCTTCAAAAATCCTTACAATCAGGGAAGGTGGATGATACAGAGAAACTAATTTGTGCATGTTGGGACTTTCCCAGGAAAAATGCAGGATAGTTTATCTCTTTCCATATAGATCGCTAAGGTGGAAAGATAGTACTCTGTGATTTCAGCAGTCATCTGCTTCAACATAATAACCATAGTCAAGACCTGGGGGGAGTGAGTGAAAAGAGACAAAGGGGAGAGAAGAAGGGAGGATGAGATAAAAAAGAGGAAAGTAGAGAAAATCTTATTACATTATTTGAGCTTTGTATCAAGTGAGGCTAAAGCCTCGCTTCTTAGAATTGATTCCAATTTGAGCAGAAATTAATTAGCAGTTTGTTTCTTTAATTGATAATCTGAATGTGGGATGTTTCAAGTGTCAGATCTTAAAATATCAAATTATCTTAGCTGAGAAGGGATGGAGAAAATAATTCATCTCTTCTTTACAAGAAATTTAGTTATGCTACAGCCAAGAAACCAGTTAATCTATACTTACTACACTTCAGGACTCAGGCTACCAACGACAGAGCTTTGAAAAACTGGTACAAGAATTATTAAAAAAATAATACTTGTGGCATCATCATCCATTAATGTCAGAGGCATATATATTCTGTAAGCCAGAAACTCATCTCCTTAGGAACCTGTATACATACATATGTGTGTGTGTGTGTGTGTATACATGTATGTGCTCAGTTGTGTCTGACTCTGCAATCTCATGAACTGTAGCCTGCCAGGTTCCTTTGTCCATGGGATTTCCCAGGCAAGGATACTGGAGTGGGTTGCCATTTCTGGCTTCAGGGGATCTTCCTGACCCAGGGCTCAAAAACCACATCTCTTGCATCTCCTGAATTGGCAGGTGGATTCTTTACCACTGTGCCACTTGGGAAGCACTATATATATACATATATATGTATATATATATATATATATATACACACACACACACACACACACACACACACACCAGAGGGCATGCACAGAAGATTTCTTAGCAGAACCAGTTTATGATAGACAAGTTAGAAACAACAGCTGTCTACCAAGAGTAAAATGCATAAACAAATATATAATGAAATATTATACATCAATAACAATAAATGTATTATAACTATATTTGAGAGCATAGTATAATATCATAATATGAAAATACAAATCTAGACCCAAGAAATATATAAATATCATTCCATTCATCTAGAGTTTAAAAAAGCAAGACCAAAAGATGTTATTTGGGCATAATGGTAAAACAATAAAGAAAAGCAAGGAAATGATCATCAGCAAAGCTAGAGTATAGTTACTTCTAACAAGGCTTGAGTGGTTTGAGATCAGGAAGTAACCCATGGAAGCAGCTGGTGCTAATAAAATTTTACTTTTGATCTTGGTGTTCACTTCGTAGTTATTCATTGAATTATGTTTATACAGGTTTTATGAACTTTTTGGTATGTGTGTTATATTTTGGAGTAAAATAATGTACTATGACCAAATGTATTTAGCTCAGGATTGCAAGGAAGATTCAGTCTAGAAAATCCATCATGACAATTTATCACAAAAGTTGATTATAAGGAAAAAATCATGAATTATCTCAATATGCATGTTCACAGAATTCTCTAGATTTCAGCAGCATTATGTGATTAAAAAGAAATGCTTATCAAAGTAGGAAGCTTGATAAAGGTTACATACCAAGACCTAAATGAAGGTTATACTCAGTAGGGGAACCTTAGATACTTTCCTTCTACACACAGCACAAAGACATCACACTCATTATCATCACAACTGCTTAATGGAGACCTGGAGGGTTCTGATAACTCTATGAGAAAAGCAAAATAACTAAAAGATTGGAAAAATG
This sequence comes from Cervus elaphus, assembly GCF_910594005.1. NCBI lineage: Eukaryota > Metazoa > Chordata > Mammalia > Artiodactyla > Cervidae > Cervus > Cervus elaphus. The sequence goes on along the minus strand of NC_057843.1, from coordinate 34,762,313 downwards.
AAAAGAGGAAATAAAGTTGTCTTTGCTAGTAAATGATATGAATAGCAAGAAGAGTCAGCAGGATTACATTCAGAGCATTTTTTATCTTCTTTTTGGATATAAGAACAACCTTAAAAAACCAATAGTAATTTCTTTTCACCTCAGCATTATCCAAAGTGAAAATGCAACTTCAATAGTACAAAAGTAAACAGTATCTATGGGTTTTAACTTAACAACTTATATCTTAGCCCAAGATTTCAATGGAGAAACATTAATTTCTTTTAAAGAACATAAAATATTTGAAAGCAAAAACATTCTGTGCCATTATTTAGAATTACTAAATAATAAAATGTTTAATTTCCTGCATATTAATAGATAAATTCAATGCAATCAAAAGCTAAATTTCATCCAGATGATTTTTAGAATTCAGTGCAATCATTCTAAAATTTATATGGAAAGATAAAGACAAACAGATAGCTGTTTTTTTTTTTTTTCCCCTCTGAAAAAGAAGAGCAAACAGTAGATATTTGCTCTTTCAGATAATAAGATAAAAGTTCTGGCAATAAAACCAGTAGGGTTTTGGCTCAGGAACACCCAAGTGAAACAATGAAACAAGATAGTGAGTTTACTAACTGATCTTTGAATATCTGGAAAGTCAATATCTAATAATCTGCCATCAAAAAATCTGTAGGATATTAATGCATTTTTAGCATATGATATTAAGAAAAATGTTTTACAGTATGTATAAAAATAAAACTGGATTTCTATTGAATATTAAGAACATTTGTCAAAATAGGAACATACATGCGGTACTTATATAAACAGATGGGCAGTTTTTAAAGTTTTTTTTTTTTAATATATTAGTTCCTTCAACTCTCACAACAATCTTATGAGTCCATTAGTATTACTATTCTCATTTTCATACACTCCATTTGTATAGAATTTAAGTTGTCAAAGTATACTCAGGAATTGAATGAGCCAAGATGGTAAATTCAAATAGTAAGCATTACAATAACCTTGGTCTTAATTACTACATTATAAAGGCAAAACCACAAATGTAAGAGTAACTTTTTGTCATCTAGATTTGAGGAAAGATATCCCAAACAGCATTCCAAAAACACTAAGGCAAAGAGAGAATGAATTTTATAAAATAAAGATTAAAGATTTTTATTTGCTGAAGACCAAATGGAAAAAATTCACAATCAGATGGCAAATTGAGAGAGAAAACTTAATTTGCAATGTCCAAACCAGACAAGATTTATAGCTATATTAACAAGCTAGTCAATAAGAAAAAGAGAGGCAACTCAATTGAAAAACAAGCAAAGGATAAAGAACACTCAATAAGTGAAAGGGAAACCCCCTGGAAAAATGCCTGGCAATCAAGAAAATGATGTCCAAATTCATGTAGTTAGAGAAATGTAAATTAAAACACTGATGTCACTTTTTACTTATCCTATTGAAAAAAAATTTAGAAGGCTGAATCATGCCAAGTGTTGGCAGTGATACAAGAACGCTCATTAAATTCCTGTAGATGTTATATACTGGGACAGACATTCTGGAGAACAATCTGGCAGCACTTCGGCAAATCCAGAATATACACAGACTATGACCCAGCAATGCCACTCAAACACAAAGGGATTCACACACGTGGAAGTTCATCAGTACGTTGTTAGCGTTAGTGAGGAGTTAGAGGTGATCATAAATGTGCTGGTTCCATACAACAATGTTAAATCAGTTAGAAGTAATAGACAATGGACTTACAGCAATATGGATGAAATTCTAAATCAGTGCTGAGCAAAAATAGCAAGACATATAATGAGTTCTTATGTACTTTATAAGAATATGCACAAATGAAACACATTAGAATCGTTGCTTATAGGTGGATGGACAGAAATGGGAATGCGGGATGCAAATAAAAGGAAGTGAACAAATTAATAAGTGGATGAATAAAATCAAGGTCAGTAGAGGAATCTGATGAAGTCCTACTTCTGCCCTTGACATCCTTGAAAAGGAAAAAAAAAAGAAATAAAGCAAAACCAACACATACCGGGACTTTACGGAGAATGCATTCTAAGGAAGGAGACAGATATGAAACTAATCACAACATTGCTTTTTAAAATTGCTATTTTGATAACTGCTATCAGAGATGAAGTCACAAGGTGTTATGAGAGCATGGTAAGATGTAAGCAAAAAGTAGTATGTCACAGTTAAACAGAAGACATTAGATAAATGCTTATGTAATATAAGAAACTGAACTATGAGTTAGATAGTTTTACCATTTTAAAACTGACGGGTGTGTGGAGTTGCTGTGTGTTCGGTGCTTAACTCAAAATTTCACTTAATATATGTTATGAAGTAATTTGAACATGACTGCTCTTGCTAACTCTCAGGGCTAATGCTACGCACTTACTGGCATGATTAACTATCAAATAAAAGAAGGTAAGCCTTACAGTCTGCATATCCATAAAACATTATGGCAAGGAAATAGAATTATTTTTAAAACGATTATAAAATATAAGATTTCATGAATCTATGAAACAGAGAAAAAAGTGACAAGGAAACAGCAATAGGTTACCCCAAAAGACATAGAAGTAGAGATTAAAAAGATGATAAAAGAAACCACAATTACAATAGCTAAATGAAAATCTACATTGAAGTAATAAAATTGACATGCAGAAATTCAAATCAATGAAGTAAAGAAAAAGCATTTCAAAATGAACTTGATAAATAGAAAACCTAAATTCAACCTAAACATTTCAGCTGTTTTTGAGAAAGAACATTGAATAAAATGAAACTTAAACAAATGCAAGAAACCTTAAAAAATGTGATAATGGAAGTAGGTTATCTGAAAACATATTTCTGAGAAAATTCCAAGTTCATTCTACAAAAAAGGAGGAGGAGAAGGGTGGGAGGTGGGGAAGAAGGGGGGAAAGAGATGTGGAGGAGAAGCAATACCAGCAGAGGCAGCATAAAGACTAAAGATATGTTTTTAGCACATTTTTAAGTTACCAAGGTTTTAAAAAAGCTTAAAATCATCCTCATAGAAACTTAGGTTGCTGACAAAGAAATATCATGATGCCACTATTCTTTTCTTCTACAACTTTAAAATGTTACAAGACTATGCTTCAAATTTGTAGTATTTCTCTCAAATCTACATAATTTTTTTAAAAAAATGTATTTTTACTCAAATGTTTTAACTTGAGCCAAACTGTTCTCATGCATAAAAGCAAAACAAAACAAAACTATATTAGAAATAAATAAACTCAGAAGTATGTCTTATTAAAAATCATTAGCCAATGATGATGGCCAATCGTTATGGCCAAGATATAAATAACTTACAACTGAGAAAAATGTGAACTTGAAAGAAAACAAACAAAAATCCCTACCTCTCTCTGCCTGTGAACAGTCTGCATCTTATGGTACAGTTGTTAAGCAGACTGGGTCAAATGGCTCTAATTGTTTGATTTCTTTGCATCACATTTTCTTTATCTGTGAGATGGTTAAGTACAGTAATTCTGACTTTCAGAGTTATTGTGAATATCAACAAATTGATATATGTAAGTGTGTCAGAGGGTCTGGTACATAGTAAAAGTTAAATGAATATGATCTGTAGTTATTGAAAAGCTTGAGAACATATATTTTTAGATTTTAGTGGAAAATTATGGCAAAGTTTCTTCTCTGACAAATTTCCATGGGACAACCATCATAGCTAATGGCTCTAATGAAATGACAGACATTGAAGTAATAATAATGTTAATGACACCTATACCTGTTTTAAAACATTTATTATGTGGCAAGAATTTTGTGTATATTACTTCATCTAATCCTCATAAGACTCTGAGGGGGTACTGTCATTATCCCATTTTATAGATAAAGAAAATGAGGCCTGAGAAATAAGCAACTTTCAGTCACACAACTTGCAAGCAATGGAGCTGGGATTTAAACTTTTTCTCTGCTAGCTGAATGTTCATTAAAATTTATTTTTGATTTTATCCTATACCAGAATTGGGTCAAGCAAACCATTACATTATATATTTTTTTAATTCAAATATAATGTAATTACAGTAGACACCATACAATTCTATAGCAAGCTTGTTAGAAAAACAAACAAACAAAAAGATACTTAAAGAGCCTAACATGAAACAACCTAATCATGAGACAGTTCTAATGGGGCTATTTCACAGAATGATCAACTGATCCCAGATATACGTCTATGACCACACTTATTATACTTTCTCTCATGTATTCTTTTGCATTTTCAAAATTATTTTAAAAATGAAAATTGTATATATTTAAGGTGTATAACATAACATTTTTATATATAAATGTATCAAATATACATATTTGTTAATATATATGGCAAAAGGGAGGCTACAATCAAGTTAATTAACATACCTACTCACGCATTCTTGACATGTCTGTCTTTCTCAGCAGACTAATACAGTGTCTGCTACTCAATAAATGTGTGAGGACCACTGGTAACATTCTCTAAAGCCATTTGTCAATAACTCTACTAGACATGAATAATACACAAAAAATGGAAAATATAATGAAGGAATATAAGCCATACTCATTTAAAGGATTTTCCCCCAAAAGTAATGAAAATGAAGACCTTTAAGTGAAGTCACATATACATACTATTTATCTTATACGCAATTCAAAATCAGGAAGAATTTATATGGAAGGAGAGGAGAGAAGAAGGAAAGGTGGGGAAAAGAAGATAAAAAGAGCTGGAAATGAATACTTATTGAGGAATAACTGCTAATTAAGGATCTTGATATTAACATGCATTATCTCATTTAATTCTTACAAAAAAGTCTTCATTTGAGGCAAATGATTTCCTTTTTTATGATTGAAGACACTTAGACAAGTTTAAAGCTTCTAGTGATGCTTTACAATCAAGTTGAAGCTTGGGTTCTAGTCTGTAAATTTCCCAAGAACATTTAATGAAAGAAAATTTACAAATGTTTGCATGTTCTCCCTCTTGAGAAATAAATATATACTGTAGAATAAATGATGACAATATCCAACTAGGAAACACATTCTCAACTTATTTTTAGATGGAACAGTGTTTTAGAGATCTTTAACAATCTAGTATATGAAATTTAATTTTCTTTCTCCTTTAATTTGCAGGCATATTATTCTTCATTGACTACTCCTAGGGAGAATATATTTCTTCTCATAGCAGAAAGTTATTGCTAAGAGGTGTGTGTATCATGATTCATATTAAGGAAATTGCCTCTATTTGCACCCTATTACTACATGGACTCCTGAATACATTCCTTACAATCTTCGCTTTCCCAAGTTCATAGGGACTCTTTTCAAGATGGCACCTGTTGCCATCAGTTGGAGAAGAGTCCTTCATCTTTATCTGGCTTGACCACATATTTTACTTTCATTTATTAGTTACTTTTAACTGTTTGCTTAGTTTATGCTGTTTATAACCAACTTTAGAAATGCATTAAAAGAACAATGTTGCAGGCAGAAAAATTACCTAAATAACAATATACCCCTAAGAATCAAGAAAGATTTTTAGAAGTCATTCATCAAAGCAGCTCCATGGAAAAGGTGATGGGGAAATGGACATATATTGATATATTTTTTTGTATAAATAACTACCTATGTTGCCTATCTACACTATTTTAGTCATCAAAATACTTCACAAGGTAAATAATTATGACTGCTAATAATTACTGAATGATCATTCTGTTTTGAAAATGGTGCAACATGCTTTCAACACAGCTTTTCAGGTAAAGAAACTGAGGCCCAGGGAGTTTAGGTATCTTTCATAAAGTAGGTGTTACTGTTCCATTTAAAGACAACTGATTCATTTATATAGTTATGTAATTCCAATGAAGTCCCACTTTAAGCAAGACTATTTAATTAAATAATATATAGTAAAAATATTCACAATGTTTAGATTTTTAAAATTTGAAATTAATATTATGTTAATGACAATTTCAGGAAAACTCAGTGAGTTTTTTCCAATCTACAAAGACTAAGTAAAAAACTAAAATTAATACCCACACAGTTACCTTAATATATGTATTTACAGTATAATAAATATTTTAGATTAACATTTGCCTCTGATATTTTTAGGTATCTTAAAATATTATTAGAGGCTTACATCTTCCTTGAAGATAATATGGACCCAATACATATAAATGTCTAAATTTATTATAAATTTTATCTATGCATAGCTTTTTACTCTGTGTATGTGTGTGTTAGTTGTTCAGTTGTTTCCGACTCCTTGGTAACCCAGGGACTCATGAGACTCCATGAGATTTTCCAGACAAGAATACTGGAGTAGGTTGCCATTCTCTTCTCTAGTTGATCCTCCCTACCCAGGGATCTGACCCAGGTCTCCTGCATTGTAGGTTGATTCTTTACCATCTGAGCCATCAGGAAAGCTTAGTATCATATCACAATAGTATTATATCACAATATAATACTAAGTAAAACATATTATATTCATAAACATGATTTTCAATGGTTTTATACTGTATAAATATGCCTTAATTCATTTAAATCATCCTTTATAGTTGTACATTTAGCTTGCTTCCAATTTGCCATTGTTATAAAATAATTCAAAAAAATAAAAATTTGCCCTCACTTTCCACTGTTTTCTTGGGATGCAAATAAGTATTTTTCAAAACAGTTCTCATGCAAGATTTATATGAATGTCATTATATCTCATTTCAGTTCAACTCTCTTTGTACAACCTGAGTTCCTTTTGCCATATTTGGATTACTCTCATTCTGTCATGTTTACATTCTCTGAAAGCCAGTGTAATTACTACAATTAGTTTTGGGTCATATTCTGGTAACAAGAGGACTTCCCAGGTGGCTTAGTGATAAAGAATCCACCTGCCAATACAGAAGCCACAGGAGATGCAGGTTCCCTCCCTGGGTTGGGAAGATCCCCTGGAGGAGGGCATGGCAACCCACTCCAGTATTCTTGCCTGGAGAATCTCATGGACAGAGGAGCCTGGAGGGCCACAGTCCACAGGATCGCAAAGAACTAGATGCAACTGAGCACTACTACAACTGATAAAGGGCACAGTGTTTTTGCACCTAGTAAGTGCTTAAGAAATGTTTGTGAAATAATGAGTTAGTTTCACAATTGCACAAGGATCTAATTCATACTTCCAAATATGGCTAAATAATCACCATTAAACATGAGGCTCCATATGGTGTTTTGCAAGGCCAAGACAGTATGTAAAAGGACTATGTGAGTGATAATAACTTGGAATGCATTTGAGCTACTCTTTTCATACATAAAATGTAAAAACAAGCATATTAAGATCATATTCCCACAAAAAATTAATTTTGTTTAATCTTGGCTATACCAAGTAGTTCCCAGATTCAAAACAATGTTATAAGATTGTCAGGTAAAGAAATATTCTGTTCAATTCAATTTTGAAACTGTGTTCTTCCTTCTCCTGTTGGTAACATTTGATCTGTATTTTGCTAATGTTCTGTTGACAACATGGTTTTTAATAGCCAAATATGATTTTCCCCAGAGCAATGGGACTGAAGAATATTTCTAGCCCTTTGCCTAAATTGGAAGTGGATATTGCTGATTTTGTGGCGTCATTAGAAAAGGATATCACTGATTCGATGGACATGGCTTTGAGCAAGCTCTGGGAGTTGGTGATGGACAGGGAAGCCTGGCGAGCTGCAGTCCATGGGGTCGCAAAGAGTCAGACACGACTGAGCAACTGAACTGAACTGAACAGAGGAGGATGCTATATTTGCCTGTAAAGGTGTAAGCAAAGTATTGTCTTCACTATGGGGATGATCTTGATCTCTAAACCTGATTTCTCTTCCAAGCTTTAATTCTACCTCTCATTGCCTGCTGGGCATCTCTACCTGACCACTGGCTCTACAATATAAAAGCTCTACAATCATAAGCTCTTTTCATCACCTCCCAATTATGCTTCTCTTTAGATATCTTCTCTTACTTGTCCTCCTTACCATTTGTAAATGATCAATTACCAAGTTTTAGTGATTCTATACTTGAAAAATTTCTAATATATATTCCTCTTCTCCATTTCCCCAGCAACTTAAAATAACTCAGACCTCAAAAACAAACAAAAAACTCAGGCCTCTATTACCTCTGACACTTTGTACTGGTTTACTTGGCTAGTGTACTATACTCAAATTTTAACCATTTGGCAAAATGTATCCAACATGCTGTTGCCAGATTCATAGTTTTAAACTGCCACTTGTATCCTATCACTTCCTAATTAAGATACTTTAAAATCTTCCAGGCTCTCCAAAAGACCAAATATGGAACATACCAGCCTTGATGATCCATTTCTACCTTATATTTCCAATTTTTCTTATTTTAGCTTTCTTCATACATTAGTTAACCTAGGCTCCATTTAAACTAAATCAGTCTGCTCCTATAAGGGTTCCAAGCATTCTTGTTCAAGCTATCAATTTTCTCTGAAAAACTCTTTGCCATTCAATCTTGTCATGCAATCATTCTTTTGATCCCTTAAGGTCCTGTTTAAATTCCATCCTAAATAAACTTTCTCAGTTTTCAAAATTCACAAAATATTTTAATCTACACTAGTCTGCAAGAAGGTGAAAAAATATGTTATTTTATCTGCTTGCTCTCAACTGTCTCTCAGGAAGATCACCATCTTTGTTTAGGAGAATACCCTGGTGGGCTACTTAGCGATAGAAAGTGAGGCCCCAAGGGCATCTTTTAGAAAGATTTAAGTCAATCTATCAGAGAAATGAAAAAAAGTGGCCAATAAAATATTCTTAGTTAGAAATACCTAATATTCCATTTTGCTTATATTATCTTTTACACATACAAATGCCTTGGGGTGTTTCATTTTCTTTTGTGTAATCCAAAGAAAGAGTTGGCATGGAGCAGAGAAAGGGGAACAATTCTGGGTGATGAGACATGTGTGATATGAATCTTAAAGGAGACAGAAACTGGAAGCCAGAAGTGAATTTGAGCCCAGGGTCCTCAATAATTAAATTTTGGGCATGACGGTGGGGATGTCCTTTAAATTCTGATGTGGTACAGAATAGGATGCTGAGTTGAATTTGTCTAAATCTCAAAGGGCAGCGTGGCTTTAGCTGATGTATGGGGAACATCTTTCATAGCCAGTTTTCTTCCTGCCTGCATTACAGTTATTACTGTATAAGTCCCTTATCAGCCTAGAGTCCACTTTTGCAGAACTTTGTATCTTCCATAAAGTTCGACCACAGTAGGCTCTCAATAACTATCTACTTAATGAATTAGTGGTAAACTGTAGAGGGAGATTTAGGTATGTGGAATCAGGATTACTAGGTTGCCTTCATGCAAAATTGCTAAAGCACTCTCTTTAGGAAAAGGCACCATTAACTGGTAAAAAAAAAATCCAGGTGTACACAGGGCTGATTCAATGTAGAGGTTCTGTGGCTGCAGCATGGGCTAGACTTTAGCCAGTTTCCTTCCCAGACCCTGACTGTTTTTGCTCTGCACACAGGTATAAGTCACAGAGCCTTAGGTGGAAGCCCTGTTTGGAGTTAGAGATACAAGGAGTAACGGAGGGGAGTATTAGCCACAAGGAATCTTGAACAGCTCCCCAAAATGAAAAGTTTCTGATTTGGAAGTAACAGCTTTTTACTGCTAGAGGTAAAGGAAAAACTCTTTACTGCTAGAGTTTCCGGGTAGTAATCTACCATACCACAAGATAGTGCACATCTGGTTATTTAGAATTGGCTTTGAATGACATTAATTTCAATCCATGGAGGCTATTGTCTTTTTTTTTTTTAATCTTTTTTCATGGTTGTATTTACTTTAGATTACAGATTCTTGTGAAGTTGAAAATCTGAACTTTGGCAATAAACCCAGATTTGTAATTCATTTTTTTTTTGTTTTTGTTTTTTCTTTTTAAAGGTTAAAAGCAGTTCAGTTGCTCACGTCCAGACACACACTAGATAAACCCACAGTCCTTTAAATTAAAAAAAAAAAATCGTTTTTCAAAATTAGTTCTAGATGGCTTTTTGAAAGCCTCTACAGCTAATGAAATTATTCTAAAATATTCAGACATTCTCTGAAGTATTTTCAAAGTACCAGAGAATAAATCTAACAGATAATATTAAAGTATATTGGATAGTAACATTAGATTTCTAGATATTTTATCAACATTCTGAAGGATAATAAAATTACCTAAGGAAATTCCCTGTGGACAGATTCAGACTTATGCTTTCCTAAACAAGGAAATTTTCCCATTAGAGAAAATGGCTCTAGCATTCCATTAAGAAGACATTGAGCATTATCTTAAATATATGTAGCCCCAAATCCCTACCTTGAGTAACAGGTAATATAACAAAGGCTAAACCTTCTGAAGGTGAACTTTGAGCTTAGAGCAGTTTCTCAAAGTGGATCTCTGGGGACTCATGGTGTATATTTATGAAACATACAGGGCAAAGGGTGGATCCAAACAGGAAATAAAAGAGACCATGAACTAATAACATACGCATTTTTACAGGTCAAAATTCCATTGTGTGGATTTACATGGAGATAATAGGTAAAAAACTGCCATTGACATCAACCTTGGTATTATGCGTATTATAAGAGCCTGGTGTGCTGCAGTCCATGGGGGTCATAAACAGTCGGACACAACTGAGTGACTGAACTGACTGAGTGACTGACTATACTTAGAAGTATTATAAGTATAAGCCTCTTAGGAGTCAAAACTAAAATCTCCCCATAATCTTTGACCAGCATGCTGAATTACTTGTCTCCATCAACTAGCTAACAGAATTTCCTATTCTTTTTATTTCCAAGAGCCAAGTGCTTCCAGGATCCTGATCTAATATGTGGGTTATTTGTCACCTAAATTAGTTTATAAAATATAAATTGTATTTTGTTCCTCGGTGAGCCCATATTTCTCTGGTAGGTACTGAATAAAAGGCTGAGCATAATAAAAAATATATTTTCTATTACTGCTGACCTTACTGCTTACCATTAATGGGATTATAATTTTTTTAAGAAAAGTTTTTAATGTAGGGGGATGTGTCTATACACTAAATACTAGAGATTTACAAATGTACTGAAATTATTCCAAAGCATATGCTGTTATACGATTCAATTCTTTAGTTTGATGTGTTTGAACTGGTATCATTTGGTAAAGCCAAGTGTTTATATTCTTTAAGGCAGTCTCATGGAGCCACTGGATTTGGGTTTCAAATATTTTGAAAAGAATTATGGGAACACTTTGTAAGATATCCACCTTTGTGGAGTACGCACATGGCACAAGTATATGTGCCAATTCAGGACTCCTATCCTCTGTTAATGAAGAAAGAATAGCTAATTTAGAAAAAAACATGGTCAACAACAGAAAATAGGAATACATAATCATGTTTCTGAACTTGGTTTCTCTTTCTGCTTATAGAAATTTTTTGAATACTAAAAGAGATATTGTATGTGACTGAATCCAATATAATTATAATATACCATGTAAGAAGGTCCCTGGAGGAGGAAATGGTAACCCACTCCAGTATTCTTGCCTGGAAAATCCCATGGACAGAGGCGCCTGGCAGGCTACAGACCATGGGGTCACAAAGGTCTGACACAATTTAGTGACTAAAGAGCAACAACATTTAGTAGGTAATGTAATTATTTGGTTTTCTAGCTTTCTACAAATTTGGAAAAAATAATTGTTCTGCTAAGGAATAGGCTAAATTGAGAAACAATGTCAAAATCATTCATGTTTTTAATGTTTGTAATTTCTGTTTTTTCCATTGCTTTTGCATTGATTTTCACAAATCATTTAATCTCATCAGAGAAAGAGGTAAAACACTTAGTAAATGTCTTAATAAAACTGAGAATTAAAATCTGAGTAAGAATTTGTAATTCATCACACACTGGGTAAGAGCAAGAGTCCAACAAATTAAATAATGAAAAGTCAAAAATCAAAGTGAAAGTAGAGGTATTTCACAATCAAATTAATACACTAAATCAATAATTCTGCCTTGTAAAAGGGAGAAGAGGTTAAAAGTATTATTATGCAATTATCAAATCACACATATGATCTGACTTACTTAGTATTGAATGCTGTTTAATTGAAATGCACATAACTCAATGGCTTATTTTATGACAGTTCCTTCCATTTTATGCTTAGGATTTGTTCCAAATCCATGCATTAGCTTTTTTTTTTTTTTTAAGGAAATAAACCATATAGGTTTTAAACCTTCATTTGCTTCTTTCTATAGGGCTCTTAAGGGAAGTCTTTCTTTCTGTTCTGTTGCCAAAAATTACTTTTTAGATTAAGGAAATGCTTCCCCAGTAACTCTATCCAAAATCATCATTTTAATCACTATAATTGGGTTCTGCCATATTTGTAGGATGGTTTTTAAATATGATATTAAAGTGTGATTCTTACTTTGTTTTTAAAAGAATGAATATACTACCTAAAGGGAAAGGACAGAAAACAAAGCTAAACAAAAAACTCAGAAATCATCATCTTTATCTTCAATTCTATAGCTCTTGAGGTAAGAAGTTTCTAATATTATTCCATTCCACCAGTCTAGTTCATTCTTTCTACAAGTTCACTATTTCCTTCTAAATTATGATTCGCATGCAGCGAATACCATATCTGTAGACTATAAATATACCCAAATATTATTAATTTTCTTCATAATTTTCAAAATGTTCAGGTTAATTATATTCAGATACTGTCTTTTGTAGGGGGGTAACTATTCACATGCAAACCACTAGCCAGTAAGCATCAAGTTTTTGGCTGACGATGTTTCGACTTGAGAAGTGATACATTTAGGGGTGACTTATCAGAAGGTTAAAGTGGATCATCAATTAACTTCACTTGCAGTAAGTCAAATTATATCATATTATATTACTTTGTAATGTACTATGAAAAAAAAAAACTATTTGTCATTATACTATTTTCCTCCTTTCTTCATAAATCTTTTTTAACTTGCTTTAATCTACTGGGCGAATGAACCGAACTGAATCTACTTGCATCATGAGTTACACAATACTTTGGTAATTATCAATCACACATAGAAAACTATGACCTGTAATAATTCAAGGGCAAAAAATAACCTAATAGACTGTGGATGAAGTCCACATTCTTTCAGTTCAGTCAGTTCAGTCGCTAAGTTGTGTCCAACTATTTGCGACCCCATGGACTGCAGCACACCAGGCTTCCCTTTCCATCATCAAGTCCTGGAAGTTTACTCAAACTCATGTCCAATAAGTCGGTGATGCCATCCAACCACCTCATCCTCTGCCATCCCCTTCTCCTCCCGCCTTCAATCTTTCCCAGTATCAGGGTCTTTTCCAGTGAGTCACTTGTTCTCATCAGGTGGCCAAAGTATTGGAGCTTCAGCTTCAGTATCAGTCCTTCCAATGAATATTCAGGACTGAATTCCTGGTTGAGTACAAGGGACTCTCAAGAGTCTTCTCCAACACCACAGTTCAAAAGCAACAATTCTTCGGTGCTCAGCTTTCTTTATAGTCCAACTCTCACATCCACACATGACTACTAGAAAAAACATAACTTTAACTAGACAGACCTTTGTTGGCAGAATAATGTCTCTGCTTTTTTTTTTTCCACCGAGCTTTTTAATATGCAGTGTAGGTTGGTCATAGCTTTTCTTCCAAGGAGCAAGCATCTTTCAATTTCATGGCTGCAGTCACCATCTGCAGTGATTTTGGAGCCCAGGAAAATAAAATGTCACTGTTTCCCTTGTTTCCCCATCTATTTGCCATGAAATAATGGGACCAGATGCCATGATCTTAGTTTTCTGAATGTTGAGTTTAAGCCAACTTTTTCACTCTCCTCTTTCACTTTCATCAAGAAGCTCTTTAGTTCTTCTTCACTTTCTACCGTAAGTGTGCTGTCATCTGCATATCCGAAGTTATTGATATTTCTCCTGGCAATCTTGATTCCAGCTTGTGCTTCATCCAGCCTGGCATTTTGCATGATGTACTCTGCATGTATGTTAAATAAGCAGGGTGACAATACACAGCCTTGACATACTCCTTTCCTGATTTGGAATCACTGTTGTTTCATGTCCATTTTTAACTGTTGCTTCTTGACCTGCATACAGAGGTCTCAGGAGGCAGGTCAGGTGGTCTGGTATTCCCATCTCTTTAATAATTTTCCACAATCTCTTGTGATCCACACAGTCAAAGGCTTTGGTATAGTCAATAAAGCAGAAGTAGATGTTTCTCTGGAACTCTCTTGCTTTTTCTATGATCCAGTGGATGTTGGTAATTTGATCTCTGGTTCCTCTGCCTTTTTGAAATCCAGCTTGAACATCTGGAAGTTCATGGCTCACGTACAGTTGAAGCCCGGGTTGGATAATTTTGAGCATTACTTTGCTAGCATGTGAGATGAGTGCAATTTTGCGGTATGTTGAACATTCTTTGGCATTGCCTTTCTTTGGGATTGGAATGAAAACTGACCTTTTCCAGTCCTGTGGCCATTGCTGAGTTTTCCTAATTTGCTGGCATATTGAGTGCAGCACTTTCACAGCACCATCTTTGAGAATTTGAAATAGCTCAACTGAAATTCCCTCACCTCCACTAGCTTTGTTCGTATTGATGCTTCCTAAGGCCCACTTGACTTCACATTCTAGGATGTCTGGCTCTGGGTGAGTGATCACACCATTGTAGTTATCTGGGTCATAAAGATCTTTTTTGTATAGTTCTTCTGTGTATTCTTGACACCTCTTCTTAATATTGTCTGTTTCTGTTAGGTCCGTATCATTTCTTTCCTTTACTGTGCCCTTCTTTCCATGAAGTGTTCTCTTGGTATCTCTAATTTTCTTGATGAGATCTCTAGTCTTTCCCATTCTATTGTTTTCCTCTATTTCTTTGCTTTGATCACTGAGAAAGGCTTTTTTATATTTCCTTGTTATTCTTTGGCACTCTGCGTTCAAATGAGTATATCTTTCCTTTTCCCCTTTGCCTTTAGCTTCTCTTCTTTTCTCAGCTATTTGTAAGGCCTCCTCAGACAACTACTTTTCCTTTTTGCATTTCTTTTCTTGGGATGGTCTTGATCACTGCCTCCTGTACAATGTCACGAACCTTCATCCATAGTTCTTCAGGCACTCTGTATATCAGATGTAATCCCTTGAATCTATTTCTCACTCCACTGTATAATCATAAGGGATTTGATTTAGGTCATACCTGAGTGGTCTAGTGGTTTTCCCTACTTTCTTCAATTTAAATCTGAATTTGGCAATAAGGAGTTCATGATCTGAGGCGCAGTCAGCTCCTGGTCTTCTTTTTGCTGACTATATAGAGCTTCTCCATCTTTGGCTGTAAAGAACATAATCAATCTGATTTCAGTATTGACCATCTGGTGATGTCCATGTGTAGAGATTTCTCTTGTGTTGTTGGAAGAGGGTGTTTGCTATGACCAGTGCGTTCTCTTGGCAAAACTCTGTTATCCTTTGACCTGTTCCGTTTTGTACTCCAAGATCAAATTTGCCTGTTACTCCAGGTAACTCTTGACTTCCTACTTTTGCATTCCAGTCCCCTATAATGAAAAGGACATCTTTTTTGGAGTGTTAGTTCTAGAAAGTCTTATAGGTCTTCAGAGAACCATTCAACTTTAGCTTCTTCAGCATTACTGGTTGCGGCATAGGCTTGGATTACTGTGATAAATGGTTTGCCTTGGAAATGAATAGAGATCATTCTGTAGTTTTTGAGATTTATTCCAAGTATTGCATTTCAGAATTTTTTGTTTACTATTATGGCTACTCCATTTCTTCTAAGAGATTCTTGCCCACAGTAGTTGATATAATGGTCATTTGAGTTAAATTCACCACATTCTTTACATCATGAAAATTTCATTGAGATATTCCTGCCTTGAGGGAGTGATGAAAATATAATGCTCCATTAGGAATTGTACCCAATAATAATTTCAAGCTAATAGAAGAAAACCTTCTGATGCTGGTATCAAACTTCCTCAATTCCTTTTTTGTTTTACTCTTATCTCATAGAGAATAATTATATTTTCATTCAGCAGTATCAAAAGTCTCAACTTGTTCCTGTCCAGCATATTTGTCTCTTTAAGACAAGATATTGCTTACATGCCTCCTTTATGTTTAGGAAACATGTTATTCATTTTATATACTTTCCCACAATATCTTTATAGATTTATAAGCTAAGTATTAACATGCCTTTTTAATATCCAGAAAAAAAAGAGAGGTGCAAAAACTTTATATCATTAATAAATTATGTGAGTCTTGTCTCAAACTGGTCTGTTTAAATTTAAATACCAATATTTTAAAATTCTAAAATGATCCTCCATTAACTATAAATGTATTTCAAAATAATGATAGACAATCTCTGTACTATAATATACATTCAGTATATTTGTGTCTTGTTTAATACAGAATATCAGTTAAAAAGTGTATTGTATATTTAAAAGTTCATTTTGTAAGCAATACTGCAATAATACAATAAAAACAAAACAATAAAAGTGTCTTATTAAAGGGAAATGAGCAATTTAACATTTTAGTATCAAAAACTGTATAGATCTGATACTACAAATAGCAATTTTTAATGAGTTCTGGATTGTAAAATGTGTCCTAAGGGGAAAGGTGAAGAGCAGAAGTGAATAATCTCCCTAAAAATAAATAAAATACAATGGATATTTTAAATAGAGCCTCCAGTTTTGAGAGTTATGCTTCTTTTCCAGATGTATAAACCTAAAAACTATTTAGCTCACTTGAAGTTTAACACAAAATGATAAAGCAGCATATGATGGAAACTGAAAGCTAATTTATGAACTGTTCTGAAGCATACAATAAATTCCTTTGGATGTGAGGACTTCTAGAAGCACAAGCAAGTAAGCCATGGTGAAATCCATCTTCCTTTTGACTTAGCCACATTAAACTAATTCCAGAAATAAATCCAGCCAATTGGCAAGTTAACCTCTCACTCTTGTCACAGAAGTCATCTACAGCCTTGAGTTTAACTGTTTACTTTCTCCTTGGTCTTCGTCCATTTTTTAGGGGCTCTGTATTTATAGAGCCACTTAGGAAATTTATGGATGATGAGAATGTGACCCAGAAAATCATTCATTTTAAAAAAGCATGGATACAGGGTTCATATGTTAAACAAAATATGTTTAATTCCTTTAACATGGATTATTTTTTCTACTGTGAGTTACACTAAGTCAATCATTTGATAGTTGTGTATTTTTAATATTATTTACTTGGGCCTTATTTTATTTGGGCTTTGGAAATGTTTGAAATGAGCTAGATAAAATTTACCATTAGATATATTTTACTCAAACTTTTCCTGCAGGATCAATTTTTAGAACCGATTTCAATAAGCTGAAAAAAAAAGTCCCTCACTAGAGATATTTTTTCCCTTGTGTAATCAGAAATGCAAAGTTGTAAACAGGCACATATTTACTTAAAGAGTTTAGATTTAGAATATATTTCATTTAGACTTTAAAAAGCAGATAGGAGAATGCCTATCTTACATGCTAAGAATATACTAAACATATGTATACATATGTAAATTATTGCTGATAAATACTATTTTGTGGCAGAACTGAATGATTAGATGTTTTATTCAATATCAAATTTTGTATCTCATATCCTTCTGTGAAATTATAACTTATTTTGAAATAAAGTCTCATACTTAATCAACCTTTGATAATTATTGAGTAACTATGACCAGCAATAGGTTGGCT
Organism: Cervus elaphus; assembly: GCF_910594005.1. Lineage (NCBI taxonomy): Eukaryota > Metazoa > Chordata > Mammalia > Artiodactyla > Cervidae > Cervus > Cervus elaphus. The sequence continues at coordinate 34,744,645 of NC_057843.1, read as the reverse complement.
AATACAGGCTGGGATAGCAAATAGCAACAACAGGTAACATTCACAGTGAACCTGGATCTGTTTTGATTATTGGATTTATTTATATCATTTAATCTTCCAAGAATTCTAAGTGCAGAATGGTTCAACACTTGCTCAAAATTAAAAGGTATTACAATGGAATATCACTCAGCTGTTAAAAAGAAAAGAAATAATGTCATCTTTAGCAACATGGATGGACCTAGAGATCATCATACTGAGTGAAGCAAGTCAGACAGAGACGGAGAAATATTGTATGACACCCCTTATATGTGAAATCTAAAAAGAAATGATTTAAATGAACATACTTACAAAACAGAAACAGACTCACAGACTTCAAGAGTGAGCCAGTGGGAAGTATGGGAGGAAGGGAGAGCTAAGGAGATTGGGATGGACATGTACACACTACTATATTTTAAATGAATAACCAACATGGACCTACTGTATAGCACATAGAACTCTGCTCAATGTTTTGTGGCAGTCTGGATGGGAGGGGAACTTGAGGGAGAACAGATACATGTATATGTATGGCTGAGTTCCTTTGCTGTTCACTTGAAACTATCACTATATTGTTTGTTGATAGGCTATACCCCAATACAAAATAAAAAGTTAAAAATAATATACAGGTATTAGAGGGTGAAACTGGGATGCATCTCATGCCAGTCTGTTTCCAGAGTCTACACTTTTTTAGCTATTGCATTTTTAAAAAATCATTAAAAATAGCTATTAGCCGTTACGTATGATTTGATTGAAAGCTGAGCGCCGGAAAATTGATACTTTTGAACTATGGTGTTGGAGAAGACTCTTGAGAGTCCCTTGGACTGCAAGGAGATCCAACCAGTCCATCCTAAAGGAAATCAGTCCTGGGTGTTCATTGGAAGGACTGATGCTGAAGCTGAAACTCCAATACTTTGGCCACCTCATGTGAAGAGCTGACTCATTGGAAAAGACCCTGATGCTGGGAGGGATTGGAGGCAGGAGGAGAAGGGGACGACAGAGGATGAGATGGCTGGATGGCATCACCGACTTGATGGGCATGAGTTTGAGTAAACTCCGGGAGTTGGTGATGGACAGGGAGGCCTGGTGTGCTGCAATTCATGGGATCACAAAGAGTCGGACACAACTGAGCGACTGAACTGACTGACTGACTGACTTATGCTTTGATTAAATTTCCTATTTTTCAACAACATGCAGTGCACCTGAAACCTGAGATTAATGAAGTTATTAAATGCTAGTTTAAAACAAAAATACTTGTTAGAGGATTATGTTCACACAAGCAAACTCTCATAAAAAAATCAACTTTAAAACAAAATGACTTTCTTCTATTAGCAAAATATGTATATTTACTTTATTGTTTCTATTTTTCTAGTTTCTATCAAATATTAGGTATTATAACTTTTTTGTGATCAATTTAAGCTATGAAAGTAATATTTTATGTATGTTCATAAGGGTTTGGGAGGATCTTTACAATTCAGTTATATAAAGATCTGTCTGCAATAGTATCAAACTTTAAAGTGAGCTCTACAATTAAACTAGATTTTACAGCATGGGCTGAGTGTGGAACTGGTTTTTGTTTGTTTGTTTTTTTAATTTTGCTACAGATGTCTCTCTCTCAACTTTCTATGAACTCTCTAAAAAGATTCCAACATTATTGTTCTTTGTAAATGCATATCCAGACTTTGATTTCATTTTTAATTTAAAGAAATATTATTTTTTATTCATGAAAGTGATATAGAATCACTGCTGAAGAGTCAAAAATTTAGAAATTAAAATAAAACTAACTATAATTCAAATCAAGAGAAAACAGCTGGTTTCATTTCATATATTTTTCTTCCTATATTTAAAACAAAACTATATACATGTTTTAGAAGTATATGTTTTTTTCTTATTTTGTATAATACCTCATAATCAATTTAGTACCCTCATTTTGCTTCAATATTGTATCATAAAAAATCTACCCAAACTTGATGATTTAAATATATATGTATATATAATATTTCTTCATGTACTTTGACAACTTATAAACATTTATATCATTTTGATATCTAGCTTTTATAAATAACTGTGAATATCTCAGAACATAAATTTTGTAAAAACTTTAAAAATCACATTCTTACTTCTTAGGCTAGATAACTAGATTGGAAGTGAAAGCATGGAAGTGTTAATCACTCAGTTGTGCCCTACTCTGCGACCCCATGGACTGCAGTCCGCAAGGCTCCTCTGTCCATGGGATTTTCCAGGCAAAGATACTGGAGTGGGTAGGCATTTCTTTCTTCAGGGGATATTCCTGACCCAGGGATCAAACCCAGATCTCCTGCACCACAGGCAGATTCTTTACTGACTGAGCTACGAGGGCAGCCCCAGATAACTAGATTGGATGTACCAAATCCATAGGTATTAGCAGTTTAATGGTTCTTATATACTAATGCTAAATCATTTTATCTCTGCCAGCAGAGTCTCAGAGTGGTCATCTCAAGACACTCTTATAGTCACTGAAATTTATTTTTTTTCCCACTCATCACTGTTTGCTATTTGAAGATGACAGGTTACTTTAAACTTGCCTATTTCTGAGGTCTAGAAAAAGCTAGATATTTTTATATGTGTACTAGATGTTAAAATTTCTTTTTCTGTCAATTGTTTGCTATCTAGTTTATATTTTTAATAGTAATCCAAAAATTAGTTACTCACTGAAAACAAAACAAGATAAAACATGAGCCCATTTCTCTTAGAAGAATAAGGTATTGCTGGAATTTATTCACCTTTAGAGATGTTCTAAAAATTACCTGAGTTTGAAGTATATTTTTCATTTACTAAATGGACCCTCACAAGAAAGATACTTGCTATGAATGCCTTTGCTATTAGTGCTATTAAATTTTGCTGACATATTTCTTAGTCTGTCAGATGACTGGTTACTGTTGAAGGGGTATGTGTGGTGTGTAGGTATGCGTGGTGGTGGAGGGGGGTGGGGAGAGAGAAAGAGACTGGAAATGCAGATACTTCTCAAGAATAGTGCAGATGTATGATAGCTAAGATATAAAACATGTCATGGAGGTAGCTGCAGTCAATTTATAAAAATCAAAGATATCACTCATACTCTCCTCCAGGGCCAGCAAAGAAAGGGTGACTGGTCAAAAGAATCAGACACCAGACTGCAGGCAAATTATATTTAAATAAAGTAATTAACTGGCCATTGGCCCTACATACTTATATTTAAAATATTAAATCTGGAGGCCAATTAATGTGTCTCTTTTACTTTATTAATTGTTGCAGTAACATGTATCAGAAGTATTTTTCTTTAGAAAAACTGTAAAAAAAAAAAAACACTGGTTTTTATAATCAAAGCTATGGATGGTATCATTGATTACTGTTCACTTTTTAAGTTCAGATAGTAATGTGTTTTATTTAATGATTATATTTGTCAGTGTGACTTGGAATTTTATGCTACTGGAGATAAAAACAGGTTTTACCAGCCCTTTTCATGATGGGTTTTATTTCCAAAAAGAAATCTCTCCTATTAATTTTCATAGAAATGTTTTTAACATCATAATCCTCAAATTTCATAACTGCAAAAATTGTTTTTAAGTCTTTTCCCTAACATATTGTTTTCTGAGAAGAGTTAAATTTCACTCTTTGCATCTCATTCATTGGCATGGGGTTTGTTTTCATTTGTTTGCTTTTGTGGTCCTAATTGGAAATTTAATGTCTTTCTCCTGAAGACAAGAAAACATCAATGTTTTCTTCTACAAAGAATTATTCCAAAGGAGCAAAGTCAGTCCTGGGGTGTATCAATTCAGAGGAAAACTGGTATGACTTAATGGAAATAGCTTCATTCAGAGTTGGAAAAATTTAGTTCATTTTTTCTTTAGTACAAACATATTTATTCAAGTTGTTTTGAATTTCATAATTAATATCGGTGAATATTATGAATATGGAGTTTCACCATGTATATCTCAGTTCCTAATCTGTAAAATTATACAACTAAACTACACTCTGTGATACTAAAGGTTTGCAGAATGTATGATAAATATTTACCATGAGAAAGTGTCCACTCTTAGAAAAATTAGATGTGACCCTCACTAATATGCTTTAGTTTGTTTACATTCTAAAGGTAGATAAAGTACTCCTGAGAATTAATTCCCATGATACCAGGAAATCATGAAACTTTGCAAGGAAAAACATTAAGATACTTTTAAAAAACACTATTTACTCTTGAAGTGAAATCAAATTGCCAATATGAATTTACTTCTACATTTTAATTGCAATATTTGCTCAGATACTTCTTTTTAAATAAAAGACACATTTTAAAAGAAACTACAATGAAATCATATTAATTTGCACCTCACTCAGATTTTAAAGTAGTAAAAACAAGTTTAGACTCCCCCCGGCCATAATGTATGAAGCAAGGAGCAAATTTAACAGTGCAAAAAAAAAAAAAGAGAGAGAATATCTTCAAGAACCTCTATGCACACTGAGGACAAGCTCACACAGAATACCCTTGACCAAACTCAATTAGTCTGTGAACTAAAGGATCCATTGAGAAAGGAAAGGTAATAAAACTATCCAGAAGCAATGGAAAGCTTAGAAACAGCTAATACAAAGTGATCTTGTGTCAGTTACATAAGATATGGTTAAGATGTTATCCATCTGAGAGAATAGGTCCTAGGTTTATAAAATATATTCTTCCACTTAACACCTAAAATGTACTTCATGGAGATCAGGGACCTTGCACTTACCAACAATGCCTAACATAGTGCCTGGCACAGAGTAGGTGGTCAGTAAGTATCTGAATGAGTGAGCACCCAGTGTGGTTTAACTTTTCATTTTAGTCTATTAATGTTTATTTAGCACTTCCTTAGCGAAAAATACTGGCAGTCCTCTGTGAAGAACTGACATGCCTGTACATTTCTGGTTAATATGTGTGGGAGTAAGAGGAAAAATACAGGCAAATGAAGGCATCAATTACTCCACAAAATGGATTGGGAAAGCTAATTTCTTTCTTGCTTTATTTATTTATTTTTTCTAATTGAAAGACCATGAGTACACATTAGTTCTGTGCAATATACTTGTTAGGGTGATTTTAACTAAGGTAATTTTTCCCTGTCCATCAGATCAACAATATTTAAAAATAGCTAATTACCCATTTGCTAGTTCTTAATAAAGCTTCTGGAACTCTGTCTATATGTCTTAATTCAGAGAAATAACTACATATGTCTTTCAATATCTAATGTGTTAGGCTACTTCTAAAAAAAGTGGCTTGTCTTTAAAAGCTGAATCTATTTTTCTAAAAAACAGCTTCAGCAACAGTTCTTCCAATGAATATTCAGGGTTGACTCAGAAGTAAATTCATTATCTTCCTCTTTAGGATTGACTGGTTTGATCTTCTTGCAGTCCAAGGGACTCTCAAGAGTCTTTTCCAGCACTATAGTTCAAAAGCATGAATTCTTCAGCATTCAGCCTTCTTTATTGTCCAACTCTCACATTCATACATGACCACTCGCAATACCATAGCTTTGACTATACAGACCTTTATTAACAAAGTGTTGAATATGTTTTTAATATGCTGTCTAGGTTTGTCATCGCTTTCCTTCCAAGGAGCAAGTGTCTTATTTTCATGGTTGCAGTCAATGTCCATAGTGATTTTGGAGGCCAAAAAAATAAACTCTGTTACCATTTTCATTTTCTTCCCTTCTGTTTGCCATGAAGTGATGGGGCTGGACGCGATGATCTTTGTTTCTTTCATGTTGAATTTCAAGCCAACTTTTTCACTCTCCTTTCACCCTCATAGTTCCTCTTCACTTTCTGCTATTAGAGTGGTATCATCTGCATATTTAAATTTGTTGCTATTTCTCCCAGCAATCTTGATTTCAGCTTGCAGTTCATCCGGCCTGGCATTTCGTGTGATGTACTCTGCATATAGGTTAAATAAGCAGGATGACAATGTACAGCCTATACTCCCTTCTCTGTTGTGAAACAGTCAGTTGTCCCGTGTTTGGTTCTAAGTGTTCCTTCTTGACCCACATACAGGTTTCTCAGAAGACAGGTAAGGGGGTCTGGCATTCTTGTCTCTTTAAGAATTTTCCACAGTTTGTTGTGACCCACAGAGTCAAAGGCTATAGCATAGTCAATGAAGCAGAAATATATATATATATATAGTTTTTTTTTCTTTTTTCTGGAATCCCCTTGCTTTCTCTATGATCCAATGAGTGTTGACAATTTGATTTCTGGTTCCTCTTCCTATTCTAACCCAAGCTTGTACATGTGGAAGTTTTTGGTTCATGTACTGCTAAAGCCGAGCTTGAAGGATTTTGAGCATAACCTTGATAGCATGTGAAATGAGTACAATTGTATAGTCACTTAAACATTCCGTGGCGTTGTTCTTCTTTGGGATTGGAATGAAAACTGACCTTTTCCAGTGCTATGGCCACTGCTGAATTTTCCAAATTTGCTGGCATATTGTGTGCAGCACTTTCACAGTACCATCTTTTAGGATTTGAAATAGCTCAGCTGGAATTCCATCACCTCAGCTAGCTTTGTTTGAAGCAATGCTTCCTAAGACCCACTTGACTTCACAATCCAGGATGTCCAGCTCTAGGGGAATGACCACACCATCATAGTTATCCAGTTATCATTAAGACATTTTATGTATGGTTATTTTTGTGTATATTCTTGCCACTTCTTAATCTCTTCTGCTTCTGTTAGGTTCTTACTATTTCTGTCCTTTGTCATGCCTATCCTTGTATGAAATGTTCCCTTGATATCTCTAATTTTCTTGAAAAGATATCTAGATTTCCCCATTCTATTGTTTTCCTCTATTTCTTTTCATTGTTTATTTAAGAAGGACTTCTTATCTCTTTTTGCTATTTCTGGAACTCTGCATTCAGTTGGGTATATCTTTCCCTTTACCCCTTGCCTTGCACTTCTTGCCTCAGCTATTTGTAAAACCTCCTCAGACAACCATATTTCCTTCTTACATTTCTTTTTCTTGGGATGATTTTATTCACTGCCTCCTGTCAGGGTGACAAACCTCTGTCCATAGTTCTTTGGGCACTCTGTCTACTAGATCTAATCCCTTGAATCTATTTGTCACCTCCACCATATAATCATAAGGGATTTACATCATACCTGAACAGCCTAGTGGTTTTCCCTATTTTCTTCAACTTAAGCCTGAAATTTGCAATAAGGAGCTCATGATATAAGCCACAGTCAGCTCCCAGTCTTGTTTTTAATGACTGTATAGAGCTTCTTCAAATTTGGCTGCAAAGAATATAATCAATCTGATTTCAGTATTGACCATCTGGTGATGTACATATGTACAGTCATCTCTTTGGTTGTTGGAAAAGGATTTGCTATGACCAATGTGTTCTCTTGACAAAACTTTGTTAGCCTTTGCCTTGCTTCATTTTGTACTCTGAGGCCAAACTTGCCTGTTATTCTGGGTATCTCTTGACTTCCTACTTCTGCATTCCAAGACCTGTGATGAAAGTGACATCTTTTTTTTTGGTGTTGGTTTTAGAAGGTGTTGTAGGTCTTCATGGAACCACTCAACTTCAGCTTCTTCAGTATCAGAGGTTGGAGCATAGATGCCTACATTGCATATTTACCTTCCCCTAATGAATAGTCTTCTGTTTGGGGGCTCAGATAAGGAAACTGAGGTCTGATGATACTGTTATGATTTGCTGATGCAAATAACTCTAACCCAGAATGGAGATTGAAAACAAGAAATATTCTGAAATGCCATGTCAGCATATCAAACTGAACTAATAAAAATTAAAATTGACAAAGCACCCTCCTTTCTTAGAAGACTTTTTTACACTGGCTTTTCTATAATACTGAAAGAGTGAGATAAACATTTAAGAGTTCATTTAACCCTGATAAGGGGGTATGGGGATTCCAGTAGCTCATAGGGTAAAGAATCTTCTTGCAATGCAGGAGACTTGGGTTTGATCCCAGAGTCAGGAAGATCCCCTGGAGAAGGGAATGGCAACCTGCTCCACTAAGGGCTGATGAGAGTTAGCATTTGAACTAGTGCTTAATTTTGTTTTTTTCTAGTAGAAAAAATTTAGTTTTTTTCTACTCTGAAGCCCATACACTAGAGAGGCTACTACTATTTAACCTTTTGCTCTTTTCACCACTGATCAACACCAGACAGTAACAGTGTTAGTCTCTGAGTCATGTCCAACTCTTTGCCACTGCACGGACTGTACCCTGCCATGCTCCTCTGTCCATGGAGTTTTCCAGATAAGAATACTGAAGTGGGTAGCCATTCCCTTCTTCAGGGGGATCTTTCTGGCCCAGGGGTCAAACTCTGGTCTCCTGCATTGAATTTGGGTCTTCTGCAACACCAGAAGTTTGATTATTTAACACAGTGAATATAACATGTGATTATTCTGATGTGACAAGGGTGGGTTTTCAAGATATCTGAATTGCTATAAGTTTTACAGGGCCACTCTGAGCCTAGGAGACTATGCTTTTTAGAATATCACCCTGGGTTTAAGATTCTGATCCAGTTCTTCATTTAAATGTTTATTGGAGGATTTTGTTACCTGGTTATGACTAGTAATTTAGCTAATGATGCCATGTCTTGAATGAAACTTTCACACAAGGTGCTATAAGTGGGCTAAAAGGACATTTGGGACTTCATCAAGTTTATCAGTTATATGGCTGTTTTCATGTTTGTATTCCTGTAAATGTTAAATAAGTTGGCTTTCATCTTATACACAACAGAAAATATCATTGTTTGATCTATTTATATCCCATGGCTCAAAAATAGGCTAAAAGGAATACCTTGCAATTATTCTGCAGTGCTGAGAGAAGATGGTGGTGGTGGTGCAATTTTAAAATCTCTTCATATCTGCCCTCCTACCAACCTTATGATTAATTAAAGTAATTAAAAGAGTTTCTGGATCTAGCTATTAGATATAGAAGACATGGGGGTAGAGAAACATTTTCAACAAAACCAACAAACCACAGAGATGCAAAGAGAGAAATTCAGTAGGAAGAGACACAATATTCTTCAATTATTTATTGTGATATTTAAAAAAAAAGAGAGGAAACTTATGAGACACAACAACTCCATCCAATGTTTTAGGAAAATTGGGACATGGGCTGGCATAAGGCAATGTTAAACAATTATGTTGTTGCATCAGAAATGATAATGGTACTACATTGTGGTAAAAAATCATTTGTTTGTATACATTTGTCAACATTCAGTATATATATTAAAAATGGGTGAATTTTCCATGTGCAATTTATAAACCTGACCAAAAAGAGATTGAGAAAAACTCAAGACATCTTTCCCCAGTTTCCAGCACTGTGTGTGTGTGTGTGTGTGTGTGTGTGTGTGTGTGTGTGTGTGTGTGTGTGTGTATACATGAAAGAGTCGATTTCAAAGAATTGGGCACAACTGAAGTGACTTAGCATGAGATTATAGTGAGGCCTCAGAAAAGCAAAAGCTCTTCTTATTAAATATGTACCTCTAGATACAGATTCAATATATTTCCCTGGTTAATCAGCAGAATTAGATATTACAGACTTATCAGAATGGCTAAACTTTTTAAAATAGTAAAAACAATGGACATTACCAACTGCTGGGGAAAACTTATGGGAAAACTGAAACTGAAATCATCAAGCATTGGATGGGAGTTCAAGAGTATCGTTACCTTAGAAAAGGGTTGGTGACTTCTTATAAAGTTAAACATACACTTAACATACAATTCAACTCTTCCACTCATGCAACTTCTAAGTATTTATTCAAGAGAAAAGAAAAGTTATGTTCTCATAGAAAAATGTATTCAAATATGATGGCAATTTTACTTCATCATCTTTCCAAACTGAAAGCAACCCCAAAGACCTCCAGCGGTGAGTGGATATATGAACTCTGGTACATCCACACATGAAATGCTGGTGTTGCTCTTGTTGTTTAGTTGTAAGTGGTGTCCAGCTCTTTTGGACTCTATGAACTGTAGCCTGCCAGGCTCCTCTGTCCATGGGATTCTCCAGGCAAGAATACTGGACTGGGTTGCCATTTCCTTCTCCAAGGGATCTTCCCTACCAGGGATTGAACCCATGTCTCCAGCATTGGCAAGAGGATTCTTTACCACTGAGCCACCCGGGAAGACCCATACATAAAATACTACTGATTTAAAAAGCAAAAACAAACTCCTGATACACACATCAATGATGTTGGATTTCAAATGCATTATGCTAAGTGAAAGAAGTCAAACACAAAAGGCTACATATCGTATGATGACACTTACACAGCATTCTAGAAAAGAAAAAACTCTAGAGACAGAAGATGGAGCAGTTACTGCCAGGGGACAGAGGTGAGGGGAGGCAATATCTACCAAGAGGCTTGAGGGAATTCGGGGAGTGATTGAGTTGTTGTATATCCTGGTAGAGATAGTGGCTGCATGACTGCATACACTTTTCAATATTCAGAATATACACTAAAAAAAGGGTGAATTTTCCATGTGCAATTTATATATCTATAAACCTGACCAAAAAGAGATAGAGAAAAATTCAAAGCAGTTTGAATCCTTCCCGTTTCCTGCTCCATATTTTCCTTTCTTCCCTTGTTTCCTTATTTATAGAAAAGTTTAAAGGATATATAGTAGTCTATCATTTGGTTGAATGGTCACTGGCATAACGATTCTTCTATGTGAAAATATAAGCTATCTTTTCACTATTATAAAAAAAATTGAATACGAACATACATGAATAATGGAATTGTTTCCTCTTGAGGTATGTTAACATGGCTGGGAATATTTTGACAGTCCTATGTAACTGATATTTCTAATTTGCTTACGAACCAGGACTTGTAGATTCTACAGAAACAGAAAAAATATATTCAAAATATTCTTGTTAATTTTGAGAACATTGTAAATTCATATTTTGATGACCAACATTTGTAGAGTAATAGAATGAAATAAGGGGGTAGAACACTGACAGTTAAAGAAAAACAAGTGAAGTGAAGTGAAAGTTGTTCAGTCATGTCCGACTCTTTGTGACCCCATGGACTACACAGTCCATGGAATTCTCCAGGCCAGAATTTACTGAGCCTTTCCCTTCTCCAGGGGAGCTTCCCAACCCAGGGATTGAACCCAGGTATCCCGCATTGTAGACGGATTTTTTACAAGCTGAGCCACAAGAGATGACCAAAGAAAAAGAAATCCTCCTCAAATTATTTAAAAAAAAAAAAAAAAAAGAATCTGGCATAACTAGATTCAAAGCATCTGAGAATCAGAGTAACTTTTCAATGGGCTTCATTTCATGATCAGAAATATTAGTTCCCATGCCTGAGTGCTGGTGGTTAATTTGTACTCTGGCCAAATGCTGATTTATGGCTAACTGGGGGCTCTGTGTGTAATTGCAAGATCTACAATAATGGGCTTGTGCAAGAGATATGTCAAGGAAGGTTGAGAGTGTAGATGTCTCCACTGATTATTTTAAATTCCATCATTGATTCTAGGGGTAGAGATATTTTCTGAATTACTCTAGACGCACAACCTTTTAGAACTGCAGTCTTGCTAATACCCAAGTCTCTCTAAAGGTCTTTAATTAGATAAATCACAAATAGCAACTGCACCAATGTTGACTCTATTAACATAAATTTTCTATTTTTCAAAGCCATTTTAATGTACAATTTGGGGAAGAGAGATGGGTTCCCTGGCTGAAGGTGGACTGGAATAGATAGAGGAGACACAAAAATGAAATAAAGTCACATCGTGGTTCATCTCAAGATGTTTGTTTCAACTTCATTTTTGAAAAAGAAAGCTTCAACCTATTAACCTTTTAAAAAAAAATATTGCCTTTGCTATAGACTTGTGCAACCAGTAACAACATTTCTCTATTAAGACTCTCTGTGTGTCTAAGCATTTTTAATGACCCCTATTGCCATGGCACCATCTGGATACTTGACATTTTAAAAACAAGCATTTTAGCATAATAGATGAATCTACCTTGGGTGGCTGTTACGCAGGTCTGACTGCTGAACATACAGGCTCATCTCACCATGTTAAACCTTAGTAAGCAGAAATATCACACTGAGAGAATTAACATGAGTGTATTATAAAGAAAACCTAACTTGAAGAGGCCCTCTATAACAATGAGAGTGATGGTCCCAGAAACCCAAACCACGGGAAATAACCTGGTGGAGTTTGGACAGAGGCATCCTGACAATGAAGAGGTCATAGGGAGATGTCAGCATTGCAGACGAATCATCACTTGCCTTACAATCAGCTCCAGCAAAGAACGCTCAGCTAAGACATGACCTAGTCAGTGAAGAGTCACAGTTATCCTGCCTTTTAGTACCAAAGGATATCCCTTTGCTAGTACTTCCTTAAACCTCCACAGATTATGGGAAAAGGTGGAAGCATTAATTTTAAAGGTCACCTATGTTATGTATGAAGCATTTTTGATTAATGCATCCACCAATTCAATATAATCAATAGTAATATTTTACATACAACTTTGTGCAAAGTACAATTTTAGGTCCTGCAGATGCAGTGATAAGTAAGACAGACTATATTTCTACATCTTTGGAACTTAAGTTCTACCTGGAGCCTGGGGGAAGGGGTGGCAGAAGGTTGGAGCCTTTAGACCATCTGTGGATTTGTGAGCTAGATATTTTCCCTCTTCTACAAATCAGGTAAGACTCAGGAAGGCTGAATGACTTCTACTAGATTGCACAACTAGTAGGTCATAGAAACTGCTTTAGGATCTAAGATTGCAACATAAAGCTTCTGTTATACAATCAGGAAATATGCTTCAGGCAAGGACTTCTTACCTTATTTACTCTAGGCACCTTGAGATAAGGCTTCCTGGGATCAGAGTTCACAGTCAGAGATTTAGGAGACACTGGTGGCTCAGAGGTTAAAGCGTCTGCCTCCAACGTGGGAGGCCTGGGTTCGATCCCTGGGTTGAGAAGATCCCCTAGAGAAGGAAATGGCAACCCACTCCAGTATTCTTGCTTGGAGAATCCCATGGACGGAGGAGCCTGGTAGGCTACAATCCATGGGGTCGCAGAGTCGGACATGAATGAGTGACTTCACTTCACTTCACGGGAATGCAGTCTCTCTGTGCTTAATTTCAGCTATTTTAGGGCTATGATAAGATTTTTGGACTATGACTTTAAACTACATTGCTGTATGGGAAATACACATTCAGAGTTTTAAATTAATGATTCACAAATCAACTTTTGGAGTCCCTCACTCTGCCATTTCTGATTTCTAATGGTCTGGTTTCTAAAATCTACTTTTCATGATAGTTTCCAGTTCATGCCCATCTGAGCAAAAAGAGCAACTCAGCACAGTTTTTCTTCTTCTATTCTATTCCTTTCAGAATTGTTCTCTTCCAATGAGTACCAATCTGTCCTTTCTTCCCATGTCACTTCTGGGATTCAATAATTGATTTCTGTCTCTAATGCCTGGTGTAAGGGGTAGGGCTTAAACGTCTATATCTCAATATTCTGGAACTCTAATAAAATTACTTTAATTATCATAAACTACAGTTTTTTTTTTGCTTTATAAGGATTATTAATAAAGTATGATAAATAAAATCATATACTGTATGTTGTATAGAATATAGGATATTTATCCTCTCCAAATGAATAGGGAAAAAATAAGGTAAAGGGAAAAGCAAAATGTTTAATATAAAGAAGTATTTATTACAAGATTTTTCAGAAAAATGTGTGAATTTTAATATTAATAAGGCACTAAAGTATATAAAATATTGCCATGTACAAATTAACACATTAAAAGGAATTAAATGTAAGCCTAGTGACAAAAAATCATTAGTTCATATGAAAGATACATTTGCAAAACCAAAATTCAAAGGGAGGCTACATCAATAAGAGTGAAAAATAAAATTAATTATCCTATTATATAAATGTATTTTGGCCATCTTTAGAGGTTATACCTGTTTTTAAATAATTAACTAATATTTCATAGAAGTGGAAAATTTATGATGTATGCCTTTATAAACAGAATTTTCTACATCTACAATAAGGTCCTTTATGATGTCTAATTTGTAATTTGCATTACTTAAAATTTTGTATATAACAGGATTTTTTTTTCTAATTACATCAATTTACCTTTTGCCCTCAATCTGGTTACAGGCCTTCTGCTTACTTCTTTGTGCCTAAAACTATGTCTTGGTAATCTGCTTAATATCCTCCTCCCTCTGGAATTTAAAGTAGCTGCTCTTGATTGACAGCCTCTTTCAAGACATTTGAGGTCATGCTTGTATCCCATCAAGGAAGGATTACTATGTGCTTATAGGCTTCTCTGATAGCTCAGTTGGTAAAGAATCTTCCTGCAATGCAGGAGACCCTGGTTTGATCCCTGGGTCAGAAAGATCCTCTGGAGAAGGAATGGGCTATCCACTCCAGTATTCTTGGGCTTCCCTTGTAGCTCAGCTGGTAAAGAATCCACCTGCAATATGGGAGACCTGGGTTTGATCCCTGGGTTGGGAAGATCCCTTGGAGAAGGGAAAGTCTACCCACTCCAGTATTCTGGTCTGGAGAATTCCATGGACTGTATAGTCCGTGGGGTGGCAAACAGTCAGACACGACTGAGTGCCTTTCACACAGGCTTTTTTTCCTTAGACTTTGCTATGTAAATTTCAGTGATATATTGGCCCAGCGCTCACCAGCTTGCAAAGCTCAGGTTGGCACTGGTGCTTGGAAACAGGTTGTGGCCTAAGGAGAGAGACACCAAGAAAGATTCCTAGAGGGGCATAACTGAGGGACCTTTGGGGTCATCTGCCAGCTGCTCCATGTGCTCAGTCGTGTCTGACTCTTTGCGACCCCACGGACTGTAGTCTGCCAGGTCCTCTGTCCGTGGAGTTTTTGAGGCAAGAATACTGGAGTGGGTTGCCATTTCCTACTCCAGGGGAACTTCCCAACCCAGGGATAGAACCCAAGTCTCTTGTGTCTCCTGCATTATCAGGTGAATTCTTTACCACTAGCACCACCTGAGAAGCCTTAGCTTGCAAAAGCCTGATGTTAAACATTCACAGATTCTCTGAGGGGGAAAGCAGCCACAGTAAAAATATTTAAAGCAGGGAAATCATCAAATGCTTCTAACCCCTGGAAGGCTGGTTTATCAATGCACCACAGAATCATTGTGGCCAAAAGGTAAGTTGATGCAATCTTTAGATACATTAGAAAACTGTGTTACAAGCTCCTGACCATGAACTATTACTGAAATGTTTACAGTCATATTCTAGTAGATCTTGTCCTAGTACTTTGAACTGGCCTTACCTTAAAGTAAACATAGAATATCTTAAAGAACACACAGAAGAACTGTACAAAAAAGATCTTCATGACCCAGATAACCACGATGGTGTGATCACTCACCTAGAATTAGACATCCTGGAATGCAGTCAAGTGGGCCTTAGGTAGCATCACTATGAACAAAGCTAGTGAAGGTGAGGGAATTCCAGTTGAGCTATTTCAAATCCTAAAAGATGATGCTGTGAAAGTGCTGCACTCAACATGCCAGCAAATCTGGAAAACTCAGCAGTGGCCACAGGACTAGAAAAGGTCAGTTTTCATTCTAATCTCAAAGAAAGGCAATGCCAAAAAATGTTCAAACTACCACACAATTGTACTCATCTCACACGCTAGCAAAATAATGCTCAAAATTCTCCAAGTCAGGCTTCAACCATATGTGAACCATAAACTTCCAGATATTCAAGCTGGATTTAGAAAAGGCAGGGGAACCAGAGATCAAATTTCAACATCCACTGGATCATTGAAAAAGCAAGAGAGTTCCAGAAAAACATCTACTTTTGCTTTATTGACTATGCCAATGCCTTGGACTGTGTGGATCACAACAAATTATGGAAAACTCTGAAAGAGGTGGGAATACCAGACCACCTGATCTGCCTCTTGAGAAACCTGTATGCAGGTCAGGAAGCAACAGTTAGAACTGGACATGGAACAACAGACTGGTTCCAAATAGGAAAAGGAGTACGTCAAGGCTGTATATTGTCACCCTGCTCATTTAACTTATGTGCAGAGTACATCATGAGAAATGCTGGGCTGGATGAAGAAAAAGCTGGAATCAAGATTGCCAGGAGAAATATTAATAACCTCAGATAGGCAGATGGCACCACCGTTATGGCAGAAAGTGAAGAACTAAAGAGCCTCTTGATGAAAGTGAAAGAGGAATGTGAAAAAGTTGGCTTAAAGCTCAACATTCAGAAAACTAAGATCATGGCATCTGGTCCCATCCCTTCATGGCAAATAGATGGGGAAACAATGGACACAGTGAGAGACTTTATTTTTGGGGGCTCCAAAATCACTGCAAATGGTGACTGTAGCCATGAAATTAAAAGATGCTTGCTCCTTGGAAGAAAAGTTATGACCAATCTAGACAGCATATTAAACAGCAGAGACATTACTTTACCAACAAAGGTCCTCCTGGTCAAAGCTATGGCTTTTCCAGTAGTCATGTATGGATGTGAGAGTTGGACCACAAAGAAAGCTGAGTGCTGAAGAATTAATGGTTTTGAACTGTGGAGTTGGAGAAGACTCTTGAGAGACTCTTGGACTGCAAGGAGATCCAAGCAGCCCATCCTAAAGGAAATCAGTCCTGAATATTCATTGGAAGGACTGATGCTGAAGCTGAAACTCCAATACTTTGGCCACCTGATGCGAAGAACTGACTCATTGGAAAAGACCCTGATGCTGGGAAAGATCAATGGTGGGATGAGGACACAACACAGGATGAGATGGTTGGATGGCACCATTGACTCAATGGATATGTGTTTGAGTAGGCTCCGGGGGTTGATGTTGGACAAAGAGGCCTGGCGTGCTGCGGTCTATGGGGTTGCAAAGAGTCGCACATGACTGAGTGACTGAACTGAACTGAACTACCTTAAAGTGACTACCTCACCTCAATAAACTGTGTGGTTTTATATTCTTGTTCCCTCATTTTCTCCTCAATTCTTCCATGAGTAACTGAGACATGAAGGGCTGAATTTGAAACTATGAGCCTCTGAGCCGTTTGGAGAGTTTGTCTCTTATGGCTGGGCCTGTCATGTAAACCAAAGCCTCCCTCTGCTGGCCCCAACTATTAACATACACCTAACACAGCATTATTAATCAAGTATACTCCAATATAAAAAAATTGTGGAAAAATATACACCTAATTGTATTTAGGCACTAAATTGCCATGGTGTGGTAAAAGCCTAAAAATACCTACTGTGCTTTAATATAAATATATTCTGACCATGGCTTTGGGAAGTACATACTTCAAGGGAGGTTAGCTTAGATACGGCTGGTCCTATGAGATTTTTGTCAACTGGATCTGAGTGTTCATTTTAGATGTTCTTGTTCAACACCAGTTAAACAGTCATCTACTCAACTCTAGCACAGGGGTATTTTTAGGAATGGAGAGTAAAATGTGGATGGCAGGTTGAGCTTATATATCACTCTCAGCAAGAAAATTGGCTACTTGCTCCTTCAAAGTTTTTTTTTTTTTTTTTTTTTTAAGCAATATCTCCTTAACAACCATAATTTTTAAACTGGCTTGTGATAACTGGCAAAAAACTGTTCTTTATCTTTCTTACTAAAGATTTACCTTTATAAGTAATTTTTAAAAAAATCACGTTTTCTGAATGCTTGATAACATTATAACATTTAGGGACATGAAAATGTATCAGTAAAAACTTTCAGGTGATTTTGTCACTTTTCAAATAAGCCATGCACTTCCTGGCCATGGTACCCCTAAAAGAACCAATCCTTGGAATGATTCCACCCCGCCACCATAAAGCACATACTGCAAAGACCAAGATGGAGTATACACACACTTTTTACTTTAGAGAAATCTGTCTGTTTTCTTATGGACCCTTACACATGACAGTATTGTTCTTTAAAGGAATTTAAGGTAAACTGCTATCGTCAACCTAAACTCTCTAAATTATTGTTTTAGCATTCAATATTATTTGTAATTTATAATTAAGAAACATCCATATTATCTTAATCCACTTTAAAGTTTAAGAATATTCCACCCCAGGCTTTAAAATATCTCTAGGCTATACCTGAAATATTTAAAATGAATTATCATATAAAATAAAAAAACGTATCTTTGTCTTCCTCCTATATTTCAAGCATCTCACATGAGTCTTGTTGGTGCTATATAAATAGTAATTTAAAGTCACCTATCTGCTCTAAACACCCTGGAATTCTAAACTTTTGGCACATAACCCTGTATAGCTGTTCTCTTACTTGGCTTTTGCTGGATAAGATGATCAAGATCCGGAATGACTGCATCCCATATAATTCTTCCCAAATGTTTCCTTTCCTGACATTCTTTAGCCATATGGATCATTCTCATTTTTAAAAGGTGAAAAAGTGCCAAAGAGGAAAGAAATTTATGCTTGGATGAAAATAACCATGTTGCAAGTTAGGGGGCTAAAGGCAAAACTGCCCAGTAACAAGAAGGGGTGAAAATCAAACCTCCCTGGAACCTGTAAAACTCATCTCCTGCTGGAGCAAGAAGAGAGGAACAAGTTAATTAAATTACTCTAAATAAATTCACTGAACTGAGCTATAGCTCAGATTCAAAACATGTGTATACAAAAAAAAATTTGACTTATTTTCAATGCATATTTTATTCAACTGAACAGTGCATGGGGAAGCCAAAAATGAGCTAATTTTCAGTGCCATTTGCATTATCTGCCAGGTGTTAAACTCATTATGGACCACAGCATCATTTGCTGAAATCATCTATCCCTTCATTAACCACACTCTCTTTATGTCCTCCAGTGTATATATTTTGAGTGGACCTTCAGGAAGAAAGATCTACATAGTTTTGTTATGGCTACAGTCTGTTTGCACCAGCTGAAATGGAAGCAAATTCAACTAACTAGGAAACACTAGTAATAAGTCAGCCAACAATATGGATGGATCACTGTCTATCTGCTTAGTTCATTACTAGACATTTTCAATGATAGAGAAGAAGTAGAAAATTCGGCATGAGTTACAATTTCTTCCTCTGCTAATTAGGGATAAAATAGCATCTACTTTGCCTGGCTGTTGTGGGAACAAGAACAGCATGTGTGAATGAAAGTAGCATGGTGAATGGCATTTATTAGATGCTTGATGAATAATATCTACTTGATGATGATAATTCTCATATGTGAGAAAAGAATAGCATGCCTAAAATAATTGATTATCAAAATAAGTATGTATGAAATTAATTTGTTTCCTAAGTGAACCACCCAACATTAATAGATGAGTTAAAAAGGTGGCTGCAATTACACTCTGCCAATCCTTTTCATGAAAAGTCATTCTGTACGAAGCTAAGAGAGGCTAGTAGACAATTTTGCTGTTCTCAGCTGTGGAGGATGATGGGATTGCTCCCAAGGGTACCTTTCAATAAAGTTCACTTCATTATTCTCTAATACATTTTAGTAAGCTTCACTAGCTATAACCGTGACTTTCTTAAATGAGAGATACCTTTTCTTCTCAGAGGAGCAAATCAAGATTTCTTAGCATAATTGGGTATGTCTGGAAGACAAATTCATCTCTCTCATTGTTCAGTGACTGGGCTACTATTCTAGAAGAGTTAACTAGCTTCACTAAGCTATAGTCCTTGCTGTAGAAAAATGAACACAATCAATGATTATCTGGAAAATACAGGGCTCTGGAATTTCCTTTGTTAGAGAATTTTGGGTGCTTTTCTCTGAATAACCTAGATTTTTTTTTTTATTTTCTGTAAATTAAATCACTTTTAATCTCCATAAAGCAAAATGCATCAATGAACCATAAGCTGTCTGCTGTCTGGTTTAGAATGAAGCATAGTGCAATTGATTCAATGAAGACTTCTTTCACTTTCCTGTCTGGAGCACATGAATTTAGCTGTCAAAAAAAAGATTGGAGGTGTATCCAATTGGTGCTATAATATGATTTTTAACATTAAAGTCTGAATCTATCATTCCAGGTCCTCCTAAAATAGTAAGGCTATGAGAGCAAATATAATGATGAATAATTTATAAATTTGACTTTTCTTCTTCCTCCTCTCTTCTTGTTCTTATTTTTCTTGTCATTCTTATTCTCAAGAATGAACAAAACATATCCTTTAAAAAGGGAACTCTATGTTGGGGAATAGACAAAGCAAGAGTTAATTCCTTGCTTTTATGAGTTAAATTTGGAAAGGCTAACGTTATTCTGAAGAGGCACTGATCCCCAGAGTTCTATCTGTAAGTGTTTTTTCTTGTTAAAATGGAAATTGAACTCTAAATTTGCAATTCCCATTTGGCTTCAATTACCATATTTATTCACATAATCTACCTGTTATTTTCACTCTGAATTTGGGAAAAGATATTAAGGGAGCATCTACCTGCTCGTCTAATCATTAATTTTAAGAAGCATTAATCATATTTTAAATTCATATCCCTGACATTTAAGGAAAAAATCACATTTTATTTTAAGGAATCAATGGTACAATTAATTGGAGTTTAAAGGATCTGATAGATTTTTTTCCTATTCTTTTCTTTTTAATAGTAGAAAAATCTTATTTAATAACGCGGCAATATGTGTCTATGAGAAAAAAAGAGAAATGATTGTTTGAAAGATTGCTGGGATATATTTACATTTACTACAGTGAAGTAAAAGTAGACATGACATGTAAACTTAATAGCTTCCTTTTCCTTTACTGCAGCCTATGGTAAGTTAAGGTAGAAGAAGCTGATTGCTTGTAACATTTAATTATATGTATTCAAAGAAAAAAAGTAAGTTCATCTTATATTAACTCTTCTGATTTCAAGGTTGTTTTAAAGCATAAAATTAAGAAAATGTGTTCACATACATTAAGAAAAAGAGAAATGGAAAGATAAATTAATTTTCATTTCAAACCATGGATAAGATTGTGCGTAGAGGTATACACGGAAATTTATGGTACAGGGTCTTAGGAAAATATAAAAATTTAGTTCTAATAGGTCTTTTCAGCTCTACCCTTCCACCCTCAGGGCTTTCCTGGTTGTCAGTTGATAAAGAATCTGCCTGCAATGCAGGAGACCTGGGTTCGATTCCTGGCTTGGGAAGATCCTCTGGAGAAGGGAAAGTCTACCCACTCCAGTATTCTGGCCTGGAGAATTCCAATCCATGGGGTCACAGAGTTGGACACAACTGAGTGACTTTCACTTCCACCCTCAACCACTTGTTTTTGTTTTCCATGCCAAATTATTTTGTGTTTTCTGGCAGTTCCAAAGAAAGTTCAGAGTGAAGGAAGAACAGGGACAGTATAATCTCATCATCCCTGAAGACTCTGCAAATAATAAGTTCTAAGAGAAAATAATGTGCGTATTATACAAATGCATATCCCTTCAGTAAAAAATCCCTGAATAATTTTGTCATGGAGATATAGTTGATGTCCAATATTACATAAGTTACAGGTGTACAATATAGTGACTCACAATTTTTAAAGGTTCTACTCCAATTTATAATCATAAAATATTGACTCTATGTCCTGTGTTATGCGATGTATCTTTGAAACTTATTTTACACAAAATAGTTTGTACCTCTTGATCTTCTACCCCTGTCTTGTCCCTCCCTCTTGCCTCTCCCCAGTGGGAACCACCACCCCGTTCTCCATATCTGTGAGTCTATTTCCTTTATGTTACATTTACTAGTTTGTCCAATTTTTTAGCTTCTGCATATAAATGATATCATACAGTATTTATCTTTATAGTATTATACAAATGTATATTCCTTTGGTACATCCCTGATTGCTTTAAAATTTTTTATTTAGTTTTTTGTGTGCTTCACCCTACTTTTATCTTTCTAAAGTGGTTTAATAGCTCTAACTCAAGCCTGTTAATATTTCTTTCTAAAAATTCAGAAATGACTGGAAGCTTTCCATCAATTCCATTTCCTTCTTGGATGTCTTCATGCTTTTACCTTCCTACTCCAATATAAGTCTGTTGCTTTATATGCTATTTTCTTGGGGCTTCCCTTTACCTCATTTTTTTCACCTCTGTGTCTGGTTTCTTGTTTCTTGGAGGATTTTTTTTTTTTCATGTGATTTACTCTTATGTGTTGCTTAAGTAAACTCTCCAGTTGTATCTTCTGAACAAGTTCAGTTCAGTTCAGTTCAGTCACTCAGTCCTGTCTGACTCTTTGAAACCCCATGAATCGCAGCACGCCAGGCCTCCCTGTCCATCGCCAACTCCTGGAGTTTACTCAAACTCATGTCCATCGAGTCGGTGATGCCATCTGCCATGTCATCCTCTGTCATCCCCTTCTCCTCCTGCCCCTAATCCCTCCCAGTATCAGGGTCTTTTCCAATGAGTCAACTCTTCACATGAGGTGGCCAAAGTATTGGAGTTTCAGTTTCAGCATCAGTCCTTCCAATGAACACCCAGGACTGATCTCCTTTGGGATGGACTGGTTGGATCTCTGAACAAGTAGATGGAACATAATACTTAAAATATTTTGCCTATCTGAAATAGGCTTTATTATAGCTTCACATTTTATTGATAGTTTGGATGGATATAAAACTGTAAATTGGGAAACTTTTATACCCTAGAAGTTTGAAGGTTTCCTGTCATTTAGCATCCAACTATTCAATATTGTTTCAAAAACTGAAATGCCGTTTTTATTCCCTTTCTTGGTATGTGAGTTGTGATCACCATCACTCTTTCTGCTGTCTACATTCTGTGGGTTTCACATCTTTAACTTGGTTACTCCATAATTTCCCCAACATGCCTCATAGTAAGCTTTTTTTGAAAACACAATATGTTATGAAGTAATTTAACTTTTTTCAATCTGAGGATCAAGTTCTTTCATTATTCAACAATTTTTTGTTATATCTTTGCTATTTTCATTCCTTAGTTATTATTTTCATTCCTTAGTTATGGTCTTACTTTCTGAAAGTGATATTAGACAGATGTTGGATAGGATATCTTTGATTAATTCTGTCATTAAAAATGTTTTGATCATTACTAATCCTTATTGCTCCTGTTTTCTCAATTTCATCATTCATCTCTCCTCCTTTATTTCTGTATATCCACTATAAAATTTTAAATATCTGGGATTTTAAATTTTTCTCTGGCTGTTCTTTTTATAATTTGCACATTTATTAGTTTTGTTCTCTTTTACACTGAAACTGTTCCTTATGGTCATCTTTGACTATCTGAGTGGTGCCTTAAGAAGATCTTATGGAAATTCTGTGTTAGTGTGTGCGGGTCAAGGTTTGATAAAAGGCTAATGCTGATGAGATAGCTTGACTCTGGAATAAGAATTCCTGTATATTATATGTTGTTATTTTCTCAAGGACAATTAAGTTTATCCAAAGAACATTTCATTTTAATTCATTTTTCTGATATCTTTGGAGTAGGGAGTTGGTGTCTAGGGAGGATATTTGAGGTTTTTTTTTTTTTCACGATTTCTGAACAGTGCTTCATCCCTAGCCTCCTTTGTTTTGATAGCCTTAATCTTCAGTCCAATTTCTCTAATGTTTTATACCTCTGGTCTCCTACTCTCCTAGCTATATACAAAGACAGGAAAGAATTTGGTGATCTAGCATATTTGGAAGAAGCACAAGCTGGAATCAAGATTGCCAGGAGAAATATCAATAACCTCAGATATGCAGATGACACCACCCTTATGGCAGAAAGTGAAAAAGAACTAAAGAGCCTCTTGATGAAAGTGAAATAGGAGAGTGAAAAAGTTGGCTTAAAGCTCAACATTCAGAAAACTAAGATCATGGCATCTGGTCCCATCACTTCATGTGAAATAGATGGGGAAACAGTGGAAACAGTGTCAGACTTTATTTTCCTGGGCTCCAAGGTCACTGCAGATGGTGATTGCAGCCATGAAATTAAAAGATGCTTACTCCTTGGAAGGAAAGTTATGACCAACCTAGATAGCATATTAAAAAGCAGAGACATTACTTTGCCAACAAAGGTCCATCTAGTCAAGGCTACGGTTTTTCCAGTGGTCATGTATGGATGTGAGAGTTGACTGTGAAGAAAGCTGAGCACTGAAAAATTGATGCTTTTGAATTATGGTGTTGGAGAAGACTCTTGAGAGTCCCTTGGACTGCAAGGCGATCCAACCAGTCCATTGTAAAGGAGATCAGTCCTGGGTGTTCATTGGAAGGACTGATGCTGGAGCTGAAACTCCAATACTTGTGGCCACCTGATGCGAAGAACTGACTCATTGGAAAAGACCCTGATGCTGGGAGAGATCGGGGGCAGGAGAAGGGGATGAAAGAGGATGAGATGGCTGGATGGCATCACTACTTGATGGGCATGAGTTTGAGTAAACTCCAGGAGTTGGTGATGGACAGAGAGGCCTGGCGTGCTGCGATTCATGGGGTTGCAAATAGTCAGACATGACTGAGTGACTGAACTGAACTGAACTGAACTGAGCATATCCTAGAAACAATCTTATTGTTTTGAAACAATCCTCTTATTTTCAGTGTCAAGCACCTTCTGTTACTCCTACATACTTGGTAACTCCAAGTCCTGCCTGGGGCTTTCCAGGTTTTGAGAGTGGTGGGTGAGTGAGTTGACACATGTCACAGTTATCTAAGCTACTGGCACTAGGTTTCAGATTTACCTACTTTGCTAAATCTCCACTTTTCATCTTCCAGAGCTCTTTGACATCTCTTGATAATTTGTATCCCTCTACTATTAAATTTGTTTGTATTATTGTGCTTTTAAAATTTGAAACTCTTATCTTAGAGGTGTTTTTTAAGGCAGCAGAGATAGACTTTGAATTCCATTTGCCATGTTTTACCTGAAGACTGTAGATTATATTTAAACACATGTTGATCATATGATGTGTATTATTTTGAGATTTTGCATCCTAATTAATTCCTTATACCATAATACCACCCAGACAGAAATGTTTCTTGATATGTTATATAATGGAATGTAAGAATAAATTCAAATGAGAAACAAAAGAATAAGAGATGGGATAGTTTTATTAGCTATATCATATTAAGATGTGGACTGGGAATTACTTAACATGAAAGCTGAGTTTTTTTAGGAAATGGTGACTTCATTTCTACCCAGTGATAGAAACGTCTTTACCAATTCATGTAATTTAATCATTCTTCTTTGCAAAAAGTACTTAAATAATATTTTTTCTAATATATGAATGACCAAAGAATTTATAGGGAACAAATACAAAAATAAACTCTTCTACTTAAACTTTCCTTTTTTCCTACAATTACCTGTTTTATTATTTTCTTTTTAAAAATTTCATTTTCTTGAATTTTTAAAAACTATTTTTTCACATATTAAACTCTATATTTTCTTGATTGGGTGAAAAGATGCTGTAAATATACTATGTTTATGTGTGTACAGGTATGTATACTGAGTGTGTGACATATATATATATTTTTCCTGTACTCATGTAGTATTTTACTGAATTAATAATATACCAAATTTAATTTAAGATCATATTTATAAGAATGTTACTAGGAGAACACAACCTTACCATTTAGAAGTAGAAAATATAGCAAATACACAATGTGGTCCAAGTCTGCTAGCATAGCATCCCCTCACAACCCACGGCTGTTGGGTGTCCATATAGATGATTTACTTTGCAGTAATAGAAACTGACACTACATTGTAAGGCAGATATACTCCAATAGAAATTAGAAAAAAAAATAGGATCAACTAGACTTACATGGCCTCAGCTTGGACCTGAATAGTGAGTTTATAACTATGATTTAAGTAGGGAAACTGATTCCAAGTTTTAAATTGGAAACAAACTTAAAAATAAATACAATGAGTGTGTGGAATGCCTAAGGATCCTTATGGATTCCTTTTGACTGATGCTGGCTATAATAGTGACATTAAATCAATATGGCATTTATATTATTTTATATTTTGGATAATATAAAAGTATTATCCAAAAGTTCAAAATACAAGTTATGATTAAATTGACAAAGAGTAATTTCTGCCTCTGTCACAACAGTGAAGCATAATGTTGCATTCTAAGCTTCTTTCCTTCTTGTCACCAGAAAAGATAGCAGCTGAAACTTCGAAAACTATTCAAAGTTAGAGATCAGATCAGAAACATATCTGATTTCAGACTGGAAACAAAAAAGTACAATTCCTATCAGTTAAACAAATTTTCACTCACTTTTCTACATAAACAATTGTGACTATGATAAAAATATTTAGGGTGATTCTGTTTGCTTGTTAAAATGTCAGTACATTCTTGTAGCTCATTCAGAAGCATACTTCTGTGATACAATTTATTTATTTATAAACAATTTTTGAACCCTACACTCCTTGGAAGGAAAGTTATGACCAACCTAGACAGCATATTAAAAAACAGAGACATTACTTTGCCAACAAAGGTCCATCTAGTCAAGACTATGGTTTTCCCAGTGGTCATGTATGGATGTGAGTTGGACTGTAAAGAAAACTGAGTGCCAAAAAATTGATGCTTTTGAACTGTGGTGTTGGAGAAGACTCTTGAGAGTCCCTTGGATTGCAAGGAGATCCAACCAGTCCATCCTAAAGGAGATCAGTCCTGGGTGTTCATTGGAAGGACTGACGCTGAAACTGAAACTCCAGTACTTTGGCCACCTCATGCGAAGAGTTGACTCATTGGAAAAGACCCTGATGCTGGGAGGGATTGGGAGCAGGAGGAGAAGGGGACGAGAGGATGAGATGGCTGGATGGCATCACTGACTCGATGAACTTGAGTTTGAGTAAACTCTGGGAGTTGGTGATGGACAGGGAGGCCTGGTGTGCTGTGACTCATGGGGTTGCAAAGAGTCGGACATGACTGAATGACTGAACTGACTGAACTGACTGACTGACTGACTGACTGACTGTATACTAGATACCCCAGTGGTGATACAAAGAAGAATGAAATGATATCTCTACTTTCAAATTGTTCTCCAACATTTGGGAAGTACAGGCATTTAAACACATCATTAACATAGAGTATAGTAGGGCTATTAGAAGTTAGAATGCCATGGGATTAACTGAAGGAGATACATATATAAGTCAGGCTACCATAGAAGCAGCCAGTTTTTCTGGCAGCAATATGATAAGCTTAGTAGTGCTAAAGCATAGGACACCTGGAAGTGGATGTAAGGTGAAAAGATAAAGCTAGACAAAGAGAAAGGAATCAGTTCATGAAAAGCCTTATATTCTTTGTAGAAAGCGTGTGTCTAAGCAGGAATGAGATATACAATAATATATAATTTATAACCACAATTTTAGCAGAATAAAAATAATTATAGATAGAAATCAAGTCTTTGTTCCACAGAGACAAATATATTTAAACAATGGTACTCAATTGTATAAGCATGGATGATCTTTCTTATAGAAGAGTAGAGACTATCTTTCCTGGGAAAGTCATTACATTCTTATTGCCCTCCGGATAAAATTTCTTAACCAAAGTCATGGGAGAAGAGGCTAATTAAAATCACTTAAAAATGGAAAACAAGCATCAGTTAAAAATCAGGATTTTAAAAAATCTTGAGGAAAAATGTGTGAAAACACTGATAATAAGACAAGGTTACAAGAAGGTATCTTTAATAGTTTTAAACATTTTGGGTGTCTACTTATCTTATGTGCTAGCTCAGAAAGCCACAGTTGACAATAAGCTGTCAAATGACCCATACCTTTTCCATTCTATTAGTAGGAATGCTTTCCAGAGTCTCTGACCTGGCAGTTTTATGGAAAAAGGGAAGGTATGAATCTTTTATATCATTGGTCTCTGGTGTTGATGAGGAAAAGGAAACATAAAGAAATTGAACAGTGAAATTCTGGGTCAAAATATTTCAACCACTGTTTAACATGATTTTTGAAATTTTGCCAAGATTATTAACTAGCCTCATTAATCATATACTGGGAATGGGTAGTTATAGAATTAAAAACAAAACACAACACTATATTAATACAACTATGTTCTGAAGTATTACATACAGTCTTATTTTTTTCCTTCTTTCTACTATAATAATAGGGGAGTAAGTATCATGTCAGATAAAGTATAAGAAAAATTTTGCTTAAGATAAATTTTATGACATTGTGCTGAAAGAGACAAATCTTTAATTACATACTTATAATTAAAGGAGAAACCAAAGTAGGTTCGGCATATTGCATTGGAATAAATCCATGTATTCAAAAATTTAAAAAAACCCCGTGAAATCAAGCTCATATACATATAAGTCTAGTAGATCTCCCCATAGAAGTACAAATAATTCTCCCATTCACCTAATATCAATTTTGTAACTTTTTCCCATTATCCTCAATAGTTTTCTTGACATCTACAAAACACTATTTACATGTACATTATCAAAACTAACAACAAAAGGTTACCAGAAATATCTATTTAGCAAATGAGGAAATTGAGAATTAATAAAACTTGACTTGTGCTAAGACATACAAAGGCTAAATTTAAACCTAACAGTATCAAAATTTTGGTTTGCATAGTTGTTACAGTCCAAACATTAACATCTAAATGATCTACGCATTTCTATGGTGACTTTTAATTTAAAACTGGAAGGGCGAAAGATTTTATGAAGGCTAAGTCAGTTGGCATGGAGAAAAACATGACATTAAAATTTGTATGAGTGCTTAGAAGTAATAAACAAGTCAAATAAATGTTAGGATTAGAGTTAATATAATTTATCAATAGATACAGTAGATATTTGCGTCTTCACTGGTAAAACTGGAAGATTTCATTGTGAACTGTATGTGCCATTTTTAATTCTATCTCAAATCTAGACTGAAGTTTTTGTTTTTCTGTTTTTTATTATTTTTTATTTATTTATTTTTTTCCTTAGCATGAAGAGTAGCCAGGGCAGACTTCAAAAGTATGTGGTGGGAATAAGTTGTTTTAAAGTTGGCCAGCCTATAGAAAAATGGAAATTACTAGGAACTGCCTCAGGAGAAACTCCAGTTATGAGTGGTTAGAAGAACACTCAATAGTTCAACAATCCTTTCTAAAAGCTCTATGATTTCTGAAAAGAGGTCAGAATATGAGTAAATGAAATATATCATTGATGTAGTTCCTAAGAAATAAGCAATAGATTCAATATATCTTTGATCAATATTCCCAGGCATAAAAGGAAGAGACTGTTAGAAATCAGATGATGAACAAAAGCTAGAATAAAAAAAAAAAAAAAAAAAAAAGGACAAAATTATCTACAGCTCTCTTTGTGTTTTGATGCACATTGCCATGCTATAGGATAATCCCTGTTTGTCCCTCCTGATCCATTCTTCAACCTTTTACTCCTGCTTCATGAGGTCAACATTTAAGGATGGCATCAACCTGGCTCTCTTGACTTTCAGTTTCTTATTGGTTCAATGTGAGACATCAGCAGAATATTAGAAGGTAAAAGAAATGAAGAGTTATGGTGTTTATTTTCCTTGTTCTCTACCTGCCAGGACACATATTGTCACATGTCTTTTGTTTGTTTGTTTGTTTTCTTAACTTAGTCAAGGTCTTGTTGGTTGGCTGTCTTTAATAATATAGGTCTCTCTGGCTTTTTATAACCTTATGTTCTATTAAGACTATGTGTGGCTTAATATACTTATAACTATAACTAGTTAGTTATATAGCCTGGGATACTTTACTACCCTTTAACCCTAATTATCCCTCCATAAAAGTCACTTTATTAAAGGCTCTTCAACCTTTTTAAAGTGTGCCATCAGTTTTCTGAAAGGATCCTGACTGATACACATACCCTGGACTGTCACATGATCACTGTTATACGTGACAAGGATTAGAGGCGGACTGAAAATGTCACACGTGTGTTACACAACAGATGCAAAGGGTATCCCCAAGATTTAATATGGGCAATTATTTTTAAATTTCAGTGGTCTATGTTGATTATTTTAGCATGGAAAACTTGACTTTGGCATTAGGGTTCACATGTAGTACACTTTTAAGTAAGATTGCCCGAGATGTAGATTGCTATGGAATGGGTATCCTGGTTACCTTAGAGACTGCTTTTCTTACGTAGAAAGTGGCAATTATGGTCTGCAGGGGCCCTCAGAAAGTGTATCTGTTTTTGAATTCCAGGAAGATATAAATTTGGGGAGCTTTATAGAGATCACCAAATGTAGACGCTCCAAGGTTACATGGTCCCACACGTCCCAGTACATTGTTCCCTGGGGGAATGACTTACAATTCAACTATTATTCTCATATTCTGGAAGACCAGTAAGCTTGGAGCTTTTGATTTAAATATTATAGAATTAAGTGCTTATGTGAGAAAACAGACCTATGGGTAAATAGATGGTAAAATGCTTAGTAACTGCAGCCTGTAATTACACAGTATATAATAACCTCTGTGGTTGTTATAGGCCAAACAATAGTAGACAGTGAGGTGTACATTAAGAACAAGCTGTGTTATTCAAAGCCCTGAAACTCAGAACATACTTAGAAAGGAAAGAGGCTCACACACTACTCACTGTCAAAGTAAGCAAAGAATGTGCTTCTATTCCCTGAAGATTTAGCCTCTTACAATTGGGAATGCTGTGGATATGGTGCCTTTGTAAATCAAGTGTAGTGACAACTCTACAGCTATTTTAAAAGTTATTTTACATTTTCTTCAGTAACCAAACATGTTTTTTTCTCTAATGTGATTTTAAATTCTCGTTCAAAGTTGAGAATCAAGGTTTCTCTGATACTAGGTTTAATGATGATACTTACTTGGCAAACAGGCTTTATAGTGGTCCCCAGGGCCTCTTTCTCCTGGTGTCTATGTTCTTGTATAATCCTGTCCCCTTGAGTGTAGACAGGACCGGTGATTTCCTTCTAACCAATAGAGCTTAGCAAAAGAGATAGGATTTCACCGCCTTGATTATGCTATATTATATAAAACTTCATCCTGCTCTTGGCCATAGGGGCTCTCCTTCTCCCTTGCAGGCTTTAAGGAAGCAAAGTGTCATGCTGTGAGAAGGCATTGGACAGGGCCTTTAGGCAGTGAACTTTAGGCAGCCTCTTGGAGCTAAGCAAAACCTCTAGAAAACAAGCATCAAGAAGCTAGAGTCCTCATTTTAACAGCAACAAGGAAGTACATTCTGCCAACAACCTGAGTGAACTTGGAAGTGGATCCATCACCAATTTAGCCTCCAGGTGAGAACTAAGCCCTTGCTGACATATTTGATTGCATCCTTGCAGAGGAGTCAGCTAAGCCATGCCTGTACCTACCCACAGAAACTGTGAGATAATAAATGTTATTTTAAAGCCACTGAATGTGTGGTAATTTGTCATACAGCATAGAAAACTAAAACACCTGTCCAGTACATACTGACTACGGACCATGAGCCAAGCATTATTCACAGTACTTGAGAAGATTACAAAAATGATAACATTCATGCATTCAAGGAAATTATGTTAGGTAAGATGCTTTTCTTTCACACACAGATACAGGGAAACTATTTACAATGTCAAATGACTGTTTTGCTTTAAGTGGATATGAGAACAAAGTAGATTTATGAAATAATACTGAAATTTTTATCAAGCTCTATCAGCTAAAGTCTAATGCCATATGCATGTATTTTAGCCATTCTGCAATCCAGGATAAGGGATCACCATTATCTGTGATGGTATACATCCTTGCTCTTGCATCCTATAACATCAGGTAGAAGAGCAAAACTTCACAAAATTGCACACAACTCAGCAGTGCTTAAAGAAACCCTGTGACTTGTCTTTGCTCAGGCTCCATGCGAACTTGATATATACGGTTCCATTTTTAGGTTATGTACTGTTGAATGGATTACTGTCATCTGCCTTTGCATTCACAGTCCACTAGCCTATACTGTCAAATATCTATATCGAATCTATATCGGTAAGTTTTCCACTAGATTAAGTTTTTCAACAAAGATTTCTGAGTATATGAATGTCTTGAACAGAATAGATAAATGCAACTAGTCATAGAAAGAAAAAGAGTTAAAGATAAGAATGCAAATAGTACAGATGTTAATTTTAAAAAAATTTATGCAATGATATTTGAAAACTTTTGCCAGGTCTTATGCTTGTTTGCTTTTGATTTCTGAGGCTTTAGGGACTTTACATCAAAGTAACACAGGGGTGGCTAAACTCTGACATATTATAAAGAGTTTCTGCAGTAACAATTAATATATGGAGCCAGTGACACTAGAATTAATCTTGGAAACCACTCTCAAGGTGATGGGGAAAATAAATGTGCCACAGGCATACCCCTTAGGTGCTACACCATCATTGTTGTGTTCTATCATTGATCATTGATGATAGCAAAAAAGCAATCACTCACAAAGCAGAACTAATAACAGTCTTCAAATATGAAAGGATCCTCACTCATGTCTATGTTTGGTAACAATCCATGTTTAATCAATAATGGTGTTTTTATTGATTTATTTTTCCTTCCCTCTTCCTTTCCCTACTGCATTGTCAGTGGCACTAGAGGCCAGTTCATTCATTATTCTGAAATAGCCTTTTTGGATACTGATTCTTTTCCAGATATAAATAGGTGGCTCTTAGAGAATATGGAAAATTTGAGTATTAGCACTTGCATGGTTACAAATATATGGGCACTGCAGACAGGACCAACTTTGCTCTGAGCCAGACAGTCAAACTGACATCAAAATTCAGGGAATCCCTGGGTGTAACAGGCACTGGGGACAGTATACTTTGGTTTTTCATAGTGGTGGTGAAAATGCTATCGTCAGCATTAGTTCCACTACTCTGGTCCCACTAATTCAACTCTTCCTTCACAAAAGGACATTCAGTCACTCTAGGGGGTTAGTGCACCAGCTGGGGTTCCTGGGTCACATGAATCCTTTTGCATCTTTTAGTTTAACCAGCCTGACTATGAGACTGCACTCTGAGAGTTCCCTTCGACTTGAATTCCTCTTGGCTGCTGCACTTTTGCCCTCTTGATGCCTTTGGATCCTTATAATCAGTAGTTGCTGTGGATAATGAACATTTTTCTACAGTAAGTAAACTGTAAGCTCTATGTAAGACTCACAGAGGAACAATAACTCTCCTTGGAAATAAAGAGGTAGATTATTTAGGTAGATTATTATGTAAAATGTAAATAAACAACTGTCATGTAAAATAAACAACTATTTGGTCCATTGCTATTACCTCATTTCATTCTGGAAGCATTTATTTGAATTTCAAGAACGAAGTTGATATTGTGAAGAAAACTCCCCCATGATCCCAAGATAACACTTAGTTTTCAGAATCTAGATGGAAACATGCTTCTGTGGAATAATTTAGGTTCTTTCTTATGTACTCAAAATGTTTCCTAATAACAACATCCCTTTTTCTCATCATGCCTTGATACACACCATCTAATACCTCAACGTTTGCCTCTGAACTTTTCCTTGCATTAAATCCAAAAGAATAAAGGATACCTATGTGATTACTTAGACAGGATGAGATAATAATCTATCCAAAAGAAAGCATTAGGCTCCTCCAGAAATTCCTTACCAGGAAAACACCAAAGAGGAAGTAAGTGTGTTTATCTATGGTAATAAGAACACAGTTGCCTAGCAATCAAGTTAAGTTCCCTGTCATCTTTATCAAGCAGCATGTTTACACTGGAGACAATCTGAGGAAAGAGAAATCTGAGCTGTGATATCAGCACAATGAAAGCATATTTCTAAACACAGGCAGCTGTCATTTATGAAACAAGATGATGACTACTTAAAACACAGTGTTTAGATAGGCGTAGATTAAAGTTTCAAAATGTCATAACACATTTAAGACTCAATCATTTCAACCCTTCTCCAAAAATCACTTTTTCAACATTATATATTCTACAAAACAGATAATATAGAATATTTCATTGGAAAGTGGAAAATTTTTGTCATAGTATGTGTGCAGTTGTGTGTGTTTGTATGTATATCTGTGCTTGTGAATGTACGTGTGTGAAGGACCAGAAAGACAAGTGTTTGTTGACTTTGCCTAGGAGAATTTTTCTAACAAAAGAATAAAACAGTTTATTTTAATGAAGTTAATTAGAAGCAATTGTTTTAAAAATTAATTCACTAATCATGCAGCAACTTCAATTTTATTTTTTTCTAACAGCTTCTCTTTTTTTCTTAATAATGTTCAAGAGGCTAGTGTCTCAAAGGGATTGTTCAATGTGCATTTATATAATAATTATTCTCGTTCCTGACTTCAACAAATATACCTAGATCAACTCAGAAAAACCACACGCTTCACACCATCAGCCAAAAGCAGAGTCAGAAAAGCGAATCTTTGGGGTTTTGTTAAGAAGAAGAATGCCAACAATTAGAAAATAAACTTTCTCTCTGCTAAACTTTCAGAGGAATGCAGATGAATTGGCTCTTAAAGGTACATGTGGGAGGACTTCAGGTAAACTCTGCTGTCAACTTAGTAGGAAGCACTTTTTAAAAATGCTGACTAATGCCTCCTCATAGAGCTTGTTCAAGGCACAATACTGAGTTAGTGAGACTGTCTTACTACTTATCTTCCAGTAGTCCTCATCCTCTTTTGGAACTAGCAATCACTTCTGCTTCCCCTCCTATTTTTCATTAAATGCTTTCTTTACACAAATATGGATAAAATCACTGTGATAGTACTTCTATGAATATTTGTATTAAATTTATTATATTTCACTAAGGAAGGTATTAGGGTGTTTTGCAATGTTCACAAACTGTGGGCAGAGTTCTTAGTCCCAATTCCAGTTCCTTCACTTTTCTATCTAGGTGACCTCAGTCATGTTATTCAGCTGTTTTGAGAATCATCTGGAAAAGAGAAAATCAGATATTCTTTACATGACAGCTGTGAAGATTATCTGAGAAGATATTTGTAAAACGACCTAGCCTAGCACTATTAAAATAAAGAGAGAGAGAGAGTTCTAGATTTTTTTCCATTGAGGAGCATAAAGTAGCAGAAAGCAGGTGAAAATTTTGATGATGCTAAAGGACTTTGCCTGCACTCCAGATGTAGAGACATGAGGATGACTAAAGCTTTTTAAATGGTAGGTTGATTTATCCCCAGAACAACTTTTTTGATGATAAAGTCAAATCACAAGTACAAACACAAGCAACAATCCTTGCAAAATCATTTGCATGGCTCATGGGATTTTGGACGGGAACCTTTAGGAAGCTAGAACCCAAGTGTCATCAGGTAGGTCATCTACTAATGTTGGACAAGTCCCAAGTAATTTCAGGTTGATAAGTTGTTCAAATGCTACCGCAATTCTATGTGTAGGCAGTATTGTCCTTGTTTTTAATGTTAAAACATTGAGGCCTCAGGAGACTAAGTAGGTCATAATGATGGTGTTGGATTTTACTCAGTATTTTGGAGTCAGAATCAACAGGCACTTTCTCCTCTACCAACATCAAAAGTCTATGTTATAATTAGGAAAATAATGAATGATGGACTATTAATGATAACTTTATATATACACCATAAATAAACAAATTATTTTTCCCAGATACTTCAAATTAAGAGACCTCTTATTATGATGATAAATGATTAACACATAATAGCCAGAAAACAACAACAACAACAACAATGCAACAACCATAAACTCAAAGTTATACTTCCCAATTAAAATATTGTGAAAATGCTGCTAAAAATGAACTTTTACTAACTTATGTCTTTATGGCAATAAAAGGGAGGTTATTGAATCTTTATGATTTACACTTTGGGATAGAAAGACTATCAATACTACAAGTTTTCTTGGTAAATCTGTACATTACAGTTGAGATCAGCACTGGTATTCACTTTTCTTTTGCCTGCAAGTAGCAATTACAGGATAACGACAGGTGAATCTAGAGCTTTGTGTCCCTGAATGCAGGAGTAATTTGAACTCTTCTGACTATAAATTTGAATTGTTTAACATATGCTTTCTGTAGATTAGAAGCATATTTTAATGACTTATTTCACCTGTCTACATGCATGAGATTCCCCTTTTTAGAAGTTAAGTGATTTCAAGAGTAGATCAGGTTTAGAACACTTATAATAAACTTGAAACAAATCAAGAAACATTTTCTTCATTTGAGCATGGCTTAAATTGAGCATAAAGCAAGATCCTCAGAGACAGCAAATAACGACTAGAATTTTTTCTTCTTCATTGAAATAGATAAAAGTATTCAATGTTTCTATTTTTTAAACCATTCAAGTTCTAGTTTCAACTGACTAAATTGTCAAAGAAATAGCAAAAATTAAAAGAGGAACTTTCTGCCTCTTTGGTCACTATTTTATCTCTCCCCTTTTCTCAACTACAACCTATTTATATCCTGTCTCTATCTCTCTTCAGTTTTCAGTCTCTACTAAGTTTTTTCTACCTCTATTTCCTTTCTTCCAAATATTGACAATGAAGTATATGTAACCTAGCTGTTCACTTTCTTCATGCGTACAGTGATCTGCTTTTTTCCTTATTATTGTTTTCAATTTTCCCCTTCCTCTGCTTTCCTTTTGTCTCTTATTTCACCTATTCCCTTTTCTACTCCATTAACTGAAGGTCCTTCCCTCATCATCCCAACACATCCCATTCCAGTTTGGAGGATGCACTTCACATTGTGCCAACTCTCTGGTTCTGAGTCATGGTTCTCCATGAGGTAGGTTTGGGGAAGCAAATGAACCATTCTGTGACCTATTCTACTGGTAGGCAAGTAAGAAGAAGACAACTGCAGCAGTAGACATTTTGCAAAAACAAATGTCTTACAAAAATTCACTTGAAGGGTTTCTATTTACTCAGCATAAAAGCATGCCCATTACTTTGGGCCTGGACTTTCACTCCATCTGTAATATCTTTCTATCTGCCTACTATACACAGAAAATTCATGTAGGTTTTTAAAGCCTCCAAATAATCTGAAAGTGTTGAAAGTTCACTTTTATTCCTCATGCTCCAGGATAAAATTGCAAACAATTTTCTAAGAAGTTACAACTCATAGTAGTAAAGAAATACTATTAAGTAATAAGTGAATAAAATGTGAAAACTAGACCAGAAAAAAAACAAAAAACTGTATGCTAGTATGCTTTAAATCTTACTTGTTCTTTAGATCCCACAGCTGTTAACCAGAAGTCTCCCTAAAGAAAGAAGAAATGTGACAACAATTAAAATGTTGTGAAATTTATTCTATTAGAATACTGCTCATTTAGGTGATGTGTTTTTATATTACTTAGCTAGTTGAAAATGTCAAATTTCAAAAAGAAGTGAAATTAGTTGTATTTTGGCATTTTCCTTCATTTTCATTTTTGTAAAGAACCATTTAAAAGCCACCTTTTAAAGCAACAACAAGTAAAACATGCTGTGATTACTGTAGGAAGAGAAATGATAGTTTTAGAATATTAATTGAACATACTATATAATCAAAACTGTATATAACCTGAAATAAATGACACAGATAATCATCATATATTATTAAATAAAAAATTCTATTGAAAAATCCATGAATAATTCTCAAAAATGCAATATTATTTACATTATGTGGAATTCCTTACATTGTTAAGATTTAGTTCTTTGGTAAGCACACACAAACCACACTCAATTGCTTTCACTAATATCACAGGGTCTCTAGACAGAATTTCCCAAACCATGATGATAATGTTAAAAGAGACAGACAAATCTAGACTTTAAAATTGGGCCAAAAAACACATTAAATTTCTAATTAAAAATGGAAGTTTATTATTAATAAAATTTTTATTAAGATTGATAAAGATTCAAGTACATAAAAGTATTGCAGGGTTTCAGAAGTTTCATAAGCCATTTGAAAACTAGACAACCATGTCGGTATTTTCCCAATGATTTTTGTTAAACTTGCTTCTTCTCCCCCCCCTCCCCCCTACCTTTGGTAAGTATGGAACCAGAGAAATCAACTTGGACTCAGTGAGTGGCTTAGGTAAGAGAAAAGTATTAATCAATTCTTATAAATTTCTTGAAAGCAAAGCTGATCGGTGATTATCTGTATATATGGGTGGGTAAAGGGTTTCCCTGATAGCTCAGTTGGTAAAGAATCTGCCTGCAATGCGGGAGACCTGGGTTTGATCCCTTGGTTGGGAAGATCCCCTGGAGAAGGCAACAGCCACCTACTCCAGTATTCTGCCCTGGATAATTCCATGGACTGTATAGCCTATGGGGTCTCAAAGAGTTGGACACAACTGAGAAACCTTCACTATCAGTTATCATGGGTGGGTAAAGAGGAGGGAGGCATTAAACAGGTTATACACTTTTGAAGTTAACAGACATCTTGTTATCTTGTGATGATGGCTTTACATATATATACCTATGTCAAAACTCATCAAAGTATGTGCTTTAACATGTCCAATATATTTCATGACAAGTATAACTTCATAAAGCTCTTAGAAAACAACTGGAATCATGTGAAATAGGTATTTTATCTAGGTTATGAACTGCATGGTTAGCCCACTGAAAGATTAATAGAGGTTGCTGTTATTTCAATTTTTCTTTAAAAGATTATCTGGCTGCTGTGTGATGACCAGTTTGGGGAGATGGTGGTTGGAAGGGGAGATAGAATTCTGTAAGGAGGTTTTGACTAACATATTGGTAGTGGAGCTAATGGATACTGGACTGATTCATTCAGTTCAGTTCAGTCACTCAGTCGTGTCTGACTCTTTGTGACCCCATGAACCGCAGCACACCAGGCCTCCCTGTTCATCACCAACTCCTGGAGTCCACCCAAACCCATGTCCATTGAGTCAGTGATGCCATCCAACCATCTCATCCTCTGTTGTCCCCTTCTCCTCCTGCCCTCAATCTTTCCCAGCATCAGGGTCTTTTCAAATGAGTCAGCTTTTCGCATCAGGTACCAAAGTATTGGAGTTTCAGCTTCAACATCAGTCCTTCCAATGAACACCCAGGACTGATCTCCTTTAGGATGGACTGGTTGGATCTCTTTGCAGTCCAAGGGACTCTCAAGAGTCTTCTCCATCACCACAGTTCAAAAGCATCAATTCTTCTGTGCTCAGCTTTCTTTATAGTCCAACTCTCACATCCATACATGACCACTGGTAAAACCATAGCCTTGACTAGATGGACCTTTGCTGACAGAGTAATGTCTCTGCTTTTTAATATGCTGTCTAGGTTAGTCATAACTTTCCTTCCAAGGAGTAAGCGTCTTTTAATTCATGGCTGCAATCACCATCTGCAGTGATTTTGGAGTCCAGAATAATAAAGTCAGCCACTGTTTCCACTGTTTCCCCATTTATTTGCCATGAAGTGATAGGACCGGATGCCATGATCTTAATTTTCTGAATGTTGAGCATTAAGTCAACTTTTTCGCTCTCCTCTTTCACTTTCATCAAGAGGCTCTTTAGTTCTTTTTCACTTTTTGCCATAAGGATGGTGTCATCTAAAAAGATAGGACTGATTCATTAGCAAGTACAAAGAAAAGGCTTCCTGAGGCACTAGATGTGATGGTAGGAGCAAAGTAAGGAACCAAGGATGATGGGCTCAAACAACTGGATGTATGGTGCTGTCATTTCCTGAGATATTGAAAAATGAAAATATATTAATACTGGAGGAGAACAGAAGAGCTCCATTTTGGACATAGGATTTGTGAAATCCCATGAGACAACCAAACAGAAATGTTGAGCTGGAGAAAGGTTTCTAGAAATCTGAGGAAAGTTTGAGCTACATAGGTAATTTTGAGTATTTCCAGAATATATATAAATGTAAGTATAGATAAATGCTATGAAATGGAGGCAATATCACTGAATGGGGATACAGAAGGAAACCTAGGGTCAGCATACTACATGGCTTATCTACTGGGATATTTATATCTCTATCTCTTTTCCTTCCTTTAAATAACTACAGTGAAGGTGAAAAGGAGCTTGAGGCTGATTTTAAGTATTTTTTAATGTTTTTTAGAGGCAATTTTCTAATTCTTAGGTAGAAAAGACCACAATATATATAGGGTTTCCTATGTAGCTTAAATGGTAAAGAATCTGCTTTCAATGTGGGAGGCCTGGGTTTGATCCCTGGATTGGGAAGATCCCTTGGAAAAGGGCATGGTAAACTACTCCAGTATTCTTGCCTGGAGAATTCCATGGAGAGAAGAGCCTGGTGGGCTACAGTCCATTGGGTCATAAAGTATTAGACACGACTGAGCGATTTCACTCACTTTCACTCATAGATAGGGAAAAAAATATAGTATTTTGACTAAATTAACCAAATTTGTCTCCAGTTCAATCTCAAAATTATCCTTAAAGATTCTTAGATATCTAATTAATTAATAGGTGTTTATAATTACCTAAAGTTCATCTGTTAAGTGATCTTGATATACTACATACAAATTTTTAAAATCAAATTAGAGGTGAAGAACAAAACTCTGCTAAAATTCTCAACAAGAAGTCAAAATTTTTGGAGAACATTCTTTATGCAAAATGTATAGGATTTGTGGAAAAAACTGTGAAGATATGATTTGATAAAGTACTTGGAAACTGTGCTGATCTGCAGTCAGCAGCTCTTACAAACTCACAGAGATGGCTGATAGAAACTAACCAAACAATTTTGAAATTAAGTTTATTAGCATAGGAAGAAAGGAAAAAAAAAAAAAAACCACATAAGAATTTCATGTCCAGTATGAATGTTCTCCAAAGTATTGCTCAGTGTGAGAATCATGGTCTATGGTAGGCTTGATTTGGTTTCCAGAAACTTTGAGCATTTCTGGGATGTTGGGAAGGCATGTAACCTTGCTAGATTTTTGTTTCTTCATGTGTAAAGTGGAAATGACACAAACAACTTTCAAGGGTTTTGATGAGAATAAATGGGATAAAGTACACAAAAAGATGGATAAGCTCTATACGGGTCAGCAAAAACAAGACCAGGAGCTGACTGTGGCTCAGATCATGAACTCCTTATTGCCAAATTCAGACTTAAATTGGTGAAAGCAGGGAAAACCACTAGACCATTCAGGTACGACCTAAATCAAGTTCCTTATGATTATACAGTGAAAGTGACAAATAGATTCAAGGGATTAGATCTGATAGATAGAGTGCTTAAAGAAATATGGATGGAGGTTTCTAACATTGTACAGGAGGTGGTGAGCAAACCCCCAAGAAGAAGAAATGTAAAGGCAAAATGATTATCTGAGGAGGCCTTACAAATAGCTGAGAAAAGAAGAGAAGTGAAAGGCAAAGGAGAAAAGGTAATATATCCATCTTAATGAAGAGTTCCAAAGAATAGCAAGGAGAGATAAGAAAGCCTTCCTAAGTGATCAACGCAAAGAAATGGAGCAAAATAATAGAATGGGAAAGACTAGGGATCTCTTCAAGAAAATTAGAGATACCAAGGGA
Organism: Cervus elaphus; assembly: GCF_910594005.1. Lineage (NCBI taxonomy): Eukaryota > Metazoa > Chordata > Mammalia > Artiodactyla > Cervidae > Cervus > Cervus elaphus. The sequence goes on along the minus strand of NC_057843.1, from coordinate 34,703,413 downwards.
ATATTCCATGCAAAGGTGGGCACAATAAAGGACAGAAACAGTACGGACATAACAGAAGCAGAAGATATTAAGAAGAGGTGGCAAGGCTACACAGAAGGACTATACAAAAGAGATTTTAATGACCCCGATAACCACAATGGTGTGATCACTCATCTAGAGCCAGACATCTTGGAGTCTGAAGTCAAGTGAGCTTTAGGCAACGTCACTATGAAAAAAGCTAGTGGATGTGATGGAATTCCAGTTGAGCTATTTCAAATCCTAAAAGATGATGCTGTTACAGTGCTGTACTCAGTATGCCAGCAAATTTGAAAAACTCAGCTGTGGCCACATGACTGGAAAATGTCAGTTTTCATTCCAATCCCAAAGAAGGGCAATGCCAAAGAATGTTCAAACTATCACACAATTGCACACATCTCACATGCTAGTAAAGTAATGCTCAAAGTTCTCCAAGCCAGGCTTCAACAGTACACGAACTGAGAACTTCCAGATGTCCAAGCTGGATTTAGAAAAGGCAGAGGAACCAGAGATCAATTTGCCAACATCCGTTGGCTCATAGCAAAAGCAAGAGTATTCTAGGAAAACATCGACTTCTGCTTCATTGACTATGCTAAAGCCTTTGACTTTGTGGATCACAACAAACTGTGGAAAATTGTTAAAGAGATGGGAATACCAGACCACCTGACCTGCCTCCTGAGAACTCTGTATGCAGGTCAAGAAGCAACAGTTAGAACCAGAGAGGAACAACAGACTGGTTCCAAATAGGAAAAGGAGTACATCAAGGCTGTATATTGTCACCCGGCTTATTTAACTTATATGCAGAGTACATCATGCTAAATGCCAGAGTGGATGAAGCATAAACTGGAATCAAGATTGCCAGGAGAAATATCAATAACCTCAGATATGCAGATGACACCACCCTTATGGCAGAAAGTGAAGAGGAACTCAAGAGCATCTTGCTGAAAGTGAAAGAGGAGAGTGGAAAATCTGCTTTAAAACTCAACATTCAAAAAATGAAGATCATGGCCTCTGATTTCATCACTTCATGGCAAATAGATGGAGAAATAATGGAACCAGTGAGAAACTTTATTTTCTTGGGCACCAAAATCACTGCAGATGGTGACTGCAGCCATGAAATTAAAAGATACTTGCTCCTAGGAAGAAAAACTATGACAAAGCTTGACACCCTATTAAAAAGCAGAGACATTACTTTACTGACAAAGGTCTGTCTTGTCAAAACTTTGGTTTTTCCAGTAGCCATGTGTGGATGTGAAAGCGGACCATAAAGAAAGTTGAATGCTGAAGAACTGATGCTTTTGAACTGTGGTGTTGGAGAAGATTCTTGAGAGTCCCTTGGAGAGCAAGGAGATCAAACCAGTCAATCCTAAAGGAAATCAGTCCTGAATATACTTCGGAAGGACTGATGCTGAAACTCCAATACTTTGGCCACCTGATGGGAAAAACTGACTCATTGGAAAAGACCATGATGCTGGGAAGGATTGAAGGCAGGAGGAGAAGGGGATGACAGGGGATGAGATGGTTCATGGCACCACCGACTTGATGGACATGAGTTTGAGTAAGCTCCAAGAGCTAGTGATGGACAGGGAAGACTCGTGGGCTGCTATCCATGGGTTTGCAAAGAGTCGGACACAACTGAGCGATTGAACTGAACTGAGAACAAAAATCATTTTTATAATGCAAGGAACCATAGACTGCACTACAATAGTAATAATGATACATCACAGTTAATGGCGGCAACCTAAATTGCTCAAAAGAAATATTCAGTGAATTTAATTTTATGTTATGTATTCGATTTCATTTACAATTTTCCAAGTCATTAATGAAGCCTACCTAGAAAGAAATAACATCATCTTTTCAGATGTCAGTATAAAAAAATACATGGAAGAAATACATTTTAAAAATTTTGTATACATTGCTGTAAAATTTTGGCATGCACAATGAAAAAATAATGCATCTAGTACCTGTTCACAGTGCATTTCTTGGACTGAAACACTATTCTGAATTTCTTCCTTTGGTGCTTGCTTTCATAATTTTCTAATTTATTTTTCTTCTTTACTCCTTGTGATATTGCTCTTTTTTTCACTAGTTCATCTTTGATTGAGATTAAATCATTAATTTTATGTGTAGCTTTCTTTTTATTTTTACACCAAATAATATAATATGCGTTGCTGAAATTTACATAAACACACTGAAGAAAATAAGAAAACAAAAGTCATTCGTAATCCTATTACCGAAAGATAACTGCTATTGATTTTTTGGTATATGGCCACATTGTCTCATTTCTATGTACTGATACATATTTTATGAGCTCAATAATGGCATCATGTTGCTTTTACTTTTTCCTTACTATCCTATGAATATTTTTAAATGATATTAGTGGTTTTTCTACCACATTTTTAGGAACTGTTTATTTTAAATTTTAATTTTATGGATGAACTATAATTTTTTAGACCCATTAGAAAAGTTGTTGTCAGTTCTTTTTTCTTATATAAGCAGCCCTGTGATAAACATCCTTAAGGCTATGTATCTGCATGAATCATGATTGTACCCTTAGGATGAATTGCAAGACTCAGTCAAGCCTGCATACCAAATTACAAAAATTATAATATATACTGCCAAATTGAACTCCATAATATTCAATTTTCCTACCAGCAAGATATGAAAGCACCTCCTTCCTCACACTATAGCTAATGGTAGATGTTGTCATTTTAAAATGTTTACATTTTTGTCAATTTGATAAATCAAATTATATCTTTTATCATGTTATTACATGTTTCTTTGGTTACCATTTGTATTGAGAAGTTTTTTGTGTGTGTTTTCTTCTGTATTTGCTAGTTTCTGAAATGATTATATAATTTGCATAGTTATCTATGTCTGTGGTATAATCACTTGTAATAACTTCTTATATATTAACAATATTATTCTTATTATTCATAAAACATAAAATTTTGATTAAGAAGACTGATGATAACCTTAGCATTTTCAGGATTAACTTATGCAAAGTTTTGTCCTAAAACCCAAGAGAAAATGAAACAGCTTTCTTAGTTTACTGAGAAGCAAAAGTGATTATAATTAGATGAATAAATTTAAGGAATTTCGGTTTTATGCTTCATATTTTTATTGCTCTATTTTTCATTCAAATTTGAATCTATGTTAAATGTTAAGCTTTGTCTATTCTGTACAGTGCCTTGAAAAATTTTTTTGATTCTTTAAATCAACATATTTTATTCACTCTTATGTATATATTTTACTTTATCTTTCAAAAATATCTTTTGAAACTGCATGAACATTTTGCTTTTGATTACCCAAAAAGAATAAACCAGCTTAACTAAATTTTTCTTGATGTATTACCCTAAGAGGGATGACTTACTGGTATAGCTAAGGTTAAGAGAAGAATGAAACTGTGTACCAACTTTGTGTAAGGTTTTTCTGTGTTCAGTCAGGACCTTTACGCTTTGTCCGGTGTTGTCATCATTACATAGAGTGTGACTTCCTTGAGGTCAGCAGCTAAACACAAATGTAATCACAAAGGAGTGTGTATTCCTATGCATGCTCCTTTAGACTTAACTTAGATATACTTAATCAGTGATGCAAACTATAAAATTAAGAACTTATGTAGCTTCAGAGGTTGTAAACTAGCTGATGTTCACTAGTGGTTAGCAAATAAGTGTGCTGTACCAATAATGAGAATTGAAATAAAATGTCTTACATCACTATCATACATTATAATCTGTTCCCGATCTCACGCAACTCTTTAAATAACTTGGAATCTTGTCAAGTCAACTAATCTTTCAAAAACGTCAGTCTCCTTTTTAATAAACTAGATTAAAAAACAAAATGATACTTATCTGAGTTGTGAGTTTTGAAAAATGCAGTGGATTTTAGCACTTAAAACAACTCATTCGTTCAGTCAACACGTATTTTTGAGCATCTACAATTAGTTCGAGATAGTAGTAATTACAGTTTGAAGTAAAACAGTCAAAGTTTCTGCTCTGAGATAAACAATATGCTAACTGGTATGCTAACAATATGCTAATATGGTAACACAGGTATTAAACAACAAAGGTAGCTAGATGGACAGACACACAAGTAGAAGAATGGATACTTTCAAGTAGGACAGTTTGGGATGTACCGGGTAATGCTGAATAGGATAGTCAGGAAAATCTGTTGAGAAGTAATAATCTGAGCTGAGACTTGAAAGGCAGAAAGAATAGTCATGTTATGATGACAGGAGAAGATCTCTAGAAAGGCTGTATATGTTCAGACTCTGACACAGGAACAAACTTCAGGGTTTGAAGAACACAAATGTACCCAATGTGGCTGCAGCATAGTGAGCTAGGAAGAGCCTGATGTGGGAGGAGTGGATGAGAAGATATAGGCGGGATCATAGATTATGTAAGGCTTTTTAGTCATCATAAGAAGTTGACCACAGGAAGGTAATCGGGAGCTACCCTGATGATGATGATGAAATGAAGATGATGGAGATGATAAAGATCATGTTAACTATGAATTCAACAGTTTAGAAAGCTGTCTTTTTTTCACCTAAATATAAATAATAGCAAGCCAGTCACTGAGTCTGTTTTCCTGTTCAGACTCTAGTCAGTTTTATCTTTCTCTACATTTTGTTACTGCCTATAGTGGTGATGGTTTTTCACCCTTTAAGCCTAACGTTGGTAACTGCTCTTGATTTCAGTTTGGTTCTCTTTATTTTCTCAAGGCATTTGCCAGGTTTTGCCTTGATTTTAGTCCTGGAGAAGCATTTACAGGACTGAACATATTTACTTAGGAATTACTTCTATAGATTTTCTGAAGTTCAAACTATTTTAATGTGCTATAATTAACAGACATTTTTCAAGCTTGCTCATTCTCTACCTATCACCCTATCCCAAACCAGTTTATTTTAAGCCAGGCTTTCCTACACATGTATTTTAGCCCTACCATCCAAAACACACAAAGCAAAAGCTTGAATTGACAATCTAAAAAGGAATCTCCCCTTCTAATGCATTGTGTCCAGAGCTATTCCTCTTGCATGTTTAAGTCTCACCTGCTTGAATGCTTATTTATTTTTTCCCAATTATGGCTTTTTCCCTTTACTGTAAAGTCCACTCTGTATCCTTTGCTTTGTCATCTGCCGTATTTAGTGTTCTTCCCATCACTATTTCAGGTTATATATTTCAGCTTTCGGGCACAGCCTCTGGCACACATCATGCATCTTTCCCAGGCCATTTTCTACCAACACCTTCCCATTTCCCAACTGGATTCACCAAATTAGATGTCAACCAGGACAGAATTTGCTTCCCCTGACCCTGGCAATCTTTGTCCTCATTTAAATTAACCACCTCAATTATATGAAGATAGATAAATAAATAAATATACATATACACACACATATATATACACACATACACATAAATATAACTCATGTATTCATAAGTTGGGTTTTATCCATTTGACATTAACTGTTACATGGAAAACATACCCATCTATATACTATACAAATATAAATACTCTAATTTTGTTTACAGTCATCTAGGATCTTGCCTGGAAAATTCCATGGATGGAGGAGCCTGGTAGGCTACAGTCCATGGGGTCTCAAAGAGTCGGACATGACTGAGTCACTTCACTTCACTTCACTTCAGGAGTATATATATACACACACTTGAGTTTACATGCATGCTAAGTCACTTCAGTCATGTCAGATTCTGTGCACTCCTATGGACTGCAGTCTGTCGGGCTCCTCTGTTCAAGGGATTCTCCAGGCAAGAATACTGCAGTGGGTTGCCATGCCTTCCTCCAGGAGATCTTCCCTACCCAGAGATCGAACCTATATCTCTTCTGTCTACCTGCATTGGCCGGCCAGTTCTTTACCACTAGCACCACCTGGGAAGTTCCCCATTGAGTTTAAGAGGCATTTTTTTCTGAATTACTTTTAAGTTACTCTTGTAAATATTATAAGTTTTGGACTTCAGCATCAGTTTTTTCCATGGTTAAATGATTTTTTAAAAAATTTAAAAGTTGTTATCATAGTTGTTTTACAATGTTGTGTTAGCTTCTGCTGTACAGGGAAGTGAATCAGTTATACACACATATACATATATCTACTCTTTTTTAGATTTTTTCGTATGTAGGACATTACAGAGTATTGACCAAAGTTCCCTGTGCCATATAGTAGGTCCTTAATAGTTATTTATTTTCTATATGGTAGCCTGTATAGGTTGATCCCAATCTCCCAATTTATCCCCCTTCCCTCCTGATAACCATAGATTTGTTTTCAACATCTGTGACTTTTTTCTGTTTTGCAAATAAGTTCCTTTGTATAATTTTTAAAATTCTGCATACAAGCAATATCATATTTGCGGGGCTTTTACCCAAATTCGTTTCCTTAATGCCAATTAGTGTACTCTATATTTGTATCTTGAAATCATCTAACTTCAAAAGTTCTCAATAAAATTGGAATACACAAGAAAGTCCTATCACATATCATGGAGGTGATATGGGGTGTAAATGGTGAATGAACACGCTTGAAGGGAGACCAGAACATTTAGAGACAGTGGAAATTGAGTCTCAAAGTACATTTTTCATTTATTTAGTAATTATCATGTAAGATCAGTTTTGTCAAACTTACCACATATTTAATAGTATGTTAGTAAGTCATGCCCTTCAAACTAATCATTTTGTCTACTGATAGTTTCAGTTTATATAAAATGATATTAACATGAATAAAATCCCCACTCAAGGAAACACTAGCCACATTCAGCCTCTTTGCCCTCTATACCAGGACTCATTACTTTAGTCAGAGATTCTTTGTGTGAAATCTCATCAAGCACTTCTCATATATGTAAACCTATAAACCACCATCACATCTTACTAATCCCTGATAAAGCATTTGCCAAAGACTTTAAACATGCCCACAGACTGTTTGTACAAAACCTCCCTATGAAACACTGAGGACCCCAACACATTCTTTTATTAAACCTTCTAAATGGGTTTCTGAGAATTCTTCTAAACTGATAAGACAATAAGACAATATTTGTTGGAGCTCACTAAACTATGTCTTTCATAATATCATCATGTATCAGTTCAGTTCAGTTCAGTTGCTCAACCGGTTCCAACTCTTTGGGACCCCAGGAATTGCACCACGCCAGGCCTCCCTGTCTATCTCCCACTCCCGGAGTCTACCCAAACCTATGTCCACTGAGTCAGTGATGCCATCCAACCATTTCATCCTCTGTCGTCCCCTTCTCCTCCTGTCCTCAATCCTTCCCAGCATTAGGGTCTTTTCCAATGAATCAACTCTTCGCATGAGGTGGCCAAATTATTGGAGTTTCAGCTTCAACATCAGTCTTTCCAATGAACACCCAGGATTGATCTTTAAGATGGACTGGTTGGATCTTCTTGCAGTCCAAGGGACTCTCAAGAGTCTTCTCCAACACCACAGTTCAAAAGCAGCAATTCTCTGGTGCTCAGCTTTCTTCACTGTCCAACTCTCATTATATCTACTACTGTGGGCGGGAATCCCTTAGAAGAAATGGAGTAGCCAACATGGTCAACAAAAGAGTCCGAAATGCAGTACTTGGATGCAATCTCAAAAATGACAGAATGATCTCTGTTCGTTTCTAAGGCAAACCATTCAATATCATGGTAATCATCATGCATACTCTCTTTTAAATATCAATATTCTCATCACTCCATATACAAATAAATCATAGAGTTGAAATTACACTATCTTCCTTGATTTTCCATTTAGTGTATATTATTCTTCTATTTTTAATATGTATCCTTCCAAAACAAGAAGTATTATATTTTGGAAAATAAAACTTTACTAAAACCTGTAATGATAACCTTATAAAAAATTAATAATAGGATAATGTGCTATTTTTCTGGGCTCCAAAATCACTGCAGATAGTGATTGCAGCCATGAAATTAAAAGATGCTTACTCCTTGGAAGGAAAGTTATGACCAACCTAGACAGCATATTAAAATGCAGAGACATTACTTTGCCAACAAAGGTCCGTCTAGTCAAGGCTATGGTTTTTCCAGTGGTCATGTATGGATGTGAGAGTTGGACTATAAAGAAAGCTGAGCACAGAAGAATTGATGCTTTTGAACTATGGTGTTGGAGAAGACTCTTGAGAGTCCCTTGGACTGCAGGTAGATCCAACCAGTCCATCCTAAAGGAGATCAGTCCTGGGTGTTCATTGGAAGGACCGATGCTGAAGCTGAAACTCCAATACTTTGGCCATCTGATGCGAAGAGCGGAATCATTGGAAAAGACCCTGATGCTGGGAAAGATTGAAGGCAGGAGGAGAAGGGGACAACAGAGGATGAGATGGTTTCGGCATCACTGAGTCGATGGACATGGGTGTGGGTGGACTCCAGGAGTTGGAGATGGACAGGGAGGCCTGGTGTGTTGTGGATAATAGGGTCACAAAGAGTCAGACATGACTGAGCGACTGAACTGAACTGAACTGAAAACACTACTAAAAGACTATTGATTAATAAAGTCTATTTTTACACTTATATTTTGGTAATCCGTACTATCAACATTTCATCAACAAATATTTACTATAATTCCTCTGTGAAAGGGCGTCCCTGGTAGCTCATCTGGTAAAGAATCCACCTGCAATGCAGGAGATGCTGGGTCAAGAAGATCTGCTAGAGAAGGGATAGGCTACCCATTCCAGTATTCTTGGACTTCACTGGTGGCTCAGATGATAAAGAATCCACCTGCAAATCAGGAGACCTGGGTTCGATCTTTGAAGATCCCCTGCAGAAGGGAACAGCTACCCACTCCTGTATTCTGGCCTGGAGAAGTCCATGGGGCTGTAAAGAGTCAGAAACAACTGAACAACTTTCACTTTCACTTTCCCTGTGAAAGGCACTCTGCTAAACAATATCAGGGATTGAGAGAATTGTCAACCCTCTAGATAGTGACAATCTGATTAAGGTGCAGTTCTCATTCACTAATTATAAAAAAGTAGTGCATTAAAAAAAAGGAGTACATAGGACATGCCAGCTACAGAGTAATAATGCCTGTCATGAAATGACGTTGTAGTCTTGTGGTGATTAGGGCAATCCACCCAGAAGAGTCAGAACTTAAAGTGCAAGAACCTTGAGATATTATCAAGATACAGTAATGTTGGTAAAAGAAGGGATACAAGGGTAAGAGCATGAGCAAAGGATGAAAATGGAAGGCACAAGTAATATTGTAAAGATGCACTGCTCAATATGGTAGCCACTAGTCACATATGGCTTTTGAGCATTTCAACTGTATCTACTGTGAATTGAGACGTGTGCCTTCAAAGATTAGTATGAAAAAAAAACAGTGAAATACCTCATTAATATTAATTATTACATATTAAAACAACAATGTTGGGGATATATTGGGTTAATTATAACAACAGTATTATTAAAGTTATTTTCACCTGTTTCTTTTTGCATTTAAAATGTGGCTACTAGAACATTTAAGCTACTTTTGTGTGCAGTCACATTTGTGACACGCATTATACGTCTACTGGAAAATATCAAGTCACTGAGTAATTGTCAAGAGGCTGGGTTTATTAAATATGTATTTTAAAGAAAAGTAATCAGGCTAAAAAAAGTGTTGACTGATTGGGAGAGGCTAGAGACTAGAAATATGAATGATTACCACCTATTCAAGGACCTACACGTGAAATGACAAGTGACAGGTTGGCAATGGAGGAAAGATGGCATGGCAGTACATACTTTTCTGTGTCCAGTTACGTTTGCTGAATTTTATATACATATACATATATGTTATATGTAACATATATATATGTTATATACACATATATATAAAGTTCCTAATGCCAGAGACATTATACAAGGGGACTTTTGGAATAACTAACTCTACTGCCTAGACATGGATATAGAGAGAAGATTCCAATATGCCTGCCATTGTAAACTGAGAAGACAGAGAGAATGATGATGCCATTCATGAAAGTGAAGGATTTGACAGGGGAACCTGTTTTATAGGGAGAGGTTTTAAGCCCTGTAATGTATTGTAGTGTTGGAATTGTGATGATGATTAATCTCTCCATGGAATGAATGTGAGGAACAGGTAGATGGCTAAGTCTGATATATTATATACATCAAGGAGTAAATGTACTCAAGGCTTCTGTAAAATAGAAGTGGAATTCAGGGAGGGAGTAATCAAGTTAATGATAATGATTAGACAACCATCTTGATAGAATTCTATACTGGATTGGAGGATGATAGTGTATTTTCAGGTGGTAATTTTTCTGAGACTTCAAACACAGAGCCAAGAACTGAACCAGAGAGAATATGGGCATTTGGAGGTTGGAGCAGGATGTTCTATTAAGGTAAATTGATCAGTTATGGAAGCAGGAAAAGAAAAAAGACAATGTGGGATTGTGGCACCTAAGAAACTATAAAAATATCAAGAGAAGGAGCTGACTAACAAGAGAAAATGTTTTAAGAAATGTATAAAGACTGTAGATGGCATTTTACTAATTAGTATCAATATATTAGTCAGTAGGAATACAATCCTCATCTGAGATCTAAGAGACAGCAGATGTTCCATGGTCTGTCTTTCTGTCTTTGGATCACATGGGACATTTTCTCTACATGTGTTTGTCCTCTTATCATTCTCTGGTAAGCACACCTATTTCATAAAACTTCTCCAGAGTAGTGTCAGATTTATTGTTTTCTGTAGTATTTAATATTGCATCCTCAATAAGCACTACTTCAATCAGACTTCCTATTTTATCTTTCTGTGCATAGTACACTTTCTGACTCCAAAGCTACATTTTTCATATTCTACATTGCTGTCTCTGTAGGATTGCCCTTAATGTTTAAAATACTCCATTCTTAGAGGAAACAGCTGATAAAGATTCAGGGCTTGGGCTAGCAGGAATACTTGATCTGGACTTCTGAGAACCACACTGCTCCCAATGACCCATACGTCATCATTAGTTTTTCATTTCTCCGCCAGTTCATATCTCCACAAGGATACTTGGTTTCTATTTAGGGCCTTCACTGTTATTTATACTTTGGCCACCTGATGCAAAGAACTGACTCATCTGAAAAGACCCTGATGCTGGGAAAGATTGAAGGCAAGAGGAGAGGGGGACGACAGAGGATGAGATGGTTGGATGACATCACTGACTCAATAGACATGAGTTTGGGTAAACTCTGGGAGTCGGTGATGGACAGGGAGGCCTGGTGTGCTGCAGTCCACGGGGTTACAAAGAGTCAGACACGACTGAGTGACTGAATTGAACGGAACTGTTATTTAAGAGTGGAACCTGCATTTATTTATTCGTTCATTCAACAAGGTACTAAAATATTTAAAAGAATGAGAAATGAATTCAATATGTGTCCTACATCCCTCAATTGCAATTTTTATATACATGTTCACATGTCTCTCTTCCATACTTGAATGTAAGCTCCTGGAGAAAAGGAAGTGGTTGTTATACATCTTATCAATACTTGTATTCTAAATGCCTATACAGTTCTTGGCATCAAGTAGACTGTCAACTCACAGTTGTTTAATTAATACATAAATCAATGAAAGTGTGAAATTCTTCCTGAAAGAGCTTGCAGGCTGAGAAGAGAAGCCAATATATGTACAAGTAGCCAGAGTACAAAGAGGAAGGAGATGCCTGATAAAGGTACTCAGATAAAAACAGAGGAGCCTGGCTACAGTCCATGGGGTCGCAAAGAGTCAGACACGCCTGAGCTACTGACACAGATAAAACCATATTAGCAGTTAAGTGAAAGAAAAAAACAATGCCTCACATAAGGGATGGGAGAAGGCTTCCCAGAGAAGCTGGCATTTGAGCAAGGCCAGAGGGAGTGTGAAAATGGGACATTTTACTAAAGGGAACAGTGATTATTGCTCCTACCCCAAAATATTTATCCCTTTTTATTTATTAAGAAAAAACACCTATTTTCCATGTCTGGTTAGTTTTTATTTAAACTCATGTGATCATCTTTCCTTTATGAAGAAGTTTTTTTCCATAAGAAAAATTCCTTACAATATGTAGCTGCACAGCCACATTTTATTTTAGGACAATGGCATTTTTACCTCCTGTTTTGTGTGAGGGTCTGTGGGTTGTAGGAGATTAGAAAAGAGTTCCCAGCTGCCAGAGCCCAACAAAACCCCTGAAAATGATGACTGCATCCATTTCCAGCCCATGCCACATTCTGAAAGTGATCTTTTTGAAAGGAGGATTGCAAAGAGTTGCTGCTTCTCAAAACTGCAATTGCTTTTCAGGATGCGGCCGTTGCTATCTCCCTGCTGACGCAGCTCCCGACATCGGCACCAGCCTGCCTTTGAACTGTTTAAGATATTTTATTTCCAACAATAGAGTGTTCCACAAAAAGAAAGAGGTCTTGTCTTTAATAAGCTGAAATGGATGAAATAGACAGTCATGAAGTAAAAAGGATTATCAGGGAGGAAAGTGGAGACCTATGAGTGCCCTCCCCCCCGTCCTCCAGGACAGGTGATGTTCTCTGTATGATGTTCTGAAAAGATATGCATAAGTATGGGTGGGGAATGAGCGCAAAGGGAAATTAGACAAGATTTGAAGAATGTGGCATTCTCTGCACTTACATGGTGTTATGATGGAAAGAACTTGAGTGTTAGGACAAGGTTTCCTCCCAGTTCTGCCCCTTTAATAGTGTATTTTAAACTTGCTGAGTTGCTTACTATTTCTAAGTTCAGGTTCCTGCATATGGAGCTTGTATTAATTACTTCTCAGTGGTGCAGTGAGAGTTTTGAGATACCGTCAGAAACTAGTCAGTTCACAAATGTTGGTATCCCCTCCTCCAGCTTTCCCTTCCTCATCCAATGCATGAGTAAACCTCTCTGTCAGGGACTTCACAGACCAGTGGATTCATTGCACACAATTGGAATAAGGACTACATACCCTTCACTGCAAAGACGGGTGCTATGCACTCACCATCTGTAGCGTTTGTGCACGTACTTTTCCATTCCTGATGGAGGCACATTTGTATGCTAGGATAGGCAGCTGGACTCTCTCCCTCTGTTCTTTTTTGATCTTCATCTCTTATTTGACTCCATAGACATGACATACAACTTGGCAGTGATCAAGCCTGTTTTCAGGTAAAGGCTTTCGTTTTCCAAGGATGTGATACCAAATGCTACTGCTGGAAAAGGCCTTGGAAAACATCTGATCTGAACTCTTCATACAGATGAGGAAGTAGGGCCCTAAGAACTAAGGTACTTGTCCAAGACATAAGGAAAATTAATGGTTGGGTTCAGATTGGAACTCATATTTCTGCTGTTCAGTTCAGGGAGCTTTCCAATTGTTCTCATACCTCCGAGAGAGCAGGATCTTGCCAACTTATAAGAAGAATATATAACCACAGTAAATCCAAATGTTACATTCAAGGCCAGTCACATAAGGATCTGCAAAGGGACAGTTCTGATTGTGACTATTTTTTGGAAAATACCAGCAATAACTTCTTAGAAGATTATTTTTTCCTTCTTTGATTGGCGACAATTCTGAATGCACCCTTGTTTAGAAACACAGGGGCACAGTCCCACGCACGTGTGCGAACACACACACACACACACACACACACACACACACACACACACACACAGTTCTCCTGTTCTCTCCCAGGATTAGTTAGTTGCCCAGGCGGTCTCATTAATGACTGAACTCTCTCAGGCATGAAACACCATGACTTTGTGCTATTGGGACTGCAGTATGCAAATCGACTAGAGTCAATCGTACCTGATTTTCTAAACTGCCTCTGCTATAACAATTCTCCCACCCAGTAATAAGCCATTGAAATCAAACAATGGGATTGATTACACATCCCTTACTCTGGGGAAACTCCATTAGTTTTACCTGAATAAAAACTGCAGAACAGGGCCCAATTTGGGGTAAGTAGTGTACAAGATGCTTCAGGAAGCACAGTAAAAATAGCTTTGAAGATGTTTAAACATTACTCTCCAGCCACAGGGAATATCAAGCAAACAGAATTTTATTTACAAATCACATAAAGGCATGCTTAAGTGAGTATTGCCTGATGCAGGCCAGAATTGACAGAGCTCATACTTATTCAAGCTTAATTCTTGAGACAGACGGTGAGCTGCTGATGAATCCTGGAACTTCTATGGCTCTATTAGAAATTCACATATACTATAATTTTCCAGTTTGAGATTTTCTAATGCCAAGCCACAGATAACTTGTAGTTGGGAGACCTGAAGAAGAGTCCCATATCTTAACTCACTAGCTGTTTGATGTTGGGTGAGTAATTTAACCTTTCTTGAATTGCAGATTTCAATGACCTAATTTGGGTTTTAAATATCTGCCCTGCTCATTTCCCAAGATTTTTGTGAGGATCAAATAAAACCATGTACAAAATGTGACTTGAAAATTGGTAAGTGGAAGATGTGCCTTTTTCGAGTCAGTTGTTTTTACTGAGTTTATGCACAATTCCTCAAAATACAAATTTCAACCAATGATGAAGTTGGCCTTCTTTTCCTTACCTGGCCTCATACACAACAGCTGAGGTATAGTTGAACTTTGGAGTCAGCTAAACCTATGTCATACCTGAATGGTCTAGTGGTTTTCCCTATTTTCTTCAATTTAAGTCTGAATTTGGCAATAAGGAGTTCATGATCTGAGCCACAGTCACAGTTACCTCCTGGTCTTGTTTTTGCTGACTATATAGAGCTTCTCCATCTTTGGCTGCAAAGAATATAATCAACCTGATTTCGGTATTGACCATCTGGTGATGTCCATGTGTAGAGTTGTCTCTTGTGTTATTGGAAGAGGGTGTTTGCTATGACCAGTGTGTTCTCTTGGCAAAACTCTGTTATCCTTTGACCTGCTTCATTTTGTACTCCAAGATCAAATTTGCCTGTTACTCCAGGTATCTCTTAAATTCCCACTTTTGCATGCCAGTCCCCTATAATGAAAAGGACATCTTTTTTGGGTGTTAGTTCTGGAAGGTCTTGCAGGTCTTCATAGAACCATTCAACTTCAGCTTCTTCAGCATTCCTGGCCAGGGCATAGACTTGGAGTACTGTGATATTGAATGATTTGCCTTGGAAATGAACAGAAATCATTCTGTCATTTTTGAGATTGCATCAAAGAACTGCATTTTGGACTCTTTTGTTGACTATGATGGGTACTCCATTTCTTCTAAGGGAATCTTGCCCACAGTAGCAGATATAATGGTCATCTGAGTTAAATTCACCCATTCCAGTCCATTTTAGTTCACCGACTCCTAAAATGTCAACATTCACTCTTGCCATCTCCTGTTTGACCACTTCCACTTTGCCTTGATTCATGGACCTAACATTCCAGGTTCTTATGCAGTATTGCTCTTTACAGTATCAGACTTTACTTCCATCACCTGTCACATCCACAATTGGGTGTTGTTTTTGCTTTGGCTCCATCTCTTCATTCTTTCTGAAATTATTTCTCCATTCTTCTCCAGTAGCATATTGGGCACCTACCGACCTGGAGAGTTCATCTTTCAGTGTCCTGTCTTTTTGCCTTTTCATGCTGTTCATGGGGTTCTCAAAGCAAGAATACTGAAGTGGTTTGCCATTCCCTTCTCCAGTGGACCATGTTTTGTCAGAACTCTCTGCTCTGACCTGTCCATCTTGGTAGGCCCTGCACAGCATGGCTCAGTTTCACTAAGTTAGACAAAGCTGTGGTTCATGTGATCAGTTTGGTTGGTTTTCTTGTGACTGTGGTTTTCATTCTGTCTGCCCTCTGATGGATAAGATTATGAGGCTTTTGGACGCTTCCTGATGGGAGAGACTGACTGAGGGGAAACTGGGTCTTGTTCTGATGGGTGGGGCCATGTTCAGTAAATCTTTAATCCAATTTTCTGTTGATGGGTGGGGCTGTGTCCCCTCCTTGTTGCTTGACCTGAGGTCCAACTATGGTGGAGGTAATGAGGATAATGGTGATCTCCTTCAAAAGGTCCCATGCACACACTGTTGCATTCAGTGCCCCCAACCCTGCAGCAGGCCACTGCCAACTCACGCCTCCGCTGGAGACTCCTGGACACTCATGGGCATGTCTGGTTCAGTTTCTTGCGGGGTCACTCTTCCTATCTCCTGGGTCCTCGTGTGCTCAAGGTTTATTTGTGCCCTCCAAGAGTCTGTTTCCCCAATTCTGTGTAAGTTCTGGTGGTTCTATGGTGGGGTTAATGGAGAACTCCTCCAAGAGCACTTGTGCCATAGCCAGGTCTGCTGGACCCAGAGCCTCTGCCCCTGTGGCAGGCCACTGCTGACCCGTACCTCCACAGGAGATGCTCAAATACAGTTCTGGCTCAGTCTCTGTGGGTTGGGTGTGCCTTTTGTGCCTTTCCCAGGCCTGAGCAGCTCAGGTGACCAGGTTCTTGGGAAACTGTCTCAGATCGGCCATGGCTTAATCACCTCCCTGGACCTGGCTGCTGTTTCCTGGGTGCACTGGGAGAGCACTGTCTCAGGTGTGCTGTATGTCTCCTCTGGAGAGCTCATCTCAGGCTGTGAACCTCCTGGTGGATGTCAACCATCCAGGCTCTCAGGAAGATGTGGTTAGCATCTGGGAGCCTGCTCACAGTTTGGTGAAAGATGACGTCTCTGGGGGTGGGACTGCAGCAGCCCCTTGCCTTCTGTCTTTGGCTCCTGCTTCTCTGCCTCTGGGCGGGGAGGGGTCAGGACATAGCCAGATAGCTCTCCTTTGGTATTGGCTCAATCCTTTGTTCTGTGAGTGGGCCAGGCTGTGCATTAAGTTGTTAGGTTAGAGCCTTTCACGGAAAAGTTCTCTTTTCAGCAGATGCGGTTAGGTGTGTATTCTGTGTTTTTTTTTTCCCTCTCGATTATGTTGCCTTCTGAGAATCCAACACTCCCCACAGACCCGCCTGTGAAAGGGTTTCCTACTGTGTGGAAACTTCTCCTCCTTCACGACTCCCTCCCCGGGACAGGTCTCTATCCCTAACTCTTTTGTCTCTCCTTTTGTCTTTTATATTTTGTCCCCTTTTGAAGAAACCTGGCTGCCTTTCTGGGTGTCTGGTGTCCTCCACCAGTGTTTAGAAGTTGTTCTGTGAAAGTTGCTCAGCATTCAAAAGATCTTTTGAGGAATTTATGGGGGAGAAAGTGGTCTCCCCATCCTGTCCCTCTGCCATCTTCACCCTTTATGGCAGAAAATGAAGAACTAAAAAGTCTCTTGATAAAAGTGAAAGAGGAGAGTGAAAAAATTGTCTTAAAACTCAACATTCAGAAAACTAAGATCATGGCATCTGGTCCCATCACTTCATGGCAAATAGATGGGGAAACAATGGAAACTGTGACAGACTTTATTTTCTTGGGCTCCAAAATCACTGTAGATTGTGATTTCAGCCATGAAGTTAAGAAAAGCTATGACCAACCTAGACAGCATATTAAAAAGCAGAGACATTACTTTAGCAACAAAGGTCCATCTAGTCAAAGCTATGGTTTTTCCAGTAGTCAAGTATGGATGTGAGTGTTGGACTATAAAGAAAACTGAGCGCCAATGAATTGATGCTTTTGAATTGTGGTGTTGGAGAAGACTCTTGAGAGTCCATTGGACTGCAGGGAGACCCAACCAGTCAATCCTGAAGGAAATCAGTCTTGAATATTCATTGGAAGGACTGATGCTGAAGCTGAAACTCCTTTAGTTTGGTCACCTGATGTGAAGAACTGATTCATTTGAAAAGACCCTGATGCTGGGAAAGATTGACGATGGGAGGAGAAGGGGACAACAGTGGATGAGATGGTTGGATGACATCACCAACACAATGGACATGAGTTTGAGTAGGCTCCAGGACTTGGTGATGGACAGGGAAGCGTGGAGTGCTGCAGACCATGGGGTCGCAAAGAGTAGGACACAACTGAGCAACTGAATTGAACTGAAAGCTGTCAGTTGAGTTGACAGATTTACTATCATTTACTGACTCTGTGCCCAGGGTCAAGATAGCCAACAGCCAAATCTCACCTAAAAATTGGCACAGAAGTAATACCTAAAGGGCTGCAGTGAGAATCAAGAGTGCTGTGTATGGAACACGAGCAGCATGCAATTAATGTTACCTATTATTATTAGCAGAGAATAACTGCATCATGCAGGGATATCCCTATCTTGCCTTGTTCTGAACCAAGCAAAAGATTTTGGTGCTTAATATAGTCTGAAGCATTGGCCAGAATTATTCAGATTTCTCTCTTAGGAGAGATGTCTAAGGACCTGTAAGAAGACTGATGAAACACTGCAGCCCATGGGATCTCATTCGCTAGAGAGCAAGCTCCCAGAGTATGGGATTAGACTTTTTGCACCCCACCAATATTAGCAGTCACAGTCGTGAGCACAGAGCCTGGCATACAGCCAGATGCATGGTAAATGTTTTGCAAGGATGAGAAAAGAAATCTTTTGACTGTGAAAGGACAAATCAGATTGAAAAATATGAAGTTTAATTCCTCCTATTGAAAATAAGGGAAGATATTTCCTTTTCTTTCCTTTTTGTCAGAATACTGACCATTGGAATTTAAAAATGCCACTACATTCACTGTCTTTTTCAATGTATCTTTTTAGAAACTACATAAGCCTTTTGTTAACATTAGGACCTAGGAATATCTCTCTAAAGGACCTGGCAGCCAACCCCTGGAAATGTAAATATTTAGGGAGGGAGTCCCCTTACCTCCTAGTTTCTGTGGGGAGGTAGAAGGCTCATTTTGGTGGGGCCTTGCTCCATATCCTTTCCTATCAAAAGATACAAATATTTTGTTTCTTCTCCATACTTCTTTTGGATAAAGTCAAGCTAATGCAGACAGTTATTCCAATTATGATGTAAAGCCAGCATGAATGAGGAGTGACCAATAATGCTGTCAAGTCCTCTGTTGTTCAGTTGTTCAGTCATGTCCGACTCTTTGTGACCTCATGAACTATAGCATGCCAGGCTCCCCTGTCCTTCACTATCTCCTAGAGTTTGCTCAAATTAATGTCCATTGAGTTGATGATGCCATCCAACCATCTCGTCCTCTGTCGTCCCCCTCTCCTACTGCCTTCAATCTTTCCCAGCTTCAAGTCCTCTTGAGTGACTGAGTGAGTGAAGTCATTTAGTCGTATCCGACTCTTTGAGACCCCATGGACTGTAGCCAACCCGGCTCCTCTGTTCATGGGATTTTCCAGGCAAGAATATCGGAGTGGGTTGCCATATGCTTCTCCAGGAGATCTTTCCGACCCAGGGATTGAACCCAGGTCTTCTGCATTGTAGGCAGACTCTTTGCCATTTAAGGCACCAGGCAAGTCCGCTTATTTGAGGAATAGTTATTGTTGACCTTGAAAATACATATGTGATGGGATGTATCTGCTTGGCTGTATCAAAGGGTGAGGTTTCTTTCTGTCTGCTATCTCAGCAAATTGTCTGTGATGCCTATCACACTCTGGTTTAATGTTTATTTAATAACAAGGGCATGTTCTTTCTCTACTTATTACCTTTGTGAAGAGGAATTCTGGGGTGGGAAAAGCTTCTTTTTAAATTATATTTACCCAATACTTGCTAAGCAGAGCATCACATTTCCCAATCTAAATGGTATCTGTGACTATGGATACAAAGAATGGCCTGCAGGATTTCATATCAACCTCATTTTGCTAGGCTGTGTATCACACAATAAACTGCGTTTTTTTAGCATCTTTCATTCAGAAGCTGCCATGGGTTTTATTATTGAAGTGGGAATAGACAGCCCTGGAGTTCCTGGCCCTTCCATCTGAAATAGATACAAACTCAATTTCATACCTAGTTTAATAAATCTGTTGAACAGATTGAAACGGGGAAGCACTGAGAAGGTATGAACCATCCTTACTCCTTCTAAAGAGGTGAGATTTTTCAAGACTAATAATGGCAGTTTAAGTGCTAATTTAAGTGCTATTTCCATATTTAACTATAAACATCATATAGTTAAACATGCCTACTTCTTTTGACATTTAACTTGGTTATTCTGTAATTAATTAAGATTTAAGAGTTTTAACTGACTGACTCACTAATAAAGATTATTCCCATTCTGCCATACATAGAAAATCCCAGTTCACTAATCATAAATTCTCATTGGCCTCTGGCTAGGGTTGCCCTCATTATTTGCAAGTTTCCTAGAAATTAAAAAATACATGGCAGTTAGTATGGGGATTCCCAGAGCTTTTCTAAATTGTGGGGTAAATCAGTAATGCTTTGCTAGATAGAGTAAGACTTAAGGCTGCTTACACAGAGAAATTAAGCAAGTGAAGACACTGAGGTGAAAGGAAAATGTATAATTTTTAAAACAAAGTGAGTCTTTTTTTAGCCAAGAGGAAAACAAGGTGAGACAGGACTACTAAATGTAACATGGAGTCTTGGCTGGAATCCTGGATGAGAAAAAGGTCATTATATAAAAAACTAAGGAAGTCTGAATAAAGTATGCACTTTTACTGATGCATTATTACTAATGCATCAGTATTAGTCCATTAATTGTAGTGTAATTAAATATGCCATTCTAGCACTAGATGTTAATAATAAGGGAAACAGTGTGAGGTACAAGGAACACCTTGTCAGGGAGGGAGTAAAATTTAGACAAAGACCCTAGACGCCTTTATTTTAATTCAAGTATAGTTGACTTACAATATTACAATACTTTCAGGTATAAAATGCAGTGATTCAGTATCTTTAAAGATTATTATGAGATTACTGACTACATTCCCTGTGCTATAATTACACCCCTATGATTTATTTATTTTTAAAATTTATTTATTTTTTATTGAAGGATAATTGCTTTACAGAATTTTGCTGTTTTCTGTCAAACCTCCACGTGCATCAGCCATAGGTATACATAGATCCCCTCCTTTTTGAACCTCCTCCCCATCTCCCTCCCCATCCCACCCATCTAGGTTGATACAGAGCCCCTGTCTTATAACTGGTAGTTTTTACCTCTTGATCTCTTTTGCCTATTTTGCCCAACCCCCACATTCCCTTCTGGCACCACTTATTTTTTCTCTGTATCTGATAATCCGCTTTGTTATACTTGCTGTTTTGTTTTTTAGATTCCACATATAAGTGAAAATATACAGCATTCGTCTTTGTCTGACTTATTTCACTTAGCATAGGTCCATCCATGTTGATTTATTTAATCCATATCTGACTTGTAGTCATTCTTCTAGGTCCATCAGTGTTGTTGCAAATAACATTATTTCATTCTTTTTTATGGCTAACATTCCATTGTATATATATCACATCTTTATCTGTTGATGAGTACTTAGATTGAGTCCACATATTAGCTACTGTAAATAATGCTGCAATGAACACTGGACTGCATACATCTTTTTGAATTAGTGTTTTAATGTCTATGGGGATATACTAAGGAGTGGAATTGCTAGATCAGATGGTAATTGTACTTTTGTTTTTTGAGGAAACTTCATACTGTTTTCCATATTAATTGTACTAATTTGTATTCCCATCAACAGTGTACAAAGGTTCTCTCTTCTCCATGTCCTTGTCAAAATGTATTATTTCATGTCTTTTTGATAATAGCCATTATCAAATGTGAGATAGTACCTCACTGCAGTTTTGATTTTCATCTCCCTGATGATTAGTGATGTCAAGCATCTTTTCATGTGCCTGTTGGACATCTGTGTCTCTTCTGTGGAAAAATGTCTATTCAGGTCCTCTGCCCATTTAAAAAATTGGATTATTTGTTTTCTTTGATATTAAGTTGCATGGATTCTTTGCATATTTTGGATATTTACCTCTCATCAGGCATATTATTTGCAAGTATTTTCTCCCATTCAGTAACTTGCCTTTTCTTTTTGCTGATGGCTTCCTTCACTGTGCAAAAGATTTTTAGCTTGATTTGGTTCCATTTGTTTATTTTTGCTTTTGTTTCCCTTGCCTGAGAAGATGAATTTATATATATATAAATATATATATTTATATATATATTGAGACCAATGTCACAACGAATATTACCTGTATTTTCTTCTAGGAGTTTCATGGTTTCAAATCTTACATTTAAGTCTTTAATCTATTCTAAGTTTATTTTTACAGTATGAGAAAATGGTTTAATCTCATTCTTTTACATGTAGCTATCCATTTTCCCAAGAAAATATCTTTTCTGAATTGTATATTCTTACCTCCTTCATTATATATAAATTGGCCATATGTGCATGAGCTTATTTCTCGGTTTTATTCTGCTCTGTTGATACATGTGTCTGTTTTTGTTCCCGCTCCATACTGTTTTGATTGCTATATCTTTGTGCTATAGTTTGACAGCAGGGAGTATGACACTTTCTATTTTGTTCTTCTTTTTCATGATTTATTTTTCTATTTAGGATCTTCTGTGGTTCCATACAGATTTTAGAATCAGTTCTTCTAGTTTGGTGAAAAATATCACAGGTAGTTTGAGACTGATTGCATTGAATCTTTGTCTGGCTTTCCTATCAGGGTAATGCTAAACTTGTAGAACAAATTTGGAGGTGTTTTCTCCTCTTCAATTCTTCAGAATAGCTTGAAAGAAACAGATATTCACTCTTCTTTAAATGTTTGATACAATTCCCCTGTGAAGCTATTTTGTCCTGGATGTTGGTTTGTTGAAATTTTTTTTTTTTTTGGCACTACCAATTCAATTTTATTACTAATAATTGGTTTATTCAGATTTTCTATTTCTTTCTGATTCAGTCTTGGACAACCTAGGGATTTCTCCTAGCTTGTCCAAGTGGTTAGCAATAATTATTCATAATATTTTCTTATGACTCCTTGTACTTCTTTAATATCAGTTAAAAAAATTAATTTATTTATTTTAATCAGAGTATAATTACTTTAAAATATTGTGATGGTTTTTGCCATACATCAACATGAATTGGCCACAGATATACTTGTGTTACCCCCACCCTGAACCCCCCTCCTGCCTCTCTCCCCATGTGATAATCAGTTTTACCTTCTCTTTAATTTATAATTTTATTTATTTGAGCCCATATTTTTTCTTGATGAGTCTGGCTACAGGTTTACTAATATTCATCTTTTGATAAAACAAGCTCTGAATTTTATTGATCATCTCTTTTACTTTTTAGTCTCTATTTTACTTATTTCTTATCTAAATTTTATTATTCCCTTCCTTCTACAAACTTTGGGCTTGATTGTTCTACTTTTTGTAATTCCTTTAGCTATAAACACAGACTGTTTATTTGAAATTTTTAAAACTGTTTCTTGAGGTAGGCCTGATTCTTTATGAACTTCTCTCCTAGAATTACTTTTGCTGCATCCCATAGACAGAGTTTTGTTTCTATTTTCATTTCTCTCAAGGAATTTTTAAATTTCCTCCTTGATTTCTTCAATGATTCATTTTTTTGTTTTGATTTGTTTAGTAGCCTATTGTTTGGTCTCCACATGTTTGCATTTTTTCTTTTTCCTTCTGTAATACATATCTGTTCTATGTTGCTGTAGTTTGTGTGTGTCCATGTGTGGAAGTGATCTCAGGGTCTTCCTAGAATGCATTCTTTATCCCCACTTCACCTGAAAAATATCTTCTTTGTTTTTATATCCCTAGGCTCAGGATAGTGTATACTGAATGAAAATCTGCTGAATATTCTCCCTTTTTCCTCTCCTCCTAGTCTCTATTTTCTGTTCCTTTCCACATGTACATTCCATGCTGTTGATAAAAATCCATGCTTCTTGGTTGACACTGCTCAGGTTTTGAAAAGAATAAAGCACAAAACATAGCTATACCAACAACTTTGGCTCTTATTTTCTTAAAGTTCAAAGAAAATGAAAGCTAAATTGGTGTGAACATGAATGTACAAAGATTTACGCTTCCATGGTGCCATATGAAAGACTGTGTGAAAAAGAAAGTGCTAGTTGCTCAGTTGTGTCCAACTCTTTGTGACCCCATGGACTGTAGGCTCCTCTGTCCGTGAGATTCTCCAGGCAAGAATACTGGAGTGGATTGCCACATTGCATTAAAAATAAAATGTTATCTACATGATGGTGAGTGAAATGAGTGAAGTCGCTCAGTCATGTCCGACTCTTTGAGACCCCAAGGACTGCAGCCTACCAGGCTCCTCAGTTCATGGGATTTTCCAGGCAAGAATACTGGAGTGGGAAAAAAAAAAATACTGGAGTGGGTTGCCATTTCCTTCTCCAGGGGATCTTCCTGACCCAGGGATCGAACTTGGGTCTCCCGCATTGTAGGTAGATGCTTTACCATCTGAGCCACCAGGGAATCTGGTAAATCCCTTTAATAAAACTATTAATATCAGGAAGTAGTTCACCGTGTGCCTTGTATCGGGCCTTAAGTCTAAGCCAAGTACAAAGTAGACAGCCTAACAATGTGTATCTCAGGATAAAACAGACACAGAATTTTGGAGGAAGAAAGGATCTTAGAGATTACTTATTTCAGTGTCTTCATTTTATGTGTGAGTAAACTAAAGTTCAAGGAGATTATCTTGTTTAACAAAAATCCCCCAAATTTTACATTTATATGTCACTTTGTCCTAAAAGAGTATGAGGAAAGACTAAAGTAGAATGAAAAAAGAATATATAGACAATAGTCTTTTTGTTAGCAGAATTTACTGCAATGATTCAATTATTGAGATTAGCTTCTCAAGGGGGAACTTCAGAGAAGTACTAAGTTTTATAAATATGATAGACAGCAGGCTGGTTCACTCAAATAGAGAGCATTGCCTATTATAACTTCAGAGTGTGAAGAGGGTTCCCTCTAAAAATTACTCTACCAACTGAACTTTGAGATTTCTTTAGTGGGCCACATCAATTTTATCCTATAATTAGGGGCTTAAAAGACAAATATGTATACCTAATTCATAATTCATGTTGATATATAGCTGAAACCAACACAATATTGTAAAGCAATTACTCAAATTAAAAAATAAGTAAATTAAAAAAATATATATATCTTTCAAATGATTCTTTTTGTCTTTCCTTCTTTGAAATGTTCATCAAGTGGTAGAGGGAAGCCGAATAACAAAGATGGCCAGAGGGGAATCCAGAGATCACTAGAGGAATAAGCAATTAAATAAGCTGGGGAGAGAGGGACAAATCTGCTTTTTACAGGGGCCAAATTGTTAGGAGATCTGATTCCAGGCTACCCAGGAGCACAGTGAGAGACAGAACTAATGACTGGCTGACTAGTTTAAGCAAAGCACTTTGGTGGCAGGCATGTGTGGTATTATAACTGGTGTAAGTTTTGTACCTTTAGGAAAATCAATTAAGTTTTCTGAGCCTTAGTTTCATAATTTATGAAATGTGAATAATTTCACAGAATAGGATAAGGTATTCAAATTAGCAAACTATGTTTGCATAAAATTTGCAAACCCATAGCAAATGCTAAATACTTAAAATGTGAACCTTTTTTTTCTTTTCCCCTTTCCACTCCTGCTTTCTGTTTCAAGTCTGGATGCAAAAACCTCAAGGACACATAATATTTCTAAATAGTCACTGGATGTAGGGTGAATAAGAGATCCCAAAGCGCATGACTGGGAAGGGAGGGAGAAAGTGAGAAGTTCTCTATGCTTGATAACATGGGAAAGCGGTGAGAGGGGAGAGAACCAGCTGAGGACTGGCCAGAGAACAGTTTGACCTAGACTAGAAGGGCATTGTGGCCTGGGTCTGCTTGGAGGTCTATCTCCTCTGGATAACTTTGGAAATTATAGAGCATCTTTTCTTTGTGACAGCATGCTTTTCAATGACTACTTTACAGATGAGGAAGCTAAAATTCAGAGAGAGGAAGAAAGAAAGCATTTAGTGAACATCTATTCTTTTCTAGGCTCATAGCTACTTCTTATGTAATGCTATTTAATCTTTACAAATCCACATGAGAGATACAAAACTCAAGTCTGTATTATCACAGATGTGGAATTGGAGGCTTAGAAAGGATAAGGCTATACTAATTCATCAGGAAAGCCAGGATTTGAAACCAGGTGCTCAGACTCAAATACTTTGTGGCATTTTCACTTGACCCAGAATGCTTGACAGAGTCTTCTGATGCTAGGCTTAAGAAAGCAACACCATATGCCAAGGTCACTTCCTCCCACTGAGGTGTACTGATGCTCTTTAATAAACACTATTAAGTTAGAAAATCCTAGAGATTTTAAAGGCATAAAATTTTAAAACAAATCCTGAACATTAATACTGGAGTATAGAATCTTAGCCAACTACTTTACATATTCAAGCATGCTCCTGCATAAAGAAATTGGCGCCACCACAGCCTGATGTTCATAAATAACAGTTCCTGAAAAAATTTCTTTTCAAAACTGGTTTTGTACTTGAAGTGATTTAAATGTTGTACTTTGAATTCACTGCAGCAAGAACATATTTTAGAATTCCTAAAAGCTGAACAGAGTAGAAGTTTATCTATAACATGAGCATAATTACAGTCATAATATCCGTTTAAAATAAAACACGGAAAAGAGTTAAAATGTTCTCTTCAAGCCAAACTCAAAGAAATTTCAACATAAAATAGATGGTAAAAGTACAGTTAATGTTGCTTGCTGAGACTCATTCTTTAGGAGTTCAGAACCTCTGAAAAGCTTTTGGTTATTATTTTTCCAGTGCTACAGGAAACCAGCCTTTTGAGATAGAGCTGGTCCTACCCTCTCACACAATAACTGTCCACTGCCCTGGTTTTGATTTGTAAATGTTCTACCTGAGTGTACTTCTTATCAGTTTGAAAACTTTTAGATGGCAAGGTGTATCTCAGTGACATTTGATTTACTGCTATGCAGATGGTGGGTGTTTAAAAGCAACCACAACAACAATGCATCACACTATTGTAAGACAGATTTTAAACAAAATGATCAGAAATGGAAATATATATGAAAATAGTCAGAAAGAAAACTCTATGAAGAATTCATTTTACTAGTTTCTCCCTTCACTTTTTCTGGTGCACTGGGAAGACCCAGAGGAATCGGGTGGAGAGGGAGGTGGGAGGGGGGATCGGGATGGGGAATACATGTAACTCCATGGCTGATTCATGTCAATGTATGACAAAACCCACTGCAATGTTGTGAAGTAATTAGCCTCCAACTAATAAAAATAAATGAAAAAAATAAAAATAGGGAACCAGAACTAAACTCTCAGGAACCATGAAGTCAATAACTAGAAGTTATTTGGAAAAGTTTGATCACACACAGTTTGCACAGGAAGGAACCTCTGAGACTGCCGAATTCAAGCCACTATACAAAGGCACTACATGAACCCTAGAAACATGAAGAGATGAGTTCAAGGCCACAGGATTCATTGGTAACCCAATGGAAAGGAACACCCAGGACTTCTGAATCCAAGTTAATCTCCTACTATAAGAGTTAATCTAAACTCTACTGTCTTTCAAGGAAAAATAAAAGCTTATATTTCCTTTAGAAGTGTTTGAAGAAGTCTCTAAAATGCAAGAAGTTTTTCTAGGTCTCTTGTCCATGTGGTCACAAGAGTTGGACACGACTGAGTGACTAACAGTGTTGGCAGAAGAGGGACAATATATTTCTTAGAAGAAATGTTCTTGATGTGAACAGAAATCCAACTTCTCCTCATTTGCATATTAAAGAGGGAGCTCACTGGCTCATATAACCAAATTATGCGTGGTGCTGGCTACGGGTGATCTGACCCAGAGACTCAAACACCCTTAGGATCTGTCTTTCTACATCCTTCATCTTTGCTCTTTCAGATGCTGGTTTTATTCTCTGAGGCTACTTGTCTCTGTGAGGCTGGCATCAGAGTGTCAGGTAGCTCTAGGCTTCATCTTTCCTGCTTCCTAACTAAAGAGGAAACAGAATTCCTCTCTGCCAGTATATAATGAGGAACATTCCGGAGGAATATGTGGATGGATTCTGCTAAGAACAAATGATCATCTCTGGACTAATTACTGTGGTTGAGAGGGTGGTTCTTGGACAACTCTAACTGTAATTATGTACCAGGAAGCAGCAGGCTAGTAAGACTGACGCTCATCTCAAACTCACATTTGGGATATGAGAGATGCAGGTCCCCTAAGGACCTAGGAGTGATGTTGCCTGAGGAGGGAGGAAAGGTGTATGGGCAGTCAAAACAGCAGGTGCTGAATGAGAAGCTGGATTCACAGAAGACTTACTTTGACCCTAGAGAATATTTATTGTTTCTGTTTAGTTGCTCACTCGTGTCCAACTCTTTGTGACTCTGTGGCCTATAGCACAGCAGGCTTTTCTGTCCTTGAGGTTTCCCAGGCAAGAATAGTGGAGTGGATAGCCATTTCCTACTTGAGAGGGTCTGCCCAACCTGGGGATTGAATCCTCATCTCCTGCATTGGCAGGTGGGTTCTTTACCACTGAGCTACCAGGAAAGCCCAGAGTATATACTAGGTGAGTAGCAATCTTTCTTTTTTTTTTTTTTTAAGTCTTGTCACCGAGAGCTTCTTCCCTTTTATGGAAGCATGTATGCATGTGTCTTATGAATCTTGGTGGGAGGCATAAGCTATTTTCTACTACCTATTTTCTAGAGAATTTGAAAATGCCAAATAATTGATTTCCTGCCCTGCTTTGAAACTAAGGTATAGGAACATGACCTAGACTCAGCCAATGTCCTGGACTTTGAGTCAGGGAATAGTGATCGCAGTATTGAGTTCACAGGCAATAGCAGCTACAATATCCAGTCCAGGGGGAGCGGCAAACCCAACAAATGCAAGCTGGGTAGCCAGTACCCAGGAGTAGTAACAGTGATGTCCTAACAGGACCAGAATTGTAGTTTGAATTGGAAGGTGATCCTGCCTGCTACCCATCTTAGTATGTTCCTGAGCATTTCTGAACCTGGGTCTCCAGCCCTCTTGGTGATATTATAAATTCCCAGAAACTTTACTACAAATCAGTTCTCAGCTTAATCTATGTAGAACTAGTTTCTGTGGCTCACAACCACAGTTAAAAAAAAAAAAAATCACGTAATTCAGTATCCCAACACCAAAAAACCCTAGAAGCATCCTGTATTGTTGGGAAACTTAATATCTCTCTTCTTTGAGGAGTTTTAGTTAACAACTCGCTTACATTAGGTATTGGTTATATTTAATATGAATGTTACTTATGTCAATTCATATCAAATAACTTCAAAATCATATCTATTAGTCTATGCTATCCACAGGACATTATATAGGCATTATCACTGTTAAACACATTGGAGTTCAATATTTCTCTTGCATTTCATTATCAGGATGACCTCAGGGTCACCATAACCTCTATTTTTCTCTTTTAGTTCTACTAATTCATTGATATCAATAAGTAGTTCCCTTTCAACTGAACTTTCAGCTGCCATCCCATCTGTGACAGAAAAAAAGTAACCTAGACTCAACCAATGTCCTGAGTCCCAACTCCTCAAAAACTGAAAGGAAAATCATTAAGGAGAAACACTGAAACTTCAGTGATAAACTGTTAACACAGAGTCAGTGTTTAATTTAAATAAGATAATATTTTCCTTAGGCAGATATAGTAGTGACAGGACTGTGTATCTTAAATTGCCACAAATAAAAATGAAGAACAAAAGCTGTCTTTAATATGACAGCATGAACTTCCAGTCTTTTTTTTTTACAGTTTTAAGTGGAAAGTAAGATTTAGACAGGCATTGCTGAGGAATGACAGGAAATTGTTTCTAAGGCTAAATACATATAGGACATGAAAATACTCTACATGTCACCAAAGGATTTATGAATTTATCTTCTCTCCAGGCTTTGTTTGGAAAAAGAATACATACACACATGGTTGCTATGGGTAGATGTCATTGACCCCTGCGACTGGCTCTTGTTAACCTGCCCCAAGTATCTACACATGCTGGTTGGCCCAGGGCTGTTGAGGACACTTTCACAGCCAACGGGATGATGCGTGACTGCTTACTGCCACCTAGCAGATTATGAACCATAGGTGTGTTTGGGGGTTGGCTGATTTTGTGAACATTAACTAGTTTAGGCATTTCTGTCTTTTCTAGGGCAGCAGCAAATGTAAAAAGAGTGGCTGTCTAACTTAACAATAATGACACAGTTAAATAAAGGCTGTTCCTCAGAGAAGTAGGTCTTAACTTGGAATTTATCAGGAGCTATCAAGTCACTACAAACTGTCCACACCAGGAACTTCAAATCGTTTTTCACCACGAAAGAACACACAATGATTGCCTTTTACAAATACTTGCTGCCAGCTTCTCTTCCGCTTTATTCCTATTTTACTGGAAGCTAATCACCTTTCAGAAGGAATGACAGATATCTTTGAGTCTCAAGAATACCAATGAAATATTTACTTTGAATATTTTGTCTTAATGGTTTATAAATAAGCGCTACTTAAGACAGCACCATTCAGACGATTTGCTGAGAAGTACCTAGTATAATTTTGCTTATAAAACATGATCAAAATAATGAACAGAAACTAGCAATGAATCAAGTGAAGACTCTTGATGACAGAAACTTAGCCAAGTCATTCAAAAAAAAAGAAAAATGATACTCAAGAAACATGATTGTCATTTCCAGCCACATAACTAGACGTGTTCTGTTATGGTCCAAATTAGAAGCATGAAATTCACTCTACAACCTAGGGGATTTTAGAGCACTTAAATGAATCACAAGTGACATATGGGAGCTCATTAAAGAAGGTGAAGTTATATATACCAGGGGGCTGGATGGAAATCAGAGCATTTTAAAAAAGGCTTTAGGGGTCAGTCATACAGAGTGGAGGATGCTCTTCATGTTCCTTAGAAAGAATCCATTTCTTTTCACCACTTCTCAGATAACTGGTGCTTGAGTATTGGCCATTACTGCAAGTTTTTGTTGTGTGTGTGTTAGGAGTGGGGATTGGTGGTGGAGGGTGGAGGGTGGTGATTTGACTGACTTTGATAGGTAAACAATACAAGCCACTGGAAAGAAAGATCTCAGTACAGCTTGCTGCAGATCAACTTCAAGGTAAGAGTTGAAGGTGCAAGAGCAAGGACAGCCTATGGTGGCTCCTATGCTATGGAAGTGATGCCTATGAGATGAGCTCTGAATGACACTTTATTTCCTGCGTGCACCCCAATCTATTTTCTGCCTGACTAAGCTTATAAAACTCTGCATAAATTCTCCCTCTCAGCTTGTTCTATAATCCTGTGAACACATTGTCTTCCTGTTCATTCCTTCAGCCAGCAAGCACCAGCTGTTCGGTCCTGGAAACATTTTATATTAAAGGGGGAAAAAAAAAAGAAGATGATCAAAAAGCTGTAAAAACTGCAAAATCTTAAGATATGCAGACGTCTTAGGGTGGTGAATATTTGACCTGCATAAAAGAAATGATTAGGCTTCCATCAATCATTATACTGTTGAACACTCTGCTGTGATAGTTTTATCTAGACACTTCTCAGCTGTCTTGGTTCTGCACAGTCTGTAAACTAATCCAGTTTTGTTTGTTATGTGCTAAAGAAAGGATAAACTCTGAGCTTAAAAATATGAACAAAGATAGAATTATTTTTATATAGTATTCATGCCTTTTTTCATGTAAAAATGCCACAGTTTATTATCTATACTTTTCAGCTTCAAAAGAATGTGGAAGTCACTTAATAATGTCTCTTTAATTACTTAAATGCACACTTCATGCTTCAAATACACAGGATGGCTAGTTGTTATAATTAGAAGTTATACAAAGACATAGTCTACATAAATTGCCGCTAATTACTAAACTAAAATGCTAGCATTTTGCCATCCTACACAGAAGATATTCAATAATATGTAATTTAAACAATAGATCAAAGTGGGAGATGCAGTGCTTATAATGCGAGATTTTCTTTAAAAATATAGGTGGCTGTTATTGGGAAATGAATAAATCCTGTTTCCATTCAGATACTTAATTCAGGATATATCTGAAAAACACAACTCATATCTACACACCAAATCGTTTGAAGAGAAAATTTATGTACATTCTGTTGGTCATGTCTTCCTATTCATTGTATGGATACTTTTTAGGGGGCAGATTTAAAACCAATCAAAGAGATGAGAATACTCTATAATATGGGCTGTAATTTTTTTTTCCCAAAAAATTAGATACTAGGCCTAGCAGAACATGGGGTCTCTTTTGCAACATGCAAGTGACTACATAGTTGTAGTGGGAAGGGAGCCACAGGTGCACATAAAGCATGGGCATGGCTATATTTAAAAAAAAAAAAAAAAAGAGACTATTCTTAAAAATTGGTGGGCTACAGGCCAGAGTTTGCCACCGCCTGTCCTAGACCAAGCATCTGATGACCTGGAAAGCAACACTAGTCATTATCGCTCTCCTCAAGATGGTTTGGGTTTTTGTTTACTTTCAACATCTGAGGTCTAGCACCCCATCTCCAGGGACCTGCTTCTGGAGAATGAAGCCTTACTGCTTCAAGGCATCAATGGAAGAAATAGGTAACTTCTCTTCTATGCCTTCAGAACGATAGTAACTGTACTATCCTTGGATGACTGAGAAAAGGTCACTCAAATTATTTTCTGTAAAGCTTAATTTTCTCATGGAACTCTTTTTGAGAAATGAAAGAATGGATGCTTTATCAAAACTATCTGAACCACTAAATATACAGTTTTGGTTTGCGGCCCTTGCGGTATGGATATGGAGATCATGTCAATGGAGCCCCTGGACAGTAAGACCTCAGCACAGCCTGCCTCTGCTGTTTCAGTCCAACTTCAAGGTAACATTTCAAGCTGCAGGAACAAGGACAGCCTGTTTGAAGACAGGGTGAAATGAATGTAAATATGTGTCTTTCACCTCTGTTTCACAGATTAAACATCTCGTTAGATTTAAAAGACATACTGAGTCTTATCCTTATCCATCAGAGGGTAGAGAGAATGAAAACCACAATCATAGAAAACTAAAGAAATTGATCACAAGGACCACAGCCTTGTCTAACTCAGCAAAACTATGAGTCCTGCCATGTAGGGCCATCCAAGACGGATGGGTCATAGTAGAGAGTTCTGACAAAATGTGGTCCACTGGAGGAGGGAATGGCAAACCATTTCAGTATTCTTGCTTTGAGAACCCCATGAACAGTATGAAAAGGCAAAAAGATATGACACTGAAAGATGAACTCCCCAGGTTGGTAGGTACCAAAATGCTACTGTAGAAGAGTGGAGAAATAACTAAAAGACTGTGATGCCAGAAAAAATTGAAGGCAGGAGGAGAAGGGGATGACAGAGGATGAGATAGTGGATGGTATCACTGACCTGATGGACATGAGTTTGAGCAAGCTCTGGGAATTGGTGATGGACAGGGAAGCCTGGCATGCTGCAGACCATAGGGTCCCAAAGAGTTGGACATGACTAAGTGATTGAACTGACTGAAGTGATTAAGTATAAAAGACATCACTCCAAAATAGAGCTTATGGGATACAAGGGTATTTTCAAAGAGTGATAATATTATAATGACATAAAAATTTCCAGTGCTTATCTGCTGGTAGCTATGACTATGATGTTTCAGTTTTTCCAGTGGTCATGTATGGATGTGAGAGATGTACCATAAAGAAAGCTGAGTGGCAAAGAATTGATGCTTTTGAACTGTGGTGCTGGAGAAGACTCTCGAGAGTCCCTTGGACTGCAAGGAGAGCAAACCCGTCAATACTAAAGGAAATCAGTCCTGAATATTCATTGGAAGGATTCATGCTAAAGCTGAAGCTCCAATATTTTAGCTACCTGATGTGAAGAACTGACTCATTGGAACAGACTCTGATGCTGGGAAAGACTGAAGGCAGGAGGATAAGGGGATGGCAGAGAATAAGATGGTTGGATGGCATCACCAGCTGGATGGGCATGAGTTTGAGTAGGCTCCAGGAGTTGGTGATGGACAGGGAAGCCTGGCATGCTGCAGTCCATGGGGCTGCAAAAAATCAGACATGACTGAGTAACTGAACTGAACTGATGACTATGATGAATGTGTATTTGAATGCAGTGAGAAAGTGAGGGACAGTGTAGGGATGGTGGGGTTTTGATGGTTGGCCTCAAGAAATTATAGGCAGATCGAATCTCCCTAGTAATATGAGAAGAGAGTCTTATAAAATACAAGGCCATATTCCTAATCCAAGAGCACCCAGATCTGGATTAATTTAGAACAGCAATCCTATTTTTAACAATTATGGATACCAATCATTAACATTACTTTCATGTAAATGAAACTGAAAAGACACCAGGACTTTGAGAATGGAAACAACTTAGTCCCTGATATCTTACGGGTTGGATATAACTTCGGGAAACATTCCTGTACCACTTTTCATTTTGATCTAGAAGGTGACAAGGTATGACATGAAGTTTTGCAACATGAAAGCAGCCATACTGAGCTAGGAAGAGAAGACACAGATTCCTGCCTCCCTTAGCTTCATCAGTGGACATCTATGCTTACTCGTGAAATTCAAACTAAGTTTCGGTTTCCCTCCTCATCTTCAAAAGCTATGAAACATATCATCCTGCCACAGGAGGGAGGCATAAATGATATACTACATTTGAAAAGCCCCCTGTTTCATATTAATCCTGGAGGTAAAGCTGTATTCAATGTATTGATGTAAACATAGGGACCTAATACTGAGAAGTATATTAGCATAGTAGTTTCATTTTAGAGGAAAGCAGTAAAGTGCAAAAGCATTAAGTTATGCAGTTAACAGAAAATAATGGGCCTGAACTTAAACCTTTTCTTCAAGTTCGAAAGGACTTCTCCCTTTTCCAAATTTGTTACACGGTCTCCCAGCACTAAAAGTAGATGTACACCCTGTCTCTAATCACCAAGGATAAACTGCTTATCACTCAAAAATACTAAAACAAAAATTAGATCAGTGACATGGAATTTATTTATAGGCACGGTTTTCAACATTTTTCAACATAGAAGACCTAATATTCTGATTTCCAACTAGGAAACTTTTTACCCTAGCATATTGTCACCTAAGTGGGACTCCCCTGGTGGCTCAGAGGGTTAAGAAACCACATGCAATGTGGGAGACCTGGGTTTGATTCCTGGGTCAGGAAGATCCAATAGAGAAGGGACTAGCTACCCACTCCAGTATTCTTGCCTAGAGAATTCCATGGATAGAGGAGCCTGGTGGGCTGCAGTACATGGCAATGCAAAATTTGGACCAGATTGGATGACTAACACATTTACTTTCACTACTGTCTCCTAGCTATCAAGGTCATTCTTGGTACATATTCAATATTTAACAAATATAAAGGAATAATAAATAAAAATATTATGAAATAACATTTTGATATTATGAGGCTTAATAATTTCATAGTTTTGCTTGTTTTTGAGCATCAAGGGGATTTATTTAAAATAGGAACTACTTTATTAAAAGGAATGATTTCAAATTGCCCAACATGCATTGCCTGAAATGCTTCATTATGCAGAACATCATGTTAATTCAGGTGAAAGTATACAGAATATTGCATATCTCTAAATACATTGATCTAAATGCAAATGCAGTTAAGTGTAAAATCCAACCTTGGTGTCATTTGGCTTTACATTCTGCCATCAAAATTTAGAGGTATTCTTTCATTTCTTAACATAGAAATCCATAAATCAATGGCAATTTTTGGGAAAACTGGTAAAAATAGAACATTTGAAATTTATATACCCAATCCATTTAGAAAAGTTTTTATGCAAGTATAAAATATAAATTAATGTTTAGGTTGTAACATGGTTATTAGGGGAAAAATAAAAGATTTGATTGCTTTTAGAGACCATGGTTATAGAGAATTTAAAGGTAAGAGAAGGCCAAGTGACTTCAAGTCTTTATTTCATTTAGTTGTAGGACTGACCAAGGTGTTTTCTATCAAATTCATTTAAACCAAATTATTCTGGGGCAGACTGTACACAGGCACTCAAAAGGTAATGGATCTTCTTTCTCTTCTATTTTTACCTAATCAAAATTATGTATTCCAGATCTCATTGCTTTATTGCTACAAAACAATGTCATGATGAATCTAAGATAAACATATCAAATTTGCCACCTAGACAACTGAAACAAATACAACTATCACATTTTATAAATATGAAGACTGAAATCCAGTAAAGCAGATTTACTCACCTACGACTCTAGACTGAATTCAAGATCAGAACCTATGCCTCTGGAGTTCAAACCCACTGTCCACTGGAATATAGTGTACACATAGAACCAAGCTGTAGAAGAGTCACTGGCTCTGTGTGGGGAACTTTACAATTCCTTTGGAAGTTGCATTAGAAATTTCATGCTACTGGAGGCATATGTATCCTCATGGCCCTACAAAATAATCATATTAGGCAGAATGAGCACTGTAAAGGATAGGTTCATTTCAGCCACTTGGCTGAGTTTGACTGCCATCTTTCACTGTCTATAGCAAATCACTTTACCTATTGAAAATTTATGTCTAACTTTCTTATGTAATGAGCTTAGTGTCCTTTGAAGCAATTTTTGATAGTAGATGGCATTTTCCAACTGCGAAAGAAAATGTAGTATCCAAAACTATTTCCTACTTTCTAAGAGAGCAGATATTAAAAGTTCTCATTATTGGTAAATATAGCCATTATGGAGAACAGAATAGAGGTTCCCTAAAAACCTAAAAAAATAGAACTACCAGATGGTCTAGCAATCCCATTTCTGGGCATATCCAGGGAAAACCATTCAAAAAGATACATGCACTCCAGAGTTTATGACAATGCTATTTACAATAGCCAAGACATGGAAGCAACATAAATGTCCATTGATAGAGGAATGAATAAGAAGATATGATACATATATACAATGGACTGTCAGTCATAAAAAAGAATGAAAAAATGCCATTTGTAGCAACATGGATGGAGCTAGAGATTATCATACTAAGTGATATAAGTCAAAGACAAATATCATATGACATCACTTACATGGAATATAAAAAATGATAGAGATGAGCTTATTTATGAAACAGAAAGAGACTCACAGACTTTGAAAACAGACTTTGGTTGCCAAAGCGGAAATGTGATGGGAAAAATGGATTGGGAGTTTGGAGTTAACACATACACACTGCTGTATATAAAGTGGGTAATCAACAGGGACTCACTGTATAGCCCAGGGAACTTTGCTCGGTAATCTGTAATAATCTATAGGGAAAAGAATCTGAAAAAGAATGGATATATGTATATATATATATAAGACTGAATCACTGCTGTACATGTGAAACTGGCATACCATTGTAAATGAACTATAATCTATTATAACATAAAAATTAATTAAAAAATATCACAAAAAAGAAAAATAAAAAATGCTCTCATTCTATATACAATGGTGATTCTGGGAGGAGATGGATGTGTTAATTAACTTATGGTATTCATTTCACGATGTACCTATTTATTAATCGTCACATAGGACACGCTGTCTGCTTAGTCACGCAGTCGTGTCCGACTTTTTGCAACCCCAGGGACTGCAGCCTGCCAGGCTCCTCTGTCCATGGGGATTCTTCAGGCAAGAATATTGGAGTGAGTTGCCATGCCCTCCTCCAGGGGATCGTCCCAACTAGGGATAAAACCCAGGTCTCCCGCATTGCAGGTGGATTCTTTACCAGCTGAACCACCAGGGAAACTCAGTAACACTGGAGGGGGTAGCCCATCCCTTCTCCAGGGGATTTTCCCAATCCAGGAATTGAATCAGGGTCTCCCACATTGCAGGCAGATTCTTAATATAAAATATATATACATATTTTAAATTTGCCTATATACTTTGATAATGATGAAAAATATAAAAGTATTTTCTATAGAATGATGTTTTATATCTTAGGTATATGTGTACAGCCTAAATATACTGACTTTTTTCTCCTGAAGAATAGTAATATGTATTTGGTTGAACATTTTGCAAAGTGTTTGAATACTTACTGGCAATTTCATAATGTTTGACATAATAGTAAAGCAAAGTGGTTCAGATCATGGGATCTCATCACAGAGGGCTAGAGATCATATTCTGTTTCTTCCATTTAAAATTGTATATGCTTAGGGCTATTAAGAGAGAATATTTATAAAATTCTAATCCTTGTGTTAGTCATACAAGTGCTGAGGAAATGCTGTGTGTGAAAGCCACTCAGTCATGTCTGACTCTTTGCGACCCCATGGACTGTAGCCCCCCAGGCTTCTCTGTCCATGGGATTCTCAAGGAAGGATTACTAGAGTGGGTTGCCATACCCTCCTCCAGGGGATCTTCCCAACCAAGGGATGGAACCCAGGTCTCCTGCATTGCAGGTGGATTCTTTACCGTCTGAACCACCAGGGAAGATAGTCACATTGGGGATTAGAATTTTAATATGTAATTTTGGAGGGACACAACCTTCAGTCTATGAAGATAATAACAAATGTAATGGTGCTGATGATGGTGATGATGATGATAATTGATAATGTTCATGCTACACAACTAACTCATCATGTTTGAATCAATGGGTTTAAGGTTGATGTGTTTGGAATGTCCTGAATACCATGATTACAGAAAAAAAGGAAAATGCATGTGCAAAATTAGCCTGAGTTCTGTTGGGAACAAAAATTGGAGGCTACGAAAAATGTTGATTAATGAAGTAGGTTTATTGGAAGATTGGTTCTATAAACTAATTCTAATGTATTCATGGTCTAATCAGTTATTATGGGTTGAAGCCAAGATCTAACTATTAGCTAGATAATTTTTATAAAGTACATGAGATCAGAAAGGATGCTCTGTTAATTTCCTTATTAAAAGATCTATATTATTCACAAAGTGAAGGACCAATTTGGTAATATTATGAGCAAAAAAGCACATCTTTTTTTTCTTTTTCTTTCCCCCTTTAAGGTCATAGTCAAACAAGAACAACAATAATTAAAGCTACCAGTTAATGTAGTGTGTACCCAGTACAAGAGGTAAACGTCCCAGATATCATGTGAGGCATAAAAACATAACTTCTCACTTAATTCTCACTTCAATCCTATGAGAGAAGTTGTCATTATCTCAATTTTACAAAATGGAAAATAAGGCTCAGAGGAATTCAATCATGTTCCTATTGTCATGAAGCTAATAAATTAGGTATTCAGCTCAATATATTGACTTAGGTATTCATTACACCTTACAAAGCTATAAAGATTTTAGCCAAAGTGTGTATGAAAGTATATGAGGTCTCTTTGGGAACCTTCCAATTTTTTGATGCCATTCAGCAAGTGCTTCTATCTGAATAAATACAAAATTGAACTATTAGATGTAAAATTTTATGGTGAAATATAGTGAAAATATGGTGAAAAATAGTTTTCACTGGCTGTTGCTTGTGATCCCTCCTGCCCTTAGGCCTTCATGGCTTGCTAAGTCTCATACCTAAATGCAAGTCCATGGAAAGATTCTTTGCTGTGGATGAGCGCATATAAGGCCAGGGATCTGATGGTTACTCCTGATGTTCTTATCCTTTCACCTAGGAGTTTGCATGAACTATGCTCCAAATCTATTTTGAATTTGGTTCTATTTGCGGTAGAGATATGGAGCTATTTGAAAGAACTGTTCTTCAATGAAAGAGCATTGGAACCACTATATAAATATGGGAACCCAATTTTAAGGTAATATACTATTAGGCATGAAGAACTCACAATCTGGATTCAGTGAATATTTCATTTGGAACCCATTATGTGTGTGTGCTAAGTCATGTATTCATTATTACATTTTAGTTAATTTAAACATACATTTACTGATTACATGAATGTGTATGGCATTGTTGTGTGAACTTGAAACTCAAAGATAAATAATGTGAAAAGGCATAGTCCTAAAGGCCAGACATGAAGGAAAACTGGTAATTTCAAGACTCTGTTTTATGTACTTTGCTAGAATTGTGCAAGGGAGTGCAAAGGAGATTGGTGAAAGTGTCCTGAAAGAGATGATTACTGAACTAAATTCTGATACATAAATAGGATCAGGAGGATGCATATACAGCATGATATCCAGCCTCAACTATTAATCAAAACATAGAAATATTAAAGAGCTGATAGTATCAAGTGTTTTCAAAGGTTCAGTCTTGTCATACATTGCTGGTGACAGTGGACATTAGTGAAGAACAGTTTGGCAATATCCAGTAAAATTACTAACGCAAATATGTGATAATAATCTTTCCCAGGTATATATTTAGAGAAATGTTCACTTGAATATTTAAGAAAATATGTATAACTGTTTTCTTGGGGATCTAAATTGGTAGAGCCACTATGAAGAATAGTACAGAGGTTCCTTAAAAATCTAAAAAAAATAGAGTTACCATATTATACTGCAATCCTACTCTTGGGTGTATATATGGAGAAAACCATAGTTTGAAAAGATACATGCATCCCAATGTTCTTGGTGGCACTATTTACAATAGCCAAGACATGGAAGCAAATTAAGTGTCCATTGGCAGATGAATGGATAAAGATGTGGCATATACATGTAATGGAAAACTACTCAGTCATAAAAAATAAAATAATCCTGTTGGCAGCAACATGGATGAACCTAGAGATTATCATATTAAGTAAAGTAAATCAGAAAAAGACATATAATATTTCCTTGTGTATAAAATCTTAAAAAATAATATAAATGAATTTATTTACAAAACAGAAATAAGACTCAAATACATAGAAAACAAACTTATGGTTCCCTAAGGGGATAGCAGAGGGTAGAGGAAGAGATAAATTAGGAGTTTGGGATTAACATAAACACACAATTAGGTATAAAATAAACAACAAGGACCTACTGTATATTACAGGGAAATATATTCAATATCCTTTAACAAGCCATAATGGAAAGGAATCTGAAAAAGTATAAATATACCTGAATCAATTTACTGTACATGTGAAACTAACACAGCATTGTAAATAACTTGTAAATTAACTATATTTCAATTTTTTAAAAAAATGCTTAAAAAGAAAATAAATATGAAGATATTCATTATAGCATCATTTATAAGAGTCCCAAATCAGAAGAAACATCCACATTCATCAGTAAATAGATAAATCCATATGTGGAACACAATACCAAACTTCAAAGTGATGGAATAGACAGATCTATATAATTGCGCTTCCCTGGTGGCTCAGGCGGTAAAGAATCCACCTGCAATGTGGGAGACCTGGGTTTGATCTCTGGGTTGGGAAGATACTCTGGAGAAGAGAATGGGCTACCCGCTTCAGTATTCTGGCCTGGAGAATTCCAAGGACAGAGGAGCCAGGCAGGCTACAATCCATGGAGTCCCAAAGAGTTGGACCTCACTGAGTGACTTTCACTTCACTCCCACTTTCATATATCTCATTATTGACAAATACTCAAAACATAAAGTTGAGCAAAATTTTTGCTGAATGATAAATGCAGTGGCGTACACTTATCTGAAATAAGCAATATTGTATAATCATGGGTATGTATATGCAGGCTTCCCAAGTGGCACTAGTAGTAAAGAATCTGCCTACCAATGCAGGAGATATAAGAGATGCAGTTTAAATCCCTGGGTCAGGAAGATCTCCTGGAGGAGGGCAGGACAACCCACTCCAGTATTCTTGCCTGAAGAATCCCCTGGTGGGCTACAGTCCTTGGGGTTGCAAAGAGTTGGACACAACTGAAGTGACAGCGCAGCACACAGCACATGTATGTGTGTGCAGGTGTGTGTGAATAAAAGTCATCTGGAAGAACAGACAACTATGCAGCAGAGGTTGCTTCTTGGGAGGGAGAAGGACTATTGATA
Organism: Cervus elaphus; assembly: GCF_910594005.1. Lineage (NCBI taxonomy): Eukaryota > Metazoa > Chordata > Mammalia > Artiodactyla > Cervidae > Cervus > Cervus elaphus. The sequence goes on along the minus strand of NC_057843.1, from coordinate 34,661,769 downwards.
AAAGCTAGAGTTCAAAGGGGACTTCAACATTGTAATATTTAATTCTTTTAATAAAATAATAGAACAAGAATATAAAAAGACTAAAACCTGTCAAGTTTCAAATCCTAAATTATGTTTATAAATATAACTCAAAATGAAATGAAATAAAGGAAGAGAGTGAGCCAAGAATAGGATGGGTGAATTGAGAAAAGTTGAAGTTGTGGGAGGGGAGGTATCCAGGCAGTGGGAACAGTGTGGGCAAACAGAGAGAGGTATAAGAAAAGTTGGTATCTCCAAAGGGTCCAAGTTTCACTTCAGGAGTATGAAGCATGAAGTGTGACAGGTAAATAGATGGATAGACTGTGATGGGCCTTACAGGCCCAGTTAAGGTACTTGGACTGTGTCTGTAGGTGTTGGGAAGCCTGTTTTGAGGAGGAGAAATATGATTAGATAAGTGTTTCCGGAAGATCACATAGATGGCTGCTTGAGGAATTCTTGTTAAAGTTTAAGAGTTTTATCAGGGTTCTCCAGAGAAACAGAACCAATAGGATGAATGTGTTTGTGTGTGTGGAGAGAAAGAGAGCAAGAGATTGAAACACACACACATATTAATTGATTGACTAATTGATTTTAAGGAATAGGATTCCCAGGTGGTGCGAGTGGTAAAGAACCTGCCTGCTAATTCAGGAGACATAAGACATATGGGTTCAATCCCTGGGTCAGGAAGATCCCCTGGAGGAGGGCATGGCAACCCACTCCAGTGTTCTTGCTTGGAGAGTCTCATGGACAGAGTAGCCTGGTAGACTACAGTCCATGGGGTTGCAAAGAGTTGGACACAACTGAGGCAACTTAGCATGCATGCACATCACATATTATGGAAGCTGACAAGTCCAAATCTATAGAGTGTGCCCACAGGCTGGGACAGCATCACCAATAGTTTGGTTCAAGTCCAAAAGTCATCAGCATGGAACGTCAGAGAAGAGCTGATGCTATAGTTCAAGTCTGAGTCCTTCTGCTGGCAGAATCTTTCTTACTCAGGAGAAATCAAGTCTTTCTGCTCTGTTAAGGCCTTCAATTAATTAACTAAGGCCTATTCATATTATGGGGACACTCTGCTATACGCAAAGTCCACCAATTTAAACGTTAGTTGCATGTACAACAGTATCACGGATATATCTAGAAAAATGTTTGATTAAGTACCTGGGCACTGAAGCCTAGTCAAATTGAAAAATAAAATTTATCATCTTAAGAATAGAGGTAGGAGACTAATTAGCAAGAATGACTGCAATAATCCAAGTTTGTAATTCAGAGACTCAAAAACAGTAAACATTGCTGCTCCTGCTGCCGCTAAGTCACTGAATCGTGTTCAGCTCTTTGCGACCCCATGGACTGTATCCCAGCGGGTGCCTCTGTCTATGGGATTCTCCAGGCAAGAATACTGGAGTGGGTTGCCGTTTCCTTCACCACACACGCCATGTGTAGTGTGGCAGACTATACATTCTCAGTTGACGAGTGCTCATCAGCTCATTTTGGGAATACTTTGCAGGTTTTTTTATTTTGCTGGGCTTCTTGCTGTGTCATTTGTGTGTTGTACAGGCGAACACAGTTCTAATTCGTAATATTTGATAAAATGTACAGGGTGCTGCTGGAATTACCACAAAGAAAGACTAAAGTTTGAGGTTGCCAAGTAGAAATTAGTTGTTTTCTACATCTACAGATCTCAATAACCAGAAAAATCTTCCAACAAGATAAAATCATCTAAGTCCACCATTGTTACTGACCACAAGAGCTAACTGTTCAAGGAATAGCATATATTGTAGGAGAAGATAAGGGCTTTCCTGGTGGCTCAGCTGGCAAAGAATCCACCTGCAATGCAGGTGAACCTGGTTCGATTCCTGGGTTGGGAAGATTCCCTGGAGAATGGATAGGCTACCCACTCTAGTATTCTTGGGCTTCCCTAGTGGCTCAGATGGTAAAGAGTCTTCCCACAATGTGGGCGATCTGGGTTTGATCCCTGGGCATGGCAAATCACACACTTCAGTATTCTTGACTGAAGAATCCCCATGGACAGAGGAGCCTGAAGGGCTACAGTCCATGAGGTCTCAGAGTCAGACATGACTGAACCACTAATCACAGGAGAAGATAATTATCTGTTAATAAAATTACAGACAACCAGAAATACCATGGACCTCATCATAAGAAGTACAAAGAGCATGTTAAACACCATCATTGAATGAAGCAAAGGAGTCATAGATTTTGATTTTCTAAGGTTGACTTAGAAGCTTGGATCTCATAATTTCCACAATACAGACATTATCAGTCTAAAATAAGTGCTGAAAATCTACTTTTCAATTTGAATTTCTCATCTCCTCAAGGGAATTGTTAACATGGTCATTCTCAGTGTTCATTCCCCAGGTCCTTCTCAATGTAGATTTTAAATGTCATTTACAGGAAATGTATGCCAATGAGTATATTTCCCTTTTAAGAAGAGAGGTTTCAAGCTTCTCAGGCTCATTTTACTTTCTTATTGGGCAGTAAGACTCTTGGGATTTTAGGCTGGATGAAGTTTATGACTATAAAACATTTAGTGGTATCCAAGTTTTATTATCACCATTGCCAATTTTTTTCCATGTTTGAGGTAGAGCTGAGAATGCCATTGAATTTCTTTCTTCATTATTTATTTGACAATGCAAGTCTTATTCATTAAATCATGTTTATTATATAATCTAAGTAAACAACTGTCTAGTAGATATGTTGGAATTAAAAATAATATATTATGAAGATATTTTTATCAACTACAAATGCGTTTTTCAGAGAGTTCTGTGGGCACTGACTTCACTATTTACTAACTTGGTGACCTTAGGTAGATCTGTAAACTTTCAAACTCTTATATTAATATTTTCTCTTTCCTCAGGGGTATGTGTTGTAGAGAGGCTGCAATGATTAAATGTTCCTGAAAGGCTCTTCATAAACCTTAAAGGACTGTACAAATACAGTTAACAGTACAGATAGTAATCTCATTACAGGAAGCAGAGGATCATATATTCCAATGTGTAAAGTTTCTTTTTTTTTTTTTTCTCACTACATCAATGAACAAGTTAAAATGAATCAAAAGATCACTCTGGAAAAAAAAAATTATTCTGCCATAGGCTTAAAAGTAATCCATTCTTCTTGGGATTGTCAGTGTTGGCAATGTTTTTGTCTTTTTCCAGAAACAGAGTATATTTGAGCTGAAAGGAACCTTGGAAAGCATCCAATATAATGCCCTTAATACTCGCTTCTCCATTTTACCATAATGTAAAATTTAATGTGAACATAAAATAAAACTTTCTAGACAGTTTAAATGGATTTCTCTTTGAAAACTACATGTTAAAATGCATTTAGACTCTTCTAGGACACAAATGAAGCCTGAAATTTTAGATTCAAGAATAAGAATAAAACTTCCTAAGGGATTTTTTGGTAAGTGATGAATGAAAAGGATTAAAATAGAAAGTTGTTGGGTATATCTGACCATAATATATATCTGACCATTATCATAATAATGTCTGGTCAAGTATTTCCACATAAAAAGGATATATAGCCACTATCAAATAACATCTGACAGGTATGATGGTGAATGAAGCTTCAGAGAATATGGAGAACATCAGCGAAATTCCTAATTCTATGTTATACCATATTGTTCATAGGGTATATGCTTAATTCCAACCTTTCCAGTATACCAAATATGCTTATGAGTAGATATTCCCTATAATTAATCATAGTGGATGTAAAGAATGAAAAATAATTATAAATGTTATCCTAAGTAAGACATGATTGGGGACAAAAGTATTTTATAAAAAATAACATAAGCTGCATTCTTAAGGCAAAATAAGTAGCTTCTATTCACATCTGTCTTTATTGTCAAATATGCTAACATTTACAAAGATTTAAATTCCCTAAAATTTACAAAGAATAACCTAAAACAAAATTATAAGAAAAAAAGAAATTCCTAGAACTCCTTAAACAGGTATCATCTACTTTACCATGTTTGGAAAGAGAAACATTGAAAGTTAAATAAATATTTTAGTACTGAGAGCAGAATATAAAGGAGCAGTGAAGGCTTACATTCATGACTATTTTTTTTAGCATTATGCTCTATGATGAAGTCAACACCTCAGGCATCAACTAAGAGGAGTAAATTAGAATAAAGCAACGTTCTATGCAATGCAATGGTCCGTAAAGTGTTAAAGGAGCACTGATATTCTGCTCTAGTTCCAATTGGTATAAACTTGAATTGGACTGGTCAAATCTCCTGGAAGGATAGCTTAGAAGATAATTTCTCTGTAATACTGTGGGTCAGAGGAATATTACAAGGGTGCTCCTTTAAGCAACGGGTAAGAGAGTCAAAGAGGATTTGTGAAAGGACAAGTCATAAAGGAATGGATGACAGTGATGTTAGCTTTGGAAAACAAAAAAGACTGCTTCCTCTGAAGAACAAAGGAGAGACAAAGGAAGGATACATAATACATTTATAGTAGAAATACATTGTGATTGCTCAAAAATGTTCATCTGGCATAGAGAGGACTTGGTGGAACCTGGACCATAGAACTATTGCCTGAGTAAAGAGTAGGTCTATTGTGAAGGCTGTATAATGTCACCCTGCTTATTTAACTTATATGCAGTGTACATCATGCAAAATGCTGGGCTGGATAAAGCACAAGCTAGAATCAAGATTACCAGGAGAAATATCAATAACCTCAGATAGGCAGATGACACCACCCATATGGCAAAAAGTGAAAGAGAACTAAAGAGCCTCTTGATGAAAGTGAAAGAAGAGAGTGAAAAAGTTGGCTTAAAAGTCAACATTCATAAAATTAAGATTGTGGCATCTGGTCCCATCACTTCATGGCAAATAGATGGGGAAACAATGGAAACAGTGACAGACTTTATTTTGGGGGGCTCCAAAATCACTGCAGATGGTGAAGGCAGCCATGAAATTAAAAGAGGACTGCTCCTTGGAAGAAAAGCTATGACCAGCCTAGACAGAATATTAAAAAGCAGAGACATTATTTAACCTACAAAGATCTGTCTAGTCAAAGCCACGGTTTTTCCGGTAGTCAAGTATGGATGTGAGAGTCGGACTATGAAGAAAGCTAAGTGCCAAGAACTGATGCTTTTGAACTGTGGTGTCGGAGAGGACTGAACTAAACTGAACTATGGTGAAGGAGAAGAGATGGAGGAAAACTTGGTGTTCCTAAGAGTGTTAAGATGGTTTGAAATAAAGACTGTGAGTCATGCAACATGGAAGAAAATACTAGAAGAGAATAGAAAGGGTGGTGGGGAGTTCTGAGGATCCAGCTGAGGTTTGAAATCAAACGGTATGTTATCACTCAGTCCAGTTCAGTCACTCAGTTGTGTCTGACTCTTTGCGACCCCATAGACTGCAGAACACCATGCTTCCCTGTCCACCACCAACACCTGGAGCTTACTCAGACTCGTGTCCATTGAGTAGGTGATGCCATCCAAAAATCTCAACCTCTGTTGTCCCCTTCTCCTCCCATCTTCAATCTTCAACCTTCAGCATCAGGGTCTTTTCAAATGAGTCAGCTCTTCGCTTCAGGTGGCCAAAGTACTGGAGTTTCAGCTTCAACATCAGTCCTTCCAATGAATATTCAAGACTGATTTCCTTTAGGATTCACTGGTTTGATCTCCTTGCAGTCCAAGGGACTCTCAAGAGTTTTCTCCAACACCACAGTCCAAAAGCATTGATTCTCTAATGCTCAGCTTGTGCTTCATCCAGCCCATCATTTCTCATGATGTAACTGCATATAAGTTAAATAAGCAAGGTGACAATATACAGACTTGACATACTCCTTTCCCGATTTGGAACAGGTTTGTTTTTCCAAGTCTAGTTCTAACTGTTGCTTCCTGACCTGCATACAGATTTTTCCAGACCCAGGTCAGGTGGTCTAGTATTCCCATCTCTTGAAGAATTTTCCAGTTTATTGTGATCCACACAGTCCAAGGCTTTGGCATAGTCAATAAAACAGAAGTAGATGATTTTCTGGAACTCTCATGCTTTTTCGATGATACAATGGATGTTGGCAATTTGATCTCTGGCTCCTCTGCCTTTTATAAATCTAGCTGGAACATCTGGAAATTTATGGTTCATGTACTGTTGAAGTCTGGCTTGGAGAATTTTGAGCATTATTTTGCTAGCATGGGAGATGAGTGCAATTGTGTGGTAGTTTGAACATTCTTTGGCATTTGAACATTCTTTGCATTGCTTTGGAATTGGAATGAAAATGGACCTTTTCCAGTCCTGTGGCCACTGCTGAGTTTTCCAAATTTGCTGGCATACTGAGTGCAGCACTTTCACAGCATGATTTTTTAGGATTTGAAATAGCTCAACTGGAATTCCATCACCACTAGCTTTGCTCGTAGTGATGCAGAAGATGGGCTTCCTAAGGCCTGCTTGACTTCACATTCCAGGATGTCTGCCTCTAGGTGAGTGATCACACCATTGTGGCTATCTGGGTCATGAAGATCTTTTTTTGTATAGTTCTTCTGTGTATTCTTGCCACCTCTTCTTAATATCTTCTGTTTCTGTTAGCTCCATAGCATTTCTGTCCTTTATTGGGCCCATTTTTGAATGAAATATTCCCTTGTTATCTCTAATTTTCTTGAAGAGATCTCTAGTCTTTCCCATTCTATTGTTTCCATCTATTTCTTTGCATTGATCACTGAGGAAGGCTTTCTTATCTCTCCTTGCTATTTTTTGGAACTCTGCATTCAAATGGGTATATCTTTCCTTTTCTCCTTTGCTTTTCACTTCTCTTCTTTTCTCAGCTATTTGTAAGGTCTCCTCAGACAACCATTTTGCCTTTTTGCATTTATTTTTCTTGGGGATGGTGTTGATCATTGCCTCTTCTACAATGTCATGAACCTCCATCCATAGTTCTTCAACCCTTGAATCTATTTCTCACTTCCACTGTATAATCGTATTGGATTGATTTAGGTCATACCTGATTGGTCTATTGATTTTTCCTACTTTCTTCTACTGAAGTCTGAATTTGGCAATAAGGAGTTCATGATCTGAGCCACAGTTAGCTCCTGGTCTTCTTTTTGCTGACTGTATAGAACTTCTCCATCTTTGGCTGCAAAGAATATAATCAACCTGATTTCGGTATTGACCATCTGGTGATGTCCATGCGTAGAGTCTTCTCTTGTGTTGCTGGACGAGGGTGTTTGCTATGACTGGTGTGTTCCTTTGGAAAAACTTTGTTATCCTTTGACCTGCTTTGTTTTGTACTCCAAGACCAAATTTTCCTGTTACTCCAGGTATCTCTTGACTTTCTATTTTTGCATTCCAGTCCCCTATAGTGAAAAGGACATCTATTTTGGGTGTTAGTTCTAGAAGGTCTTGTAGGTCTTCGTAGAATTGTTCAACCTCAGCTTCTTCAGCATTCCTGGTCAGGGCATAGACTTGAATTACTGAGATATTGAATGATTTGCCTTGGAAACGAACAGAGATCATTCTGTTGTTTTTGAGATTGCATCAGAGTACTGCATTTTGGACTCTTTTGTTGACCATGATGGCTACTCCATTTCTCCTAAGGGATTCTTGCCCACAGTAGTAGATACAGTGGTCATCTGAGTTAAATGCATCCTTTCCAGTCCATTTTATTTCGCTTATTCCTAAAATGTCGACGTTCAGTCTTGCCATCTCCTGTTTGAACACTTCCACTTTGCCTTGATTCATGGACCTAACATTCCAGGTTCTTAGGCAGTATTGCTCTTTACAGCATCAGACTTTACTTCCATCACCTATCACATCCACAATTGGGTTTTGTTTTTGCTTTGGTTCCATTTCTTCATTCTTTGTGGAGTTATTTCTCCACTGATCTCCAGTAGTATATTGGGCACCTATCGACCTGGGGAGTTCATCTTTCAGTGTCCTATCTTTTTGCCTTTTCATGCTGTTCATGGGGTTCTCAAGGCAAGAATGCTGAAGTGGTTTGCCATTCCCTTCTCCAGTGGACCATGTTTTGTCAGAACTCTCCATCATGACCTGTCCATCTTGGTTGGCCCTACATGGCATAGTTCATAGTTTCATTGTGTTAAACAAGGCTGTAGTCCATGTGATCAGTTTGGTTAGTTTTCTGTGATTGCGGTTTTCATTCTGTCAGCCCTCTGATGGATAAGCTTATGGAAGCTTCCTGATGGAAGGGACTGACTGAGGGGGAACTGTGTCTTGTTCTGATGGGTGGGGCCATGCTCAGTAAATCTTTAATCCAATTTTCTGTTGAAGAGCTAAAGAAAATATGAACTGCTCAGGGTAGGTAAATACCCAACAAGGTCAAGAAATGAACCATAATCAGGCTCAAGCCAGATAAGGAATAAATAACTGCAGAAAAAGCCTCAGAGCTTAAGATGCCAGTGAGAGGTTTTAGAAGGTATGAGAAGTGTCAGGGTGGAGGCTGGCTCAGTATATGGGTATAGTCAGAAATGAGAAGCTCTAGCCACACTAAGTTCAGTTAGAAATCAATAAGAGAAAAGAAAGAAAGAAAGAAATAGTCTTTTTATATGACCCTATGGACTGTAACCTACAAGGCTCCTCCATCCATGGGATTTTCCAGGCAAGAATGAGTACTGGAGTGGGTTGCCATTTCCTTCTCCAGGGGGTATAAGGAATAACACTCAAAAAAAAAAAAAAAAGAATAACACTCAATGAACACATTGAACACATTTAGAAATGATAATAAAAATATACCATGTCAAACTTGTCAAATGAAGCTAAAATCATTCTTAGGAAAATAAAAAAAACAACTGTCCTAAAAAGTATTTGTTAGAAAAAAAAAGTTGAAAGTTAATGATAATAATAGAGTAGGAAAAAACCGTAAGTTAAATAGAAGAGTCTGATTTTATATATAGTTATTTTGTATGTACAAAGATGAAATATCACTTAAATGAATTTAACTTTCTTGGATATAAGGTAAATATACAAAAATTATTTCTAATGATAGGTAATGAAATAATAAAGAATATATTTAGGAAAAACTATTTTAAATGTATAAATTCTATAAATATGTTGGATCTCTATATATAAAGTATAAATAATTGCTAAATAAAAGAAGGAGTATATCATTCTTGTGAAGTTGAAGTTCCATGTTGTAGAGATGCCAACTCTCTTCAAATTGTTTTATAAGTTTAATGCAAGTCCAGTAAAATAAAAAGATTTATTTGTTTGTGTTTATTGTTAGAACTTGACAAGTTGACTTTAAAATTTATATGGAAATCAGTGGGGTAAGGATAGCTAAAATATTCCTGAATAATAACGATGGGGATGACTTTCTCAATCAGACATCAAGGGTGAGTTTGAAACTACACTAATTAAAACTAATATTGTTTCATGGATGGAAAAATTGACCAATGAAGCAATCAGAAGCCTGTTAGAGATCCATGCATATATAGATACTGGATTTACGAAAAGTTGCCCAGCAGAACAATGTAGAAAGAAATATCTTCATAATAAATTCATTTGACCCCTACTCACATCATAAAACAATCATTTCCAAAAAAACATTGTGTCACAATATTAAAGATAAAATAAACCACCAAAATAATGTATTAGAATAATTTCATAACCTTGGAGTACAGGAAAAATTTCATAGACTTAAAATACATAAAACCTATAGAAGTGGATAAAAGATACATAAAAATACAAACACATAATAGTTTCAGATAAACTAGACTTTACTAATATTATGAACTTCTTCACTGGACAAAGTTAAGAAAGTTAAAAGGAAAGTTACAAGGCTTGGAGAAGATACTTTCAATACATGCAACAAACAGAGTAAAGAGTCTTCTTAGCAATCATTCAAAAAAAAGACCATCAATCCAACAGGGGAACAAAAAAGGGCAAGATATTTGAATGGACAGTTAAAAGAGGATATCCAACTAGTTGATAAACATATGAAGAGATACTCAGTTCCAGTAATGAGAGAAATCACAAAGAGATAACGTGACTCAGTATGATGGCTAAAATCCCTGACATATCACGTGTTTCATATGTTGATGATCATATGGAACAACTAAAGTGTTCAGCAATAAATAATACAGTAGAAAAATCAAATCACACTATATTTCTGCAATGAAAGCCTATTCAGCAATAAAAATTAAGAAACTACAGCTCATTGCAAAAATGTGAGATCTCACAAATGTTGAAAAAGAAGCCAAACATAAAACAATGCATATATTTATTAAAGTTCATACTTAAACTTGATGTAAAGCTCTAAATCAAGTCTACTGGAAGTCTCCTGTAAGAAGTCATGGCAGTGAACATTTTTAGGAAGGAAGGGGAAGAATCACAATTGAAAAAGAACCAAAGAAAGCCTCTCAGGGCAGCGGCTATGTCCTATCTCTTGACTAGGATGGTGGTTATATAGATTATTCACTTCATAAAAATGCCTTCAGCTGTAAATTTGTTTTGTGCACTTTTCTATATGTGTTATACTTCAACAGCAACAAAAAATGTTAAAAAGAAAAAATAACATGTGAATGGGATTTTTGACAGCATATTTCTTCTTACAATGTGATAAATTTCAAATGCAATTTCCCATTTCTATCACAACAAATAACCTTCTGCAGACTTGTAACCTTAGATTTTAGATTTAGAGGAGATTTAGAGGAGACTGAAAAAGATGGCTTGAGGCTCAACATTCAGAAAACAAAGATTATGGCATCTGGTTCCATCACTTCATTGCAAATAGATGGAGAAACAGTGGAAACAGTGGCAGACTTTATTTTTTGGGGCTCCAAAATCACTGCAGATGGTGACTGCAGCCATGAAATTAAAAGACTCTTACTTCTTGGAAAAAAAGTTATGAACAACCTAGGCAGCACATTAAAAAGCAGAGACATTACTTTGCCAACAAAGGTCCGTCTAGTCAAGGCTATGGTTTTTCCAGTAGTCCTAGGCAGCACATTAAAAAGCAGAGACATTACTTTGCCAACAAAGGTCCGTCTAGTCAAGGCTATGGTTTTTCCAGTAGTCATGTATGGATGTGAGAGTTGGACTATAAAGAAAGCTGAGCACTGAAGAATTGATGTTTTTGAACTGTGGTGTTGGAGAAGACTCTTGAGAGTCCCTTGGACTGCAAGGAGATCCAACCAGTCCATCCTAAAGAAAATCAGTCCTGAATGTTCATTGGAAGGACTGATGTTGAAGCTAAAACTCCAATACTTTGGTCACCTGATGTGAAGAGCTAATTCATTTGAAGACCCTGATGCTGGGAAAGATTGAAGGTGAGAGGAGAAGGGGATGACAGAGGATGAGACAGTTGGATGGCATCACCGACTCAATGGACATGAGTTTGAGTAAACTCCAGGTGTTGGTGATGGACAGGGAGGCCTGGAGTGCTGCAGACCATGGGGTTGCAAAGAGTCAGACATGACTGAGCGACTGAACTGAACTGAACCTTACATTTTAGAATCTTGACTTTTTTAAAAAAATGAAAATGAGGGCTCATAAAAAAACAAAACAAAATAACTATTGCATATGTTATAACTCTTCAGAGCAGCTACTCTAGGTGTCTCCCTCCTTCTTACCCACAGATGGCTCAGGCCTGCTAATATTTCTAAGAAGCCCAAGGCTGTTCATCAGTGGCTCAACTTTTTGGTCAGCTTGACCACCACTAAAATGTAGATAAGAGTCACAGCAGGACAGGATGAAGCCAGGCTCCATTAAAAATATTAATAAAAGTAGAGCACCAATTTATTAAATGAAAATCCTCCAGTCTGTTCACTGTTGCAAACAGCTGTTATTCTGTATCCTACTGAGGGCCTTGGGACACAATGACACTAGCGGGTCTGCCTCTGTGCACGATTCTCTCAGCTGGTCAAATAAACAGCTTCCCTCTCCTCCTGTAGACAAGGCAGGGTTGCTCTCAGTTGTCAAACTCAAATAATCCCCTTCAAACAAAATCCCTGGCAGGTTCAAAGAAAACACACCAAACCCCACAGCTTTGAGGGATATGGACACTGAGAGTCAGCTGTAGGAGCAGAAACAGAAAGATGCCTCTGAAGATGAAACAATAACAAACCAAACATTATTAACAATATTTTTTCCCTATCCAGTGACATTTTGAAAAAATCAACTCCAGTCCCTAGTGTTCCAGTCCTTTCTTCTCTACTAGGTTTCAAGTTCTTATAGCTGAAGTTCAAGTTAGTAGCAGAAAATTACATATATATATATACATATATATATATGCTGTGCTGTGCTTAGTCGCTCAGTCATGTCTGACTGTTTGTGACCTCATGGAATAGCCCACCATAGAATTCCATGGAATTCCACCATGGAATAGCCTCTGTCCCTGGGGATTTTCCAGGCAAGCATACTAGAGTGGGTGGCCATGCCCTCCTCCAGGTGATCTTCCCAACCCAGGGATCAAAGCCAGGTCTCCCACATTGCTGATGAATTCTTCACCATCTGAGCCACCAGGGAAGCCCAAGAATACTAGAGTGGGCAGCCTATCCCTTCTCCAGGGGAACTTCCAAATCCAGGAATTGAACTGGGTCTCCTGCATTGCAGACGGATTCTTTATAAGCTGAGCTACCAGGGAAGCATATATATATATGCTTCAGTTCAGTTGCTCAGTTGTGTCCAACTCTTTGCAACCCCATGGACTGCAGCATGCTAGGCTCCTCTGTCCATGGGATTCTCCAGGGAAGAATACTGGAGTGGGATGCCATGCACTCCTCCAGGGGATTTTCCTGACTCAGGGACCACCCAAGTATCTTATGTCTCCTGCATTGACAGGTGGGTTCTTGACCACTAGTGCCACCTGGGAAGCCTGTTCATTGGCAATACCTCAATATCTCAATACAAAACAAAAGTTTAAAAAAAAACCCCAACATGTTGAATAACTTAATACATACCAGGACCATTTTATTTTATTTTTCTTTTTTTCATTTATTTTTATTAGTTGGAGGCTAATTACTTTACAGTATTGTAGTGGTTTTTGCCATACATTGACATGAATCAGCCATGGATTTACATACCATTTTAAAAAGTGTAGCGTAAGGCTAGACCTGTTTAAGAGAAAGATGTCTAGTGAATACCAGTACATTCAAGACTTGACTTTAGACATGTCAAAAGGAAAGATGATGCACTGGAATTAGATCAATAAAATACATCTGGGAGGATTCCTAGTCTAAATCACTTTTGCCAGGTCACTGGAGAGTACACGACTTGTGTGACAAGATTTTGCAGTAATACAAGGAGAATAGGCTTCCCCGGTGGCACTGGTGGTAAAGAACCCACCTGTCAATGCAGGAGACCTAAGAGACATGAGTTTGGTCCCATAGTCGGGAAGATCCCCTGGAGGAGGCCATGGCAACCCACTCCAGTATTCTTGGCTGGAGAATCCCTCGGACAGAGGAGCCTGGTGGGCTACTGTCCATGGGGTTGCGGAGTCAGACATGACTGAGCGACTTAACATAGCTGATTAACAGTGTTGTGAGTTTCAGGTAAACAGTGAAGGGACTCAGCCATACATATACATGTATCCATTAACAGATTAATTCAATAGAAGATTTTATTAAGCCTAGAATAATTACGTTTATTGTCGGTGGCATGGTTATAAAAAATATACAAGTGAGAGGCAAATTGCTACCAAAAAAATTCAGCTGAATGTTTGAATCAGTTTCATTTTGTACTAATGATATAATATACAAATTGTCATATATTATATTTTAGAAAAATAATTTATACCACTGGGCTTAAAACAAAATTTAAGACATAAGAAATGGCTTCTGCATTTTTCTCAGCATCTGTGGCTTCAAACCACATGTGGGTCCTATTTGTTACTGCTATTTATTGTGTGAATCTATTTTTAAGGATCCCAAGTTTGGCAGAATTAAAAATATGAATATCATCTGCATCCAGACCACTCTATTACAGCATAGTAATTTGTATATAGGTCATCAGGATTTCTTAAAAAAGGGAATGTATAGTTTTATTTTATGTACTCAGAGAATTCACTGTTCCATGATGCCTTTCTTGGGTCATCTTGAGAACTGATTGTCACACAATGATCCAATCAGCTGTTTGATTGATCGTATTCAGTTCATCCATGGCACCTGGACCAAACATTTCAAGGTCAGGTTATTTCTGTCTGACACTGATGGACATGGCATGCAACACTGAGGGATAAAAAGAGTTCATTATATTCAAAAACTGCCCCACATCAAATACATCTCAATCGTTTTGCTTAAAGATTTACTGAGACTATCTAAAACTGAATAATGTTAACTCTGGCATTTCATTTGACAGCACTGGTTAGGGTGGAGTTGCACAGTGTGGACACTCAGTTAAATTACTGAAAGTCATGACGGTAATAATGGCTCATTAAAGAAGTGTGGTTTGGTGTTCAGAAAGTGATATGAATAGAGGGTTCGGAAAACTAACCCTGAAATGAGCACACAGCTTATGAACCCAGACAATAAGCATAGAGAGCTAATATAACACCATGCAATCTCACATGTTTTAATACACACGTACATAACTGTGGAGGAGTCTTTGATTGTCCTCTGAACTGTCAGTTTCAAACTCAAATTTATTTTTTATATATTAGAACTTGTGGCTGAAGTACTCATGCCACTAATATTCATTGAGCCCTTACTAAGGAATAGAAACTCTCCTAAAACTTGATATACATGTGTGTGTACATGTATATACCGACATACACTTAACAGAAATCACTTACTGTTGGAACTGAAATTATACTTGGCAGAGATAGATAATAAAGATATTAATGAAATTAATTAAATCATGTGTTAGGAAGTAATAGTGCTATAAAAACAAAGCAGAATAATGTGGATGGGGATGCCTTGGTGTAAGGGATTCAATTTTAGAGAGATCAGTGTAGACCTTGTTAAAAATGACAGTGGAAGAGAGACTGAAAAGTTTCCATTGGAGGGAAATCTATGACATCAATGGGAAACACGTTCTATGTAGACTGAGTAGCCAGTGCACAGAGTTGGAATCGAGGCTGTACCTGACTTTTATGAGGGACAGTAAAGAGGTCAGTGTGACTGGAGTGCAGTGAAACAGGGAATAAGAGTAGTGTATAAGATCAATTCTGTAGGACCTTGAAGACCATCATAAAGACATTGTCTTTTACTGCAAATGCAAAGTGGGGTTAATGCATGGAGGAGAGGTGTTGAGCAGAAGAGTGACTATATCTGAATTACAACTTAATTTACTCATCTCAACATGAGTAAAAATAAATTATGGGGCTTCAGGTTAGGATGGAAGAAAGGAAAAGGTATATTCAGTTAGGAGTGAGATGTTAGTGGCTTATACCCGAGTTTTAAACCACAAACTGCTCATCTCACAGACATACTTTCTCCTCCTTGAAATCATATACTAATGTATCTGGAAAAGTTCTAAAAAGTTTTTCTAGTAGTTCACACTACTGGAATCTATTAACTGATATAATTCATTTAACTTCCCTATATCTCAGTTGTCTTATTTGTTCATAGGGTTAAAAACAGCGACTAATCCATATGCTAATGGTGTGAATTATATAAGAATATGCATGCATATTGATGAAAGTGAAAGAGGAGAGTGAAGAAGTTGGCTTAAAATTCAACATTCAGAAAACTAAGATCATGGCATCCAATCCCATCACTTCATGGCAAATAGATGGAGAAACAGTGGAAACAGTGAGAGACTTTATTTTCTTGGGCTCCAAAATCACTGTAGATGGTGATTTCAGCCATGAAATTAAAAGACACTTGCTCCTTGGAAGAAAAACTATGACAAATCTAGACAGCATATTAAAAAGCAGAGACATTAGTTTGCCAACAAAGGTCCATCTAGTCAAAGCTATGGTTTTTCCAGTAGTCAAGTATGGATGTGAGAGTTGGACTATAAAGAAGGCTGAGTGCTGAAGAATTGATGCTTTTGAACTGTGGTGTTGGTGAAGACTCTTGAGAGTACCTTGGACTGCAAGGAGATCCAATCAATCCATCCTAAAGGAAATCAGTCATGAATATTCATTGGAAGGACTGATGCTGAAGTTGAAACTCCAATACTTTGGCCACCTGATGCAAAGAACTGATTCAACGGAAAAGACCCTAATAATGCTGGGAAAGATTGAAGGCAGGAGGAGAAGGGGATGACAGAGGATGAGATGGTTGGATGGCATCACCAACTCGATGGACATGAATTTGAGCAAGCTCTGGGAATTGGTGATTGACAAGGAATCCTGGTGTGCTACAGTCCATGGGGTTGCAAAGAATCAGACATGATTGAGCAACTGAACTGAACTGAACACACACACACACACACACACACACACACACACAAAGCTATTGTAATTAAAACAGTATGGCATTGATATAAAAACAGATACAGAGATCAGTGGAAAAGAATTAAGACACTAGAAATAAACTTAGACGTACATGGTCAATTAATTTACGAAAGGAGCTAAGAATATGCTCCAAGAAAAGGACAATATTTTCAATAAATAGTATTGGAAAAACTGGACTGTCACAGCAGAAGAATGAAACTTGACCGCTAGTTCACACCAGGGTCCCTGACCTCTGGGCTGCAGACTAGTACCAGTCTATGACCTGTTAGGAAGCAGGCCACACAGCAGGAGGTGAGCTGGCAAATGAGCAAAGCTTCATCTGCCTCTTCCCATTGCTGCCTATTGCTCACATTATTGCCTGAACCATCCCACCACTGTCCATGGGAAAATTGTTTTCTGAGAAATCATTTCCTAGTGCCTAAAAGGTTGGGGACCAGTGATTTATACTATACACAAAAATTAACTCAAAATGAATTGAAGACTGGAACATAAGACCTGAAACAATAAAACTAGGTGAAAACATAGGTGGTAAGCTTGTTGACGTTAAGTCTTGGTCATGATTTTTTAAAAAATCTGACACCTAAAGCAAAAGCAACAAAAGCAAAAAAAAGCAAAAATTTAAAAAAGCATCACTATATTATACCAAAAAAGCCTCTTTATAGCAAAAGAAGCCACAAACAAAATGAAAAGGAAACCTAAATAGGACAAAAATTCTTGGAAACTGTTAAGAGGCTAATATCTAAAATATATAAAGATTTTATATAACTTAATAGCAAAAAACCCCCAAACAATCCAATTAAAAAATGAGCAGATCTAAACATTTTCCCAAAGAACACATACAGATGGTCAAGAGATACATGAAAATATATTTACAATCATTAATTATCAGGGTAATTCAAATCAAAGCCACAATAAGACATCACCTCATATTTGTTGTAAAATTTCTGATATTTCTGTCTTCCAACATTTTAATAACTTATTTGGTGTCACTTTTACATTTTATTCATTGGGTATTCAGTGAGACTTTCTCATCTCTGTCTTGCAATTTATATTTTACAATAAATTTCTTTATGGGAAACTATTTGAATACTTTTAAATAGCTTCAGGAGATATAAAAATGACTTATTTCTGTTTTATAATAACTTTTTACATATAAAAGGGAAAATAGAAAGCATCTACTTAAAAATAAATTAAGAATATGCTTTCATTTTGTAATAAACAGGACCACAGTGTATATGAAGACCTAAAGGAAGTTATACAAATATTACTATACTT
The DNA here is from genome assembly GCF_910594005.1 of Cervus elaphus. Lineage (NCBI taxonomy): Eukaryota > Metazoa > Chordata > Mammalia > Artiodactyla > Cervidae > Cervus > Cervus elaphus. The sequence goes on along the minus strand of NC_057843.1, from coordinate 34,644,157 downwards.
AAATAAATTTTCCCAAGTTGGAACTCTAAATTCCCAAGAACTACTTTAGGCAAAATAGTAAGACATTTAAATACTATTGCTAAATAAAAAATGTCTTCAAATTATTTCTTTTTACAAAATGAAAATAGCATTTTTATAAAGGAAATAGAATTGAATAGAAGAAATATAAGCTTTATTTCAAAGTTTTAATGATGAAACACAGTGGTCACAAAAGCAAGAAAAGTTATGATGATAGCTTAGTTATTAAATTACAGCCCTAGATCGCTGGATAAAGCCTCTTTTTGAGGACTTCAAGCCAGCAAACTTATCAATTCTTTCATTAAATGCCCATCATTTAACTTCTTGTAGTGATTAATGTAGTACCTGACTCAGCTCCTCCTAAACTTGACAATCTTGAGTTTACAGAGACAGTGCTAGAATGTGAAGATGAAAGAAATGTATACACCTCTTAATTTAATATAGAAACCTCAAGTTTTATCTACAACTGATCCTGCTGGAAGCACTGAAAGAGCAGCAGTATAGATATAAGTTCACTCCAGCAGTGACAGATTCAATCATCCAGTGACTGTATAATGTTAGCTGAAGGATCGTTGATAGCTTATTATTTTACCAATGGATAAAAAGAATCCCTAAAATTATTATCATTTTTTAAAATGAATTTTCTGTTGGTCTAATCATTAAGACTCTGTGCTCCCGACGCAGGAATTGAACCCAGGTCTCCTGCATTGTAGGCAGATTCTTTACCTCTGAGCCTGAGGGAAGCCCTCTCCCAATGCAAGGGTCACAGATGTGATCCTGAGTTGGGGGCTAGAGCCCATATTCCACACAATGCAGCCAAATAAATCAATAAATAAAATGAAAAGAAAAAAAAAGAACCTTTTCTTCCAATTATCTGTCAGAAAATACAGTTTTAAGTAAATCAACACTTTGTTATAATATGTCTCCCTAGATATTTCTTCCATGGACAAAGTCCTTGAGGAATCAGTTATGTATTTCAAGTATCAGCAGAGCTTAGGAGACCAGCTGAGTTGCATTACTCTCAGCATTTTATTTATTCACAAGGAAATCGTGACTTAAATTAGCCAGATTCTGCTTTGTCGTCACTTGATTATCTAGATTTACACAGGGGTTGGAGAAGCTATTTTTGCAATTCAAAGATGCCAACTTGTCAAAGACTAAATCAAGGTGATATTCATAAAGCCAGTTTTACACGAAGGGTTCTGAACTTCTACAAGAAATAACACACTATTTTTCTCTCATTCTTTCATAGAGGTATAGGAATGTCACTGCAATAAATTTTTACATGTACCCATTCTCATTTTTCTTAGATTATAAGTATCCATACTGCCAGGAGATCAAGCCAGTCAACGCTAAAATAAATCAGTCCTGAATATTCACTGAAAGAACTGATGCTGAAGCTGAAGCTCTAAGCTTTGGTCACCTGATGCGAAGAACTGACTCATTTGAAAAGACCCTGATGCTGGGAAAGATTGAAGACAGGAGGAGAAGGGGACAACAGAGGATGAGATGGTTGGAGGGCATCACCGACTCAATGGACATAAGTTTGAGCAAGCTACGGGAGTTGGTGATGGACAGGAAGTCTGGTGCATTGCATTCCATGGGGTCGTAAAGGGTCAGACATGACTGAGTGACTGAACTGAACTGATTCAAATGATTAAAAAATTTCAAGTTGATCCAGTCACCATTATCCAAGTTCAAAAGGCATTAAAATGCAAGAAGTTAAAAGTTGAAGGTAAATTCCATTTTGTATATTTTAAAAAGGACACAAAACCTATCTTGCTCAATACAGTTTTTTTGATCAGTTGCAATCTCTTAAAGAGATAAAAGCAACAGACTCTTTTACTTAATCTTTGGAAATCTGTCATAGAGACATACATCTTCTACTATTTGACTGAAACTCCATTAAAGATCCTACAATTATTGTATTTTGGCATTCTATGGAAACTTCAAGACCTGTTAAGTTCAAGATTTGTATTTATTTTATAAGTAAAATTCTTAATATGCCAAACAACCAGTACAGTCGAACCAGCTAATAAATGGTAATGCTAAAGCTAGAAATCATAGTACCTTACTGCTGCTGTTTGGTCTTCCCACTAATAACGCCACCTTTAAAAAATTTGGGAAAACATATTTAATCCTTTCTGTGGAGGACAGACCCTAGAGTGACTCTCATGGCTTTTTCCCATCTACTCTCTTCCCTTCTATTCATACCCGGTTTGATCCTCTACTCCTAAGGGTAGATAAGACATGTGACTTGCTCCTTATTTTAGACTACAGCAAAGATACAGAGATGCTGCTGCTGCTGCTGCTAAGTCGCTTCAGTCATGTCTGACTCTGTGCGACCCCATAGACGGCAGCCCACCAGGCTCCTCTGTCCCTGGGATTCTCCAGGCAAGAATACTGGAGTGGGTTACCATTTCCTTCTCCACAGAGATGTTACAGAAATGTAACTTAGTTTCCAAATATATTTTGAGTTAATCAAAAGGAAGATTATCCTGAGAAGCTTGACTTAATCAGGGGAAAGCCCTTAAAAGAGGGAGTAGGTCCTCCCTGAGTTAGACTCTGAACAAGAAAGAATTTCCTAGTGGACATGATGAAGTAAACAGTCATGCTGAGGAAGCACAAATGGCAAGATCCTCAGGCAGTCCTTGGGAACTACAGGTGGTCTTGGGCATCAGAGGTTGGTCTCTAGTCTACAACCAGCAATAAGTGAGGGCCTTCTGTCACATAGATAAAAAAGGTTTGAATTCTGACAACAATCTGAATGAACTTGGAAGCAAATTCTTCTCATTATGCCTACAAATGAAAACATAAAGCCAACATTTTGCAACCTTGTCAGATTTGAAGAAAGGACCCAGCCAAGCCAAAGTTGAACTTGTGACCCACAGAAACTGCAAGATAAGTGTGTCTCATTTTAAGCTGTTAAATTGTGATAATTTGTTACTCTGCTATAGATAACTACATTAGAGCCTTTAGTTCTGTCATTTGAGAGTAAACTGTGTTTATAACCTGCTTGTGTGTAACATATAGAAATGATCCATAATTTGGAGTCTTATTTCTACATCACAGCCCTTCTTCAGCTGTGCTGTATGCTAGGAAGTGACTGTTCCCTCAGGCAGCAGTTCCCAGACATGTGATTTCATAAACCAGGATAATTTAAAAATATGTTTTGGGGATAAACACAGTATTTTCAACCATTAGTTTTTTAACATAATATCATTTTTAAAACATCAAAAAATATCTAATAATTTTATCATTAAAAAATAAGCTATAACACTAAAACTATGGATATGATCTCAGAATAAAGGTGAGACTTTTGCAAGAAAGGAAAGTTTGTAACTTATGTAGACATACACACACCATCACATACCATACCCACACCCACATACACATATACATGCATTCACTCTTTCACTCTCCCGTTTGCCCTAGTTTGGAACAGACATAACATTGTCACAGATTAAAACCAGACTATAGATTGTCACTAGGAAGCTACTCTTATAAGGAAAAGTTTTAAAACTGCTGGAACTACTGAGCTCAACCTTCAAAACATGGTGTTAGATTATTACATGGAGTCATTTTTGGCTTTGTGTACATTACTTCTTTTTCCATTTATTTTACACCAAGATTGAACCAGAATATAGATGGACATTTGAGGGAAAGGAGGACATAAGAAAGCTACACTATGGAGCAAAGTTGTGCTTGTCACTAAGCTGTGTCTGACTCTTTGTGACCCCATGAACTATAAGCCTGCCAGGCTCCTCTGTCCATGGGATTTCCCAGGCAAGAATACTGGAGTGGGTTGCCATTTCCTCCTTCAGAGGATCTTCCTGACCCAGGGATCAAACCTGGATCTCCTGCATTACAGGGAAATTATTCACCATCAGAGGCACCAGGCAAGCCCAGAGCAAAGAAAGCATCTTCAACAAGTACTGCTGGAACAATCGAACAACTAAGTACATTCGAAGAAAAGTGAATCTAGACATAGACATTATACTATCAACAAAAATTAACTCAAAATGATCATAGACTCAAAACAAATGCAAAGATATAACACTCCTAGAAAATAACATAGGAGAAAACCTAGATGAACTTGGGTATAATGATGGGTTTTTTTCTAAGATACAATGCCAAAGACATGATCCATGAAAATAAGAATTGATAAGTTGGACTTCATTAAATTTAAAAACTTCTCTCTAAAAGACAATATCAAGAGAATTAGAAGACAGACAGAATTGGAGAAAATATTTGCAAAAGACATATTTTGCTAAATTGATGGACCTAATTTCCTAACATGTTAAGTCTTTTCCACTGTTAACTTTGGTAATCTTACAGCTGAGCAAAATGAATATGAGAGATGGTTAACTGCTCTTGATTGAACACACACACACATGTACTCCAGAGTCTATTTTTTTTTTCTCTACACATTTATAGGGATTCAAAACAACTAGTTTAAAGAGACAGTTTTCTGAGACTAATATAGGACAGTGTCACACAAAGATTTGTAAATAGCCAGGTGTATCTATGTTCTACTTTAACTAGCCATAGTTGGGGAGCCATGTGAAATATCACTTCACTGGAGTAGCCACATGTGATTGGCTATTGTTAAAGACACAGGTATGTTTACATGTACAAAATAAAGTTGAAGGAAATGGGAAATTATTTGGAAAAATGAAAGAGCATGATGCAGCTTAACTTGAATTAGTTGTGTGTTCATATGTTATGCCCCTGCACCAAGCCCTGTGTCTGTTTTTCTTTTCTTTCAAGCTTGAATGAGCTCCGTTGCAAGTACTGGAGGATGTAGCAACCTGCTTTAACTTAGAAAGAAGAGAAAAAGAAAAGATTTCACATTTTGCCTTTTATAAATGTATATTATTGTTCAGATATATTCAAGGGCCTTAACATTTTCAATGGCCTATGAAATTTGTCAAAGATCATCATACAAAATTTGAGTCTTTTTAATTTAATGTATTGGCTCTAGAAAATAAAAAAGAAAGCCACAAAATCAAAATGAATAAATGTTTAATTAAATGTCTGAATAACAATATTATGTAAACTTCATTAATTACTCAATTTAGTATTCATAAAATTTTTATTACACTTGAAAACAGTTTTGTGGACAAATTTTTTTCACTTTGCAAGATTTTCCAAACATGCAGAATGTAAAAAATCATAGCCTATCACAAATTATATCAGTTATACATAGTTAAATAATTTTGAAAACCAATATAACATTTCTTTCTCCAAATTTCACAGTAAACAATTGCTGTTGAATGCAGATATACTTTCCTAGGGTTGCTATGATGTGTGCTCTGACTTTTGAAAGGCCTGATCAAATTCTTTAAGCAGTTCTACTTTTTTCATCCATTGCGTACTGTGCCATGATAGATAAGACATAGGTATTTGGTCCATTATTTACTGTGTTGGTCATTTAGTTGTGTCTGACTGTTTGTGACCCCAGGGACTGTGGCCTGCTAGTCTCCTCCATCTATGTAATTTTCCAGGCAAGAATACTGGAGTGGGTTGCCATTTCCTTCTCACAGGGGTTATCCCAACCCGGATCTCCTGCATTTCAGGTAGATTCTTTACCGTCTGAGCCACCTTACTACTCTAAAACTTTTCAAACTAGGGTAGGCCTGGGACTGTGTTCTCTGCAAGCTGTGTCTGGTCAGAAGGTTTATTGTGAAGTGTTCCTAGGAAATACACCCCTGGTGGCTCAGAGGTTAAAGCGTCTGCCCCCAATGTGGGAGACACGGGTTCGATCCCTGGGTCGGGAAGATCCCGTGGAGAAGGAAATGGTAACCCACTCCAGTATTCTTGCCTGGAGAATCCCATGGACGGAGGAGCCTGGTAGGCTACAGTCCACGGGGTCGCAAAGAATCAGACATGATTGAGGGACTTCACTTTTACTTTAGGAAGGCAAAAGGCAAGCTCCCTACACTAGGATTGCAAGAGATGACCCAGCTGATACAATGAGCTGTGGTGCTAGGATGGCCCTTCAGAGTTGTCCCCAAATTGGGGCAGAAAGCAAAGCCTTTGGATCCCTACATCAGCCAGTTACTGGTCATATCTCCCCCTGTAGGGGACATAACTTTTGGCAAGCAGCTCAAGACAGCTGAGGAAAACACTTCAGTGAGCGAATGTGGACATGTAGAATCACATGGAGTATATATGTACTTTAGGGAGTGTTAGGTTACTCCACACCACAATTCAGCCCATATGTTACAGTTAGACAGAAGCAAACTGGGGGAGAGGTGGGATTTCACCCAGTTCATTAGTTTATCAGATTAATACAATGGTAATGATGTATTTCTGGGTAAGGGTTTCTATTGAACTAATATTAAGTGTAACCCCTGTGCTACATAAAGTTACCAATGCAATATTAAATTATCAAAGATTTCTTAAACACTCTAAATTCTGAACTACTGGCATATAGTATAAAATAGACATGTACAATTCTGGATTTAATCTATCTTGGCCATATCATAATTTGTTACTATCCATCAAGCATCTCTTATTGGGCTAGAACCCTAAAAGCCTAATATTACTTTTCAGTAATATGACTCTTACTGTAAAGAACAGGAAACAAATGTCTAGAGAGTTGATATAACTTGGCCAAATTCACATAAGTTGTAAGACATGAATGACAGAATTTATTCTATACATCTTTGAGCCACAGTCCAGATTTTCCTCTCTAATATACCGTGTTGCTACTTTAGTCCAGAAGATGTTGTTAAAAATCCTTTAAAATGCATGCAAAAATAATGTAAAATTATGCTCAACGAAGTGAAGAAAAGCTATACGTGAATACTAATTCTATTGAAAATTTAGCTTGCTACTCTATGCCACATGCTGTCTGAAGGACTTTAATTGAATAGATGTTTCACAGCCTTGAAAGGATATACTATCATTGTATTATCCTCCCCTCCCTTTTTTGAGATCATTAAAATAAGACATAGATGGAGTTAAGTAATTTCTCAAGGTTAAACAACACTTGGGGAAGGAAATGGCAACCCACTCCAGTATTCTTGCTTGGAAAATCCCATGGACATAGAAGCCTGGTAGGCTACAGTCCATGGGGTTGCAAAGAGTCAGATATGACTGAGTGACCTCACTCACACAACACTAAGCAGTAGAATTGGCATCAGACTCTTGTAGTCTAACATCAAAATCTCCCACTTAACCATAAAGTTCTACACCTTTTTGGGTTAAGTGTTGATGTATTATATTTTAAGTGCTGGTGTACCACATTGCTTTAATTAAAAAAAAAAATAGTGTTCCCATTGGCACATATTTCTGGGAGCCAAAGTCAATGTGTATAACATCTAGAAAATTTCAAGGACTGCAAATGAAGAGGATTTGAGAGTGTTATTTTTAAGCAGAGGTAATGCATCAGCCATTGTCCTTAACAATGGTAGTAAAAATGCACTTCAAAAGGCACACAGTACAGCCAAAGTAGGCAAGGCTTTGAGGAAGGCCACTCAATGAGAGTGGACGAGTAGACTGTACCACAGTTTAAGGATGCTTATTTTGATCTCTCATCAAAAGAGCTGCTGCTGCTGCTGCTGCTAAGTCACTTCAGTCATGTCCGACTCTGTGCGACCCCATAGGCAGCAGCCCACCAGGCTCCGCCGTCCCTGAGATTCTCCAGGCAAGAACACCGGAGTGGGTTGCCATTTCCTTCTCCAAATTCCCTGCATCTATCTAAATATCAACTCTGTACTTTCTCTAAAGCTTATGTATTTTTTCAGCCACTATCTTATATTTTTTGACTACAGGACATGCAATACACTTTTAACCTATCATTTTTGCACATACAGGGTAATATAGTATTTTCTATGAAAATAATATTTTAAAGTTTCTTTCCTTTTTACTGAATAGTCAAGCACAAAACAAGGATATAGATTAAAGTATGAAATTCTGTAATTTATAGTTATTTAATTAGAAAGCAAATTTTTTCCAGCTTCTTATACTCCTAAAAAATGTATATATATTTACATACATATACACATATTTACATGTATACATATTTACATATATATACATATAGTGATTATTTGATCAACACTTAGTCTAAAGGGGGGCTTCCCAGGTGGTTCAGGGGTAAAGAATCTGTCTACAACGCAGGAGTCACAGGTCTGATCATGAGTTAAAGGTCCCATGATCCTTTTCCTGGAAAAGGAAATGGCAATCCACTCCTGTATTCTTGCCTAAGAAATCCCATGGACCGAGGACCCTGGCAAACTGCAGTCCATTGGTCACAAAAGAGTCAGACACAACTCAGCAACTAAACAACAAGTTTAAAGAGGCTTTCTCCTATTATAATGGCACTGTACTAATGATCAAGACTGAGAAAAAAGAGTGAAAACATGTACACATTACCTTTTAAATTATTTTATAACCACACAATTAGGATTCCTAGAATATACATTCTACTCTTTCCAGTAAGCTCAAATATTTTATAAAGATTACTTCCTATATCTCAGAGAAATATTAGCAAAGTAAAAATATAGTGTGCTAATTCTTGCTTCGAGACATGTACCCTGTATGTGTAAGCTTTGATGAGTACTAATGGATACTTCTTAGTTTTGACCCTTAGGTTGAAAATAACAGCTTGTTGTTATTTTTCAGGAAGAATAAGATCCATTTATAAACATTTTAGAAATCTCAGGGCTTTTTTTCTCCTTATAAATAGACAAATAAATGACCACATTAGCACTTGCACTTCAATATGAGCTGAGGACATTTAAAAAATGTCACAACTCAGGGTTAACTTATTTTTGACATCTGGCTTTCAGATTTTTCTCTGTAATTGTCTGTTTGCTGCCTCATTGCCATACAAGGGACTGAAGGTCAAATGCATCTCTTTCCTGTATTTCCATAAGACATTAAGTCTCAAAGTTTTAAATATTTCATGTATTATGGGTTACTGGATTTTCCCAAGTTCTAAACCAGTTTAAACATTTGAACATGGGAACATCTTCTGCTTAGGTCAAAATTGCTCCCCAGTAAGAATTGTAAGTCACTTGATTCCAACTACAAGCTGCTCAATTTTTAGCAGATGTTTGTGCATTTGTTTCTCTAGACCAGTGGAAACATTTTGGCCTAGTCTTACAAGAGCAAATATGCATGCAGCCAACACACGGCGGTATGCTCTTACATAAGAAACTGAATACATTGTCAAGGTGATGTCATCAAAGCTGAGCTGACTGACATAACTAGGAACCAAGTTTTCTTTTTAAATCAGGATCAATTCCAGAATGGCGTCAAGTGAACTGAAATGTGCCCTCCACACAGCCTCTCTGCTTGGGAGGTCTCAAATACAAAAAATATTCTAAGTCTATGGGCATGAAACATTGAACTTATTGCCGGCTCATATCATCCATTGAGAATACTAGACAATGAAAACATTGTAAGATGGTAGTTTTAACATGGAAATGTTCATTTTAGTTCAGAAGTCACACTGTTCATTACCTGTTCAACAAGCATATTGATAATCTTTTTATGTACCGCATATTGAGCTAGTTACTAGAGAAACAAAGAAAAAAGTTGCTTCTCTCAAGAAATCTAGGAGTCTAAAGGCTGGTATTTGTCTTGTATGACACTCTCTGTAATGAAGTGTCTTTATCTCCCCCAGTGGATTATGATGACTTTTATAAACTATTCTAAGACCCAGAATGCAAACTAAATCCTTAAATGCCTTTTCAAGGGTATCCTGTATTTAAGTGCCAGTCCTCCTGTCCTCACTCCCTACCCTCAAGCTCAGTCTGTTTTAATAAAAGATGTGTTCAAATTCTATGTATCAGGACTCTATCCCCTCCCCCAGAGCTGAAATGACTAACGATGAGCACCTATCCAAGCTTGACAATTTGTTAGCTGAATAACAGCACCTGGTGTGGCTTTGAGCAAAACCTTTGATCAAGTATGGACAAGGATGATTGGTTAGGGCATTCACAAACTTTTTCTGGAGAATTTAAATCAAAGGAGGTGGAAAGTTGACTGTGGAAAATAGAAGCAAAAAGAGACTGAGGAAAGACAGTACACAGGAACTACTGGGCAGCTGAAGCTCTGAATATACAGACAGCATAACACAGAAGGGAAGATAAATAAGGAAATACAGTCACTGTGGGTGAAGTGATACACAGAGAGAAAGACAAGCTCATATTTCCCCCCTAATTATGTCAGAGATGCAAATTTCTGGGAAAAAAAAAACCAAAAAGCAAAAAAACCCTGACTTCCATTATCTCTAAGTTGGCTCTGCAACTATTTCTAGATTTCTCTGTTATTTTTCTACTGTAGTCTTCTAATAAATATCCACTATTTTAAGGTGAAATTAGTGAGTCTTTGTTCCTTCCTTTCAATTGAAAGAGCCTAAATATTTCATTATGACAAATGTGCAAAATATTTATGAAGTGCCCTAGTGTGACTTAGCAGCAGCAGTGTGTTACCAAATCAGAGTTTAGATCTCTGATATTGAAGAGTTTGTAATACCATAGCTAGAACATTCCTAAAGGAGAAGATGGGCTTCCTTGGTGGCTCAGATGGTAAAGAATCTGCCTGCAATGTGGGAGACCTGGGTTCAATTCCCTGAGTCAGGAAGATCCCCTGGAGGAGGACATGGCAACCCACGCCAGTCTTCTTGCCTGGAGAATCCCATGGAGAGAGGAGCCTGGTTGGCTATAGACCATGGGGTCACAAAAAGTTGGATATGACTGAGTGACTAACACTTTTAAAGGAAAATATAAATCATAAATAATATAGGTATAGATATACACATAATCCATGCTTAATCATTTTTTAATAATCTATAGATATTTAGACATACATACAAATCCACAAATCCAGGAATCAGGATCACTGTGATATGTTACCAAAGGCAGCAGCTACTCTAACCCTGCATACCTGGGAGGGCATGCTTTCCCATAAACAAATATGCATGGTGTTTCAAGGAGGGAGAACTCAGAGTCAGCACTGAAATATGATAAATTATACGTAAAAGTTTTCAAGGAAAGTATGAGAGAATTTAATTGAGTGCAAGCTAAGTTGCTAACATTATAGTAGAGATCTTCATACATATGATTTCATTTAATCCTTACAAAAAATTCTGGGAAGTTTTATATTATAAATTACAAAAATAAGAAAATCAAGACTCAGGGAGTTTGAAGTAACTTCTCTAAAGTCACATTTGAAATTGAAACGCATTACTTTCTGGCTCTAAAGCTCACATTCCTCTCATCTTACCAATATGCCTGTTCTTCATTCAGCATAATCATCTGATATCAAAAAGAACACAATAACCTCATTCCCACTAGAGTCCTTGACTCCTGATTCTTGTGTACTTTCTCTTTTCCTGAATTTTCCAGACAGGAAATTTTCACTAAATTCTAAGTGTTGTCAAGGAAGGGACTGTCTTCACTTAACAAGGTGGAATCAGTCACACAGTGGTCAAGAAATATTTGTTGAACAAATGCTTTAAAGGGGGTTTATTTAACAAGTATTATTGCAGATTACCCCAAATCAACCTTGGCAATCCAAATGCCAAGCTTAGCTTGGTGGTTTTTCTTTCTTACTCTTTTTTTTTGGAGAGACAAACTCATTTAGAACTTAAGTCTGCGGACTCTGGAGACAGTGTCTGTATTTGAAGCCTGATTGCCACTTCACAGATGCATTGCCATAAGTTACTTAATTAGTTTCCTGAACTGTAAAGAATTAATAATAGATGATAGGTTTGGTGTGGATATTAAATTAGTTAATACTATGAAATATTTAGAACAGTGTCAGGAAATTGATAAGCATTAAGTAAATGTGAGCTATTTTAAGGAACCTCAGAGAATTTTCATTCAATACCACTCCCATTCTTTATTTTTTAGGAAAGGGCAGGACTTTCTTAGATCATGTGTGACTTATCAGGGGACCCAACAGAACCCTGGTAAGCTGACAGAACACAACGTGACTGTGATCATGTGTTGGAGGGGTGGTGGTGAAGGACACTCCTATACTGAAGGATCTGACAATTTAAGAAATAATCTACTTTTGAAAAGGGGCCTTCAGTAAATGGTTTGATGATTAATAATTTTAGCTCTGTGAACCATATAATTTCTGCTGCAACTACTGTACTCTGCTGTTGGACTATGCAGTCAGTCACAGATAACAGATGAACAATGAATGTGGTTGAGTTCTAATAAAACTTTATTGACAAAACAAGAAGTGGGCCAGATTTGGCCTAAGAATCATATTTGGAAAACTTCTGTGGGCAAAGATGGGTACAGTGCTCAGATAATGAATGTATCTCTGGGGCCTTGGCTTCCTAGATACACCTTGAATATTATTAATCGGCAGCAGATCTTTAAACTTTATGATAGTAGTTTCTCACTTGTGTTGGAATAAATGCTCCATGACACTCCTTTAAGATCAAGATGCAGTGCTTGGGCTGGTGCACTGGGAAGACCCAGAGGAATCGGGTGGAGAGGGAGGTGGGAGGGGGGATCAGGATGGGGAATACGTGTAAATCTATGGCTGATTCATATCAATGTATGACAAAACCCACTGAAAAAAAAAATAAATAAATAAAGGGGAAAAAAAAAAGATTAAGATGCTACTAAAGAATGCAAAAGCCTAGAAATCCCCTTTGACAAAATGGAATCTTGCTGTTCCTACTTAGATTATCCTCCCCTAAATTGTGTTCTAGGTTATTTAAAGATTTTTATAATGCGATTTAAGTAGGAAAGGGAAAGGGCAGGAGGATAAGATGAACATGCTTGCCAGGGCTGGGGAAATAGCTTTCTGTATGGTTCTGATGTGGGAAATCACAGATTATCTATAATATGCAACCTCATATCATATCATACCATATGATACATGAAAAAGTAAAACGGAGATAAAGTACTGATGTTGTGGTCTATTTATTCTTTTCACCATGTCTGAAAATTGCAACACATTTGAATAGTCTTTTGATAGTGACTTGTGTGTCTTTAATGAGAACATCATTCTGTCATTGGACCACAAGGGTGATGGTTCCTTAAATATTACACACTTTACACACATTACTCTAGATTGAAAAGTGAAGATAAATGATGATAAACCAGTAAAACCAAAAGTTAGTTCTATAAAAAAGATAAAAAAAGAATTGATAAACCTCTAACCAGACTGATCAAAGAGAAACAAAGAAAGAATATAGAAAATCAAGAAAGTAAAGGTCAGATAATATCAGATCCTACATACTTTAAAAAAAGGTGGGGGGGATATTAAGCTCAATTTAATGACTGTAAATTGAACAATGTTACTTATATCTGAAGTGTCTGCCATTATGATTTTGATAAGCCTGTGTTTTAGTTGAGGGGTAGCAGCTTCAGACAGAACAATAATAGCAGCCTGGCACTTTTATATAAACTCAGAAAACAGTTCCATCTTCTTAAGTGGGGTAATACTAATAATGGCTCTTGAACAAAGACCACATCCTTTCTCAAAACATCCCTAATTTCATGTTGCATCCTTCCCAGCTGAGTCACTGCACACTTGAAATAATTCTTAATGAGTTTTTGAAGGCATCTTATACCTTGACAGTACTGAGAATTTCAAGTTTTTTTCCCTTACCAATATCGGCGTATTTTTCTGGAGTTCTACACTTCTGATAGCTCTTCAGTCACAATCTAGTTAACTCTTATTAAAACTTTATTCATTAAAAAATACATTGTTAGTCTGGCATATTATTTCTAAGACGTCAGTAGTTTTTTTTGGTAGCTTCAATATGGGCATTTGTTCTACCAAGATTAAAAATGGTTCTCAATTCCAGAATCACTTCTTAAAACTGCTTTTTATGGAAAGAGCCCTATTCAGTATCTACAACAGTACCTAACGTCCATAGTAAAATATCTGTGGAAAGTAAGTTAATGAATAGTCATGGAGAATAACTCAGATATACTTCTGCATGTGATAAACACTAGATAGAGATAGTGAAATGAAAGTCACCCAGTCATGTCTGACTCTGCAACCCCAACTATACAGTCCATGCAATTCCCAGGCCAGAATATTGGGGTGGATAGCCTTTTCCTTCTCCAGGGGATCAAACCCAGTTCTCCTGCATTGCAGGTGGATTCTTTACCAGCTGAGCCACAAGGGAAGCCCAAGGATACTGGAGTGGGTAGCCTATCCCTTCTCCAGCTGATCTTCCTGACCCAGGAATCGAACCAGGGTCTCCTGCATTGTAGGTGGATTCTTTACCAACTGAGCTATCAGGGAAGCCCTGTGATAAACACTAAATTTGTACAAATTCCCAGTCATAAGAAGCAAAACCTAACAAAACAAACCAATGTAATAGTCTGTGATCCATTGGAAAACTGGAAAAGAGCTTTCTTTCAGGTTTGGGATAATTGGGATATTGCTTACTTTCAAGATTAGTCTTGGTATTATATACCATTGTGCTTAAAAACCAATCGGGTTTTGTGCAGAATATGGGAATAAGACCAACATCTCTAAATTAAAATATTCTTACCCTCCCCCTTATTTAACTAATGCCACCTTTCATCTGCCAGGATTATATACTGTCTACTGAATAAGTGTCTCTGCAATCTTCTTTTCTCTCAGCTCACCTTTGGGATTCTGCTCTAGTTAGAAAATAATGCACCACCAATGCCTCTTTAGAACATTCACACTTCCATTAAAGTTTTATTTGCCATGGGGAAGGTTAATAGTATTTTGGATGAAAACAAAATACTAGGCTCACTATTGTTATGAACATGCTAATGTTAAATCCTTATCATGTCCTCCTATTTCTCAGATAATGCACCTTTTTCGAATGCTAAGGATATTTCTGTTGTATGGCAAAGGTTTTCTCTATAGATAATACTACTGGGAACTAAAACAGACAAAGGTATTGAAATGGCGATACTTTATTCATGACTATATGCTGCTACTGATTTTTGCACCAAAGCATGTATCAATTTATTCCTTTTTTATTCTTCTGTTTCAACAGATTCATACTGTTATTATGAAAAGTAAAACACATAAGGGGCAGATGATGATAAATGATAAGTGATCTAATATTCACTGATTGATATATTCAGCAGCTACTATATACTTTTATCCTGCATAGACATGAGAAATGCAATCATAATAAAATGTGATTTAAATTTACCTGTAATAGATATTCTATTCATTTATAACTTACATGAGAAAAATTATGATTTGAACATTCATACTATATTTAGAACAAATCAAGAGTAGAGTAGAGAAAAAGAACTGATCTGAAAGAAGTATAAACTTAATAAACTATCAAGTTCATATTGTGTGCAAGGTGAATTAAATATAAAGATGTTAATAATTTAGAATTTAGAGAGACAAAGTAAAAGTTATTATGATTATCAATTATATCAATAATTTCATCAAATACAAGTGCTTTAAACACATCAATTATAATAAACATTTTTAAATGGATTAAAAAAAATAGGAGTCTAATATATGCTGTTGAAAAGAAACCTAACTTAAATACAAAGACAGCTGAATTAAAAGTGCAGGAAAAGTTATATCCTTCAAACACACAAGAGAAAGTGATTATTTTAATATCAAAGTAGGATTCAGAACAGGGTAAAGAGTGATATTGCGTATGTGTGTACACATGTGTATATGTGTGCTCAGTTGCTCAGTCACATCTGACTCTTTGCGACCCATGAACTCTTTGTTACCACATGGACTGTAACCCACCAGTTTCTCTGTCCATGGATTTCTCAGGCAAGGATGCTGGAGTGGGTTGCCATTTCTTACCCCAGGGGACCTTCCCAGCCCAGGATCGAACTGGTATGTCTTGTGTCTCCTGCACAGGCGGGTAGATTCTTAACTACTGCGCCACCTGCATAGTGCTAAATGGGTCAGACCACCAAGAAAATATAATTGTGCTAAATGTGTAAGTGTCTAAGAGTTTTAAAATACATGAAGCAAAAACTAACAGAAGTAAAAGGAGAATCAGATAGATCCACAATTATATTTGGAGACTTCAACATTCTATTCAACAATTGATAGAGCAAGCAGACAGAAATCAGTAAGTTTACAAGAGATGTAAAAAACACTATTAATCAACTTGACCTAATTGTTATTTATAGAATACTGCACCAATAACAACAGAATACTTACTATTTTCAAGTACACAAGAGATTTTATCCATGATTCACTATATCTTGGGCAATAAAATAAGCCTTAAAAATGTAAAAGAATATTATAATTTATGTAAAGTAAAGAAAGCTTTCTCTGACATTTTTTTTTTCTAAATCTAGAAAATTCCCCAGTATTTGAAATTAAACCACACATTTCCAAGTAACCCATGGATGAAAGAGGAACTCATAAGGGAAGTTATAAGCATTTTATATTGAATAAAATCTAAAACAACATATCAAAACTTGTTGGGCATAGTTAAAGAAATAGGTAGAAGGAAATTTATCATTAAATGTCTATATTAGAAAAGAAGAAAGACTCAAATCAATGATCTAATTTTATCTTCAATCTTACAAAGCTAGAAAGAGAAAGGCAAGCAAAAGGAAGGAAATAATAAAGATAAGAGCAGAAATAAATAATGTGGAAAATAGGTAAATATTGTAGAAATCAATAAAATCAAACGTTAGTTCTATAAAAAGATCAATAAAATTGATAAACCTCTATGAGAAAAATAGTTTAAAATATAGGAAATCAAGAATGTAAAGGTAGGCATGCTCTCAGATCCTACAGACATTAAAATAAATAAAAAAGAATGTTGTTGTTGTTTAGTGTCTGACTCTTTTGTGTCCACATGGACTGTACCCTGCCAGGTTCCTCTGTCCATGGGAATTCCCAGGCAAGAATTCTGGAGTGGGTTGCTATTTCCTTCTCCAAATAAGGGAAAATTAGGCACAATTTAATGACCATAAATTCAATAACTTAGATGAAATGGACTAATTCTTTTAAAGATAAAAAGTACCAAGTATCATTTAAGAAAAAATAAATGATCTGAATAGTTTGATGTCAATTAAAGAAATAGAAGTTAAAGACTTCAACTTAAGAGGACTCCAGGTGCAGATGGCTACCTTACTAAATTCAAGTAAATATTTAAAAACAACAATAACAACACCAGAAAAATACCACAAAAATTCTTCCAAAATATTGGGGAGAAGGGAAAACTTCCTAAGTTATTTTATGCAGGTGACCTCATCTCATGCTGATACCAAAAATCAGAAAAAGACATCCCAGAAAAATAAAATTATAAAGCAATATCCTTATGATTCCAAATGCAAAAACCCTCAACAAAACAAAATCAAATCAAATCCAGCAATGTATAAAAGTGATAAGACATCAAGATCAAATGGCCATATCTCAAGAATATGACTTTTTTATTTGAAAATCAACCTGGGAGTGTTGATAATATTCATTCATGGTAAAGCAAACAAACAAACCAAAAAACAAAAAATAAAACCTGCAAAATGGCATAGAAAGGAGTATCTTTGCAAATACATAGTACTTACAAAACAAAGAAACCAAAACTACAGCTAACAGAATAGAAATAAAAAAAGATAAAATAGTCTTTATTTTCAGACAACACATAGAAAGTCTGAAGAAATCTTTAAAAAGAAACAAAACAACTGCTTACACTAAGTTAAAATTTGCAAAATACAAGGTCAACATACAAAAATCAAATACATTTCTATTTGTAAAATGCCAATTTCCCCCAAACAGATCTATTAATATAAGATCAACACACTTGTGGTATAATAATGAATATGCATAGTGATAGGCAAGGCCCAAGAAGGTCTCCTGAGTCTCCTTGTGGTGAAGGACACTTGTGCAAATATCCAGAAGGTTCTGAGATCCTCCTGAGGTAGAAATTGCTAGGCAGTCAGTGTAGGACTCTGCAGTCTTTGTTTTCAATAAACATTAGCCTAAAGCCATATCCTTTGTCCTGAATTCCTGGAATGTGTCCTTAGTGTGATAAATCTCAGCACTTAGATCCAGGGAAGAGCAGTAATTAGCTTTTGTTCCATATGCCTGAGGGAAAATCAACTGGTGATCTTTAATCAAGCCCATACATCTGGTCCATTGTAAAGTGGCCAGGGGGCATGAAAAAGGGATCAGAAGAAGCCATACAGTTGTTAAGTTAAGCACCTTAACCTTTCAACTGATTGGTTAGAAATAAGGATAGGAGTCAACCAAAAATGCACAGATTTAGGATATAAAAACTGCTGTAAGTCTCGCCTTTGGGGGACTATTGACCCGCTCTCAGTGTCTACACTGAGAGTTTCCTACTTTCCTTCTCTAAAAAATCCCATTTGCTTGTTACTGTGAGTGTTTGCATGTTCCTGGATTCCATTTTTTGGTTCCATGAACAAGAACTTGGGATTCCTATTTCACTCCTACATGTGGCCCCCTACAGGGGATATCTTTAAAATTTCCCATGGGGATGGATGTTAATTAGATTTATTATTATTTGTATACATTGTTTCACTATACATAAATATCAAATCAGTATGCGATATACCTGATACTAATATGCTGCTATATGTCAATTATATTTTAATTTAAAAAATTGTAAAGGATGCAAGATGATGTTTAAGTTCCTTCTGAAAATACAATAGCAATGATAGAAAACAACAACAACAACAGAATAGCTTCAACAACTCTGCAAGAGACAACTATGTACACCGTGGGGTGTGACATTATAGTTAAAAGCAAAGTGTTGAAAATAATTTCTGAACACTACTTTCTACACTGACTAAAAATCTTTGTGTACTTTTTATAATTCTGTAGTGCTAGATATTAACTCACCAAAAACTATAACATAAATTATATTTGTCATATGAGACAAATGATGTCTGTTTGGCACAGAAGACTAATCCCAAAGGTTTCTGTTTAACTTCCTCTAGGACAGTGACTGTATTTTACTTTAAATTGTCAAAAAAAAAAAAAAATATATATATATATATATATATGTATATATATACCAGGAACCTAGTGATACACTTTAGGAGAAAGGTATATAAAATGTTATGGAAGCTTTGTGAATGGTGCCATAATTGAGTATAGGAGGGGGCATTACCAGTGAGATCCTAAATGTCATAACTGTTTTCTAATATTCCCTACAGTTTTGTGGCTGCATCTCACATTGCTGAAAAGTGAAAGGGTTAGTCACTCAGTCATGTCTGACTCTGCAACTCCATGGGCTGTGTTCCACCAGGCTTCTCTGTCCATGGAATTCTCCAGGAAAGAATACTGAAGTGGGTTGCCATTCCCTTCTTCAGGGGATCTTCCTGACCCAGGGATTGAACCTGGGTCTCCTGCATTGCAGACAGATTCTTTACCGTCTAAGCCACCAGTGAAGCCCTCACATTGCTGAAAATATTATTAATCAACTTGAATTAATTCACTCACATTTGAAAATTGGATGTTTTCACATCAAAACACAGATTTCTCTCTTTTCTTGGAACACTGGAATATAAGGCAACACTTTATTTGCTTGGTTTGCATATGTACAGGGCAATAATTAGCTGGATATGAGCAGTATATGATTCAAATACATAAGAGAAATGTTTTCTAATTCACAAAAAAACCAGGAATTATCTTTTCTTGATTAACTGGCATGGTAGCTAAGTATCTGGGGAAATTTGGTTTTCTTGAAAGCAAACATAGTATCAGCAGTGTCATTAGGAGATTCAGAATGGAGTGGCTTCAAGAGTGAGGGGAGAGTGAACCTGATACTCCCAAATTAATCTGGAAAGGGTTTAACACAGCCACAGGTTAGGAGTCATGATTCCCACAGGAAGCCAGTGTAAAACCTCTGAGAAGGAAACTGCTGGGAATAATTCTTGTTGGTTTCCTATTGCTGCACATTCTGTAAGCAGAAGTTCTAATTGTGGTAGAGACTATCTTCTCCAAGATATTTGTAGAGCAAACAGCCTTAGAAGAGAGAGGGGGTATCTCCCTAAGAAATAAGGTTATATTTGTGCATTATCTAACACAATCAAGATAGTATCTTGCTCTGGAATACAGGACAGGTATGCCAACCAACCACGATAAAAGAGTCAGATTCCCTAGGCTCAAGGTTTGTGTCACATAACACACTAGAAAAAGCTTAAAGCTCAACATTCAGAAAACTAAGATCATGGCACCTGGTCCCATCACTTCATGGCAAATAGATGGGGAAACAGTGGAAACACTGTCAGACTTTTTTGGGGGGCTCCAAAATCACTGCAGATGGTGATTGCAGCCAGGAAATTAAAAGACCCTTACTCCTTGGAAGGAAAGTTATGACCAACCTAGACAGCATATTAAAAAGCAGAGACATTACTTTACCAACAAAGGTCCTTCTAGTCAAGGCTATGGTTTTTCCAGTGGTCATGTATGGATGTGAGAGTTGGACTATAAAGAAAGCTGAACACAGAAGAATTGATGCTTTTGAACTGTGGTGTTGGAGAAGACTCTTGAGGGTCCCTTGGACTGCAAGGAGATCCAACTAGTCCATCCTAAAGGAGGTCAGTCCTGGGTGTTCATTGGAAGGACTGATGCTGAAGCTGAAACTCCAATATTTTGGCCACCTCATGAGAAGAGTTGACTCATTGGAAAAGACCCTGATGCTGGGAGGGATTGGGGGCAGGAGGAGAAGGGGACGACAGAGGATGAGATGGTTGGATAGCAACACCAATTCGATAGACAAGAGTTTGAGTAAACTCCAGGAGTTGGTGATGGACAGGGAGGCCTGGCATGCTGTGGTTCATGGGGTTGCAAAGAGTTGGACACGACTGAGCGACTGAACTGAACTGAACACTAACATGTGCAGGTATCACTTGGCCCTCTTCACATGGCCCTGAGGGTATTTGCACCTGAGAAATCTACAAAAGAAAATGGAAATCCTTTGGCTACTGCCATTGCTGTGAGTAATAAAGTCCTTTGTCTCTGACCTAGGAGTGTTGTGTCTTCTACCAGTATCTGTGAAACTGTGGTAGACTAATTTAATAACCTGCAAGTAGGATGAAATTTCAGACCCTTTACAGTTCTAGCCTTTTAAGGGACATTTGGTTTTAACTGTTAACATTCAAAATGCACACACAATTTGACCAAGGCATTTCCCTTCTAGGTTTCTAATCTAGAGCAATATTCTGTTACAGGCATAAAGGCATACTAGTACATTTACTGTAACATTGTTTGAACTTAAATGTACACAAAGAATAACTCTGCTGCCTAAATTATAGGACATTTATCAGTTACAATGATATAACTATATAATGTCCTATGATTTAGTCACATGTGTTTATAATAGCTAAATTATAGGACAGCTATTGGTCATAGGTTCAGTGATATAAAGAACAATACTGCATACAAACTTGGAATGTCAAGTCCATGGTTCAAGGTAAACTGGATGTGGTTGAGCATGAGATGGCAAGAGTGAACACTGACATTTTAGGAATTAGTGAACTTTTTGGTCAACACCAAAATCAGATTGATTATATTCTTTAGAGCTGAAGATGGAGAACCTCTATACAGTCAGGAAAAACAAGACCAGGAGCTGACTGTGGCTCAAATCATCAGCTACTTATTGCAAAATCCAGACTTAAAGTGAAGAAAGGAGGGAAAACCACTGGGGCATCCCCAGTGGCTCAGGTGGTAAAGAATTTGCCTCCAATGCAGGAGAGTCAGGTTCGATCCCTGGATTGGGAAGATCCCATGGAGAAGGGAATGGCAATTCAAACTAGTATTCTTGCCTAGAAAATTCCATGGACAGAGGAGGAGCCTGGTGAGCTATAGTCCATGGGGTCCCAAAGAGTCAGACACAACTGAACGACTAACACATGCACACACACACATAGACACACACAGGGAAAACCACTAGGCTGTTCAGGTCTGACCTAAATCAAATGCCTATGGTCATGCAGTGGAGGTGACAAAATAGATTCAAGGGATTAGATCTGGTAGACAGAGTGCCTGAAGAACTATGGACAAGAGGTTGGTAACACTGTGCAAGAAGCAGTGACCAAAATGATTCCCAAGAAAAAGAAATGCAAAAAAGCAAAATGGCTGTCTGAGGAGGCCTTACAAATAGCTGAGAAAAGAAGAGAAGCAAAAAGCAAAGGAGAAAGGGAAAAATATACCAATCTGAATGCACAGTTCCAAGGAGAGATAAGAAAGTCTTCTTCAGTGAACAATGCAAAGAAATAGAGGAAAACAATAAAAAGGAAAAGACTAGGGATCTCTTCAAGAAAATTGGAATTACCAAGGGAATATTTCATGCAAAGAAATGTTCCCTTGGTATTTCTTGGGCACAATAAAGGACAGAAACAACAAGGACCTAACAGAGGCAGAAGAGATTAAAAAGAAGTGGCAAGAATACACAGAAGAACTATACAGAAAAAGGTCTTAATGACCAGGATAACCAGGGTGGTGTGATCATTCGCTTAGAGCCAGACATCCTGGAGTGTGAAGTCAAGTGGGCCTTAGGAAGCATCACTACAAACAAAGCTAGTGGAGGTGATGGAATTCCAGCTGACTATTTCAAATCCTAAAAGATGATGCTGTGAAAGTGCTGCACTCAATATGCCAGCAAATCTGGAAAACTCAGCAGCGGCCACAGGACTGGGAAAGGTCAGTTTTCATTCCAATCCCAAAGAAAGGCAGAGCCAAAGAATGTTCAAACTACCACACAACTGCACTCATTTCATATACTAGCAAGACTATGTTCAAAATCCTTCAAGCTAGGCTTTAGCAGTATGTGAACCAAGGATTTCCAGATGTATAAGCTGGATTTAGAAAAGGCAGAGGAACCAGAGATCAAATTGTCAACGTTTGCTGAATCATAGAAAAAGGAAGGGAATTAAAAAAAAAATCTACTTCTGCTTCATTGACTACACTAAAGCCTGTAACTATGTAGATCATAATAAACTGTAGAAAATTCTGAAAGAGATGGGAATACCAGACCACCTTACCTGTCTCCTGAGAAGCCTGTATGCGGGACAAGACGCAACAGTTAGAAATGGACATGGAACAACAGACTGGTTCCAAATTGGGAAAGGAGTGTGTCAAGGCTATATATTGTTACCCTGTTTATTTAACTTATATGCAGAGTACATCATGAGAAACGTTGGGTAGGATGAAGTATAAGCCGGAACCAAGAATGCAGGGAGAAATATCAATAACCTCAGACATGCAGATGATACCATTTTAATGGCAGAAAGCAAGGAGGAGCTAAAGAACCTCTTTTGAAGGTGAAAGAGGAGAGTGAAAAAGCTGGCTTAAAATTCAACATTCGAAAAACTAAGATCAAGGCATCTGGTCCCATCATTTCCTGGCAAATAGATGGGGAAAAAGTGGAAGCATTGACAGATTTTATTTTCTTGGGCTTCAAAATCACTGTGTGTGATGACTGCAGCCACAAAATTAAAAGACGCTTTGTCCTTGGAAGAAAATCTATGACAAACCTAGACAGTATATGAAAAAGCAGAGACATCACTTTGCCAGCAAAGGTCCATAATAGTCAAAGCTCCAATAGTCATGTATGAATATGAGAGTTGGACCAAAAGGAAGGCTGAGCATTGAAGAATATATGCTTTTGAACTGTGGTGTTGGAGAAGACTCTTGAGAGTCCTTTGGACAGCAAAGAAATCAAACTAGCCAATTCTCAAGGAGATCAAACTAGTCAATCCTAAAGGAAATCAACCTTGAATATTCACTGGAAGGACTTATACTAAAGCTGAGGCTCTATACTAAAGCTGATACTTCAGCCACCTGATAAGAAGAGTCAGTTCACTGAAAAAGACCCTGACGCTGGGAAAAGTTGAGGGCAAGAGTAGAAGAGGGTGACAGAGGATAAGATTTTTGATGGCATCACTGACTCAATGGATATGAGTTTGAACAGAATCCGGGAGACAGTGAAGGACAGGGAGGCCTGGCATGCTGCAGCTCATGGAGTTGCAAAGAGCTGGACATGACTGAGTGACAGAACAACAATTGGTTATACGAAATGAGGTCAAGCTATAGATACTTTAATGGAAAGTTTTTCTGGACCTAAATTAGGTAACAGAAGAAAACTGAAAAGAAAACTGAAATGAAAAGTTGTATGATGCTTCTGGTACAATACTATGTGCAAGAAACTATCCACAATATTAGATATCTATATTTTAATGTATATATAACATCTATAACATATTATTGGAGAAGGCAATGGCACCCCACTCCAGTACTCTTGCCTGGAAAATCCCATGGATGGAGGAGCCTGGTAGGCTGCAGTCCATGGGGTCGCTAAGAGTCGGACATGACCGAGTGACTTCACTTTCACTTTTCACTTTCATGCATTGGAGAAGGAAATGGCACCCACTCCAGTGTTCTTGCCTGGAGAATCCCAGGGAAGGGGGTGCCTGGTGGGCTGCCATCTATGAGGTCACACAGAGTCAGACATGACTGAAGCGACTTAGCAGCAGCAGCATATTATAGACAATATATATACAGATATATACATATATATATATATATATATATATATATATATATAATATTTATGGTGGTGGTGGTTTAGTCTTTAAGTCTTGTCTGACTCTTGTGACCCCATGGACTGTAACCAGCCAGGCTATTTGTCCATAGGATTTTCCAGGCAAGATTACTGGAGTGGTTGCCATTTTCTTTTCCAGGGTATCTTGTTGATGCAGGGATTAAACCCGGTCTCCTGCACTGCAGGCGGATTCTTTACCCTCTGAGCTACCAGGGTGTATACAATATTTATATTATCATATAAAGTTCTGAAATGTTGTCTTTCCAAACTCTTGACAGGTTAGTGCTGGAAGAGGGGACTGGAATTGATTGTCAAGGGCTTTATTTACCAGAATTGAATGAATTTCTAATGATATCAATACATGTGTTATATTGATATAACAAAAACCTAGTGTAGCCAAAATAAAAATTAATTTAAAATAAATAAATGAATTTTAAAAAAGAAAAAGCAAGTGAGAGATAGTACAGAAATACTTTAACGAAATTTAAAAAAAATTGTGTGTGTATAAACATGTTACAAAACTTTATAAATACCAATACAATTATATCTGACCACAAAGCAGATCTTGTACATATCAGTTTGGGGCAGGTGATGGGACAGTTAAGAAGCAGTGAGGGCAGCCACATCTGTGATCTCCACGTAGGTGCTGGCTCATGATTACTCATTTTCTTATTTGCTTCACAATTTACAAATATATACAGCAAGAATATGTGTATACTTTCATATATGTCAAAATATTAATATTACACATCCATGCTAAAGTATCTTGCATAACACCAATCATCTTTGCACTGAATAAACGTCCATGGCCTGGAATCTATCTTAGTGCTAAGAAGTTATTTTGCAAGGAAATAGCTTAACATTTGCTTGATTGGGTTTTGCGTTTTGGAGGTAACTGGCAATCTTTTGAATCAAGCCCAAATGACCATGTTCAAAGCTCCTCTTGAGTAACTATCAAGCTGACAGTAGATATATGCTTATAGGATACATTTTCACAATTGTGAATTATGGTCTTAAGAATAAAAATATTCTTGCTAGGAACAGCATAGGTGCTACTGGAAGCTTCATGCTGTGTAATGAAAGTGAGGATTACTTTTTATGCCCCATGGTTTCTATGAATAGAATTAACCAGACACCAATTATCACTTCATTGAAGGGATAAGTCACTGTGACATCTACAGCTGAGATCAAACTCATTGCTTCTGCAATGCGAATTAATTAGAGACAGAAAGAGCTATATTGCAGGGCTAGGATGCACTGCAAACTTGAAAAAGTCTACATTTTAAGCAACTCTGGGGAAAAATGTGTTCCAATCAGCAATAACATTAATGCAATGATCTTATTTATATACAAGTGCTCTAAAGAAAAACTTTCAAAGGAAAACATTAAAAGAGCAATAAAAAGTATCTCTCTCTTTGTGATGACTGTAATTGAATGGACACAAAATCTCAGCAATATATTACTTATTTTTAACTGGCAAACAGGCTCTACAGAGAAAGTTATCTTTACTTGAAAGTGTGTGTTTCTGGGTGGTGAATAAAAGAGATGGTTGGCTTCTTATCATAGCTCAAAAACATATCAGATAAATATGCCCACCAGCCTATTTGGACACAGCAGTAAGTATTACCATCTGCTCCCAAATATGCCTGCAACCCTGTAGCTTTTCCATTTTGGCACCCAAATTTATGAGGAAGAGTATGACATCCTAAAATACACTGATTTCTGAAGAGCCTAGAAAAATATATACTTAGTGACATGGATTTGTGTGAATAGCTGTTTTACTTCAACCACTACTGTTTCTTTTGGGGAACACCACTCCCACCATTCCTCTTCTATGTTGGGACAGGACGACATGACCCAGAAAATTGAACATCCTATTGGAATGAGCAGGTAGACAGGATATTGTTCAGAAAGATGATCACCACACTTATTTGTTTGTACCAAATAAATGAAATGAACAAAACAAAGCAATAATTTGATGACAAAAATGGATGTATTAGCATCTTCACGGGTAGGGTAAAAAGTCCTGGGAAATAATAGTCACATTCTGAAGGGAGTGTTCTTGTCCTGCTTCCAGGGATATTTTTAAGCAGGTCCATTCCTTCTTTCAATATTTTGTATTGACAGTCTTAGAGATAAGAATCTGTAGTGAACTCACAGTGATGTAATATATAGTTCTTAATCTGAAGGACCTGCTGATCCCATATTATATTACTAACTTTGATTTCCAAATTCTCATTTGCAGTGTCTATAATCAGTCACAGTAATCTGTTTAAGACTTTACAATGCAATAATTTGCTTTCACATAAACTCCTTGATATAAAAGCAGATTTATTTTGTTAGGTTTTATCATACCTGCTTGTTTAGAAAGAATAAAAAAGAAAAGAAAAATATGTAAAAATCAAAGAGTATCCAAGAAGTTGATATGAAATTTGAACCAACTGGCCAACATCAATGGAGAGAGAGAGACAGAGACAGAGAGAGAGTAGGGAGAAAGAGAACAAGAAGCTCAAGAAATGATCATGATGTTCAGCATATAAATAACTAATATTGTAGGCATAATAAAGTATTCTTAAGAAAGACTGGTGCTTAAATAGATGCTTGAGAATTCAATTGCTGGATGAAATTTGGGATATTAGATAGATATTAATTTCTCATCTTCAAGAAGGCAGAATATTAATTACAGACAGATGATGTTCTTGAATGAGCAGAAGGATTTTGCTGGCAGATCTACAAAAATACACCTGCACAGATACGATTAGCATCCTCACCTTCCATGAAATCAAGAATGGGGATGGAAGGGGATTCTGAAGATATTCATGATGCATTAATGAGGCAGCAGAGCAAGGGGTGATGATAAAACCAAAGTGTCTACAAGAGATTGTCATGACTGACATTTACAAAACAGAAAACTAGTAAGAGAATTATTATCTTTCATAACATTCAATTAAAAAATTTCTGAAGCATTAAAACCATGCCCTTATCTACAAACAGCTTGTGAGGCTGCAGACTCAAGATGTGACATGTGTCTGTCACTTATGTATGCTACCCCACTCAGTTATTCTTAAATAACCATATGATTACACTACAGGTAGACTAAGTAAATATATGTTTATTTTTCATCTTTAATATGGGAAGAAATTATTCCTTGACTATACCCATAGAAAGTCCCATTTTAATTATTCCAGAATTCTAGAATTAATAGAAATTTAAAATGTGTTCTCTAAATCTACTATCTTGAGTAATTGATGTAAATTAAATAATGACAGTCTCTGATTTGCCAAAAAGATTTAAGGCTATATTTGGTATTTGAAAAAAAAACAGTGGAAACAAAATCACAAACCTTTTGGGAGTTGATTTGACTTAGTGCTTATCATACATGATACAAAATGAACTATTCATATCTGTAAAGGCAAAATTGTACTGATCAGTGTTTAAAAGGCAGGCAAACAGGACCTTCCTTTAAATATTTGCCTGAACATTTATATGATTACTAAATATCACAGCTAGGGTTTATTACATATATTTTACAAATATCTAGGTTATAGCTGCTACATTATTTTTGATAGATTTATTTTTATTTCTAAGAATTTATTTTTATTTTTAAGAGAGTCTTATAGATTATTTCCAGTCATTCAGATAGGAGAATAAGAAAGAGGAAGTCTTGACATGCCTCTATTTTCTTTTAAATGTACCATTTTATGGTCCCCAACAGGTAGTGCCTAGGTAGGACCAATGATCAAAACAAAGAAAAACAGCCAATTTGAGCCACTGAACCAGAGTCACACTGCTGCAATGGTGGCTTCTTCCAAGTCATGCAAAGATAACTGCCAGCAAAGGAGTGTCCAGAGAGGTGGCCTTCAGCCATTTGGCACTTACCAGCATGTAGGCCAGATTTGCTCCAGGAACCTGATCATCATCAGTCAGCAAGATAACCACTCACCCTTGCATGGAATCAGAGCTGAAGGATTTGCTTCCCCATCATAGTTGTTCATGATATAGTTTGGCCCATGTGTAAGATATTTTCTTAATTATACAGACTACAATAGTTTTACAATATGATCATACAAGGAAGTCACCTATCAGAAGTGATTCCGATCCCATTGAATAAATGAACATTTTAGTGAATTAAGTTGGTGGAGATTTTTCCCTCAATTTTGGGAACAACACTGAAAAAAAAAAATGGCACATATGAAATAACTATAAAAATGTTTGTGAATTGCCAGACTTTATTTGATGGAGTTAACTAACTTAAAATCTAATCAACATTTTCTAGTGGTTTACTCTCAGACACAATTTGAGCAAGGGGTTTAGAATTCATTTGGTCACTTATTTTCATTGGAAGAGAGTTTATAAACTGTCCCAATTCAATGTCTTTTAAAAAAGATTAATCAGACTTCCTCTTAAATTAAAGGAAACTTGGTAAATCATTTTGGATTAAAAGAAAGTGTGAAATAAATAAATAAATAGGTTATTAACATAAAAGTTAAACATTATTTTTAAAAAAGTCCACAATTGTTCTTGTTTTAAATTTCATAAAAATAACACAATAAAAACAACCCTTGACTACTTATATTGTTTAACATATCTTCTCCAATTTTACCAAAAATATGAGAAGAATGACAATGAGCCTACTTTAATTTTCGCAGATATTAAAACTTTCCATTTGAAAATATTCTCCACAACACAAAGCCATTTTGGTTCAGAATTCAATTTTGATAGTAAAAAAGCAACTGACCAGGGGACAGAGCAGGGTTTAGCAAAATTTTTTTTGTAAATGGCTAAATACTGATAGTAAATATTTTAGACTTTGTGGGGAAAGAGAGCAGAATTTGCCACCCCAAAACTTGCCTCTTTATAATAAAGATTATTTTAAGCTGGTTATTTTTAAGAAACTGGACACAGGAGAACACTTGGAAATCCAGTGCAATTATCCTTTGAAAGTGTTAGCCACTCAGTAGTGTCTGACCCTTTGTGACCCTATGGACTGTAGCCCACCAGCCCACTGGGGCTCCTCTGTCAATGGGATTCTCCTGGCAATACAACTATCCTGGTAAGAGACATTTACACTTACAAGGGAAATCACCATTTGTAAGGGTATCTCCCTCTCACTCAGCAAAAGAGGATGACCAAATCTCTAGAAACTCTTATCAATGCAGAAAGCATTCTGGACTTAAATCTGCACAACAAACATACCTTCCTTTACTATGCCTGAAAATCTCCCATAACTGCCCCGCCCACCTTCCCCCTCTAGGATCTTTTATTTTTCCTTCTGTCTTTAGCTGGTGTGTGTGTGTGTGTGTGTGTGTGTGTGTGGTTAGTCCTGTTGGACAGAGTACCCTTCTGTTCTGGGAAAGAGATGCCCTAAGGAAGGAGTTGGGTACATGTGTGTTGTGTGTGGATGTGCTTAGTCATTCAGCCCTGTCTGACTTTTTGCAACCCCATAGACTGTAGACTGTCAGGCTCTTCTGTCCATGGGATTCTCCAGGCAAGAATACTGGGGTGGGTTGCCAATCCCTTCTCTAGGAGATCTTCCCAACCCAGGGATCGAACCAGGGTTTCCTGCACTGCAGTTGGACACTTTACTGCCTGAGCCACCAGATGGTATTTAAGGTTATGTCTTGGACCATTTTGAGAAGTTACTTGGTTTTCCTGGGTCTCTTCCATAATAAAGGAGGTATGCATGTTATTAAGGGCTTACCTGGCGGCTCAATAGTAAAGAATCCACCTCCCAATGGGGGAGACAACATGGGTTCCTTCCCTGGATTGGGAACATCCCCTGGAGAAGGAAATGGCAACCCACTCCAGTATTCTTACCTGGGAAATCCAATGGACAGAGGAGCCTGGCGTGCTTTAGTCCATAGGGTTGCAAGAGTTGGACAGGACTAAGTGACTAAAAAACAGTAACATGCTATTAAACTTAAGTTTTTTTCCCCCTGTTATTCTCTTATTATAAGAAAGTTTGAGTCAAGAATCTAGAAGGGCAGAGGGAAAATTATTCACCACTCCTATGGGCCATATAGTGTCTGTCACAAGTACTCAACTCTGCTTTTGCGACATTAAAGCAGCCAGACACCAAATAAATAAGCTTGCTGTGTTCCAATAAGACTTTATTTATGGGCTTTGAAATTCATGAAATTTTCACAAGCCTGGATTACTACTATTATTTTGAAATTTCTCCCCAAACATTAAAAAATGTAAAGCCCATTCTAGCTCACAGACTGTACAAACACAGGTGGCAAGGTAGATTTGGCTAGTAGACCATTGTGTGCCAAATACAGTGATGGACGATAAAGTCTTGATTTCAGTTCAGTTCAGTCACTCAGATGTGTCCGACTCTTCGCAGGTTCATGGACTGCACCACGCCAGGCCTCCCTATTCATCACCAACTCCCGGAGTTTACTCAAACTCATGTCCATTGAGTTGGGGATGCCATCCATCCAACCATCTCATACTCTGTCATCCCCTTTTCCACCTGCCTTCAATCTTTCCCAGCACTGGGGTCTCTCAGTTCTTCCCATCAGGTGACCAAAGTATTGGAGTTTCAGCTTCAGCATCAGTCCTTCCAATGAATATTCAGGACTCATTTCCTTTAGGATGGACTGGTTGGATCTCCGTGCAGTTCAAGGGACTCTCAAGAGTCTTCTCCAATGCCACAGTTCAAAAGCATCAATTCTTCAGCACTCAGTTTTCTTTATAGTCCAACTCTCACATCCATAAATGACTAATGGAAAAACTATAGCTTTGGCTAGGTGGACCTTTGTCAGCAAAGTAATGTCTCTGCTTTTTAATATGCTGTCTAGGTTTCCTTCCAAGGAGCAAGCATCTTTTAATTTCATGGCTTCAGTCACCATATGCAGTGATTTTGGAGCCCAAAAGAATAAAGTCGGTCACTGTTTCCACTGTTTCCCCATCTATTTGCCCTGGGACCAGATGCCATGATCTTAGTTTTCTGAATGTTGAGTTTTAAGCCAACTTTTTCACTCTCCTCTCTTACTTTCATCAAGAGGCTCTTTAGTTCTTCTTTGCTTTCTATCGTAAGTGTGGTATCATCTGCATATCTGAGGTTATTGCTATTTCTCCCAGCAATCTTGATTCCAGCTTGTGCTTCATCCAGCCCAGTGTTTCTCATGATGTACTCTGCATATAAGTTAAATAAGTAGGTTGACAATATACAGCCTTGATATACTCCTTTCCCTATTTGGAACTAGTCTGTTTTTCCATGTCCATTTCTAACTGTTGCTGCCTGACCTGAATACAGATTTCTCAGGAGGCAGGTCAGGTAGTCTGGTATTCCCATCTCTTTAAAAATTTTCCACAGTTTGTTGTGATCCACACAGTCATAGACTTTGGCATAGTCAATAAAACAGAAGGAGATGTTTTTCTAGAACTCTCTTGCTTTTTTGATGATCCAGTGGATGTTGGCAATTTGATCTCTGGTTCCTCTGCCTTTTCGAAATCCAGCTTGAACATCTGGAGGTTCACAGTTCACGGACTGTTGGAGCTTGGTTTGGAGGATTCTGAGCATTACTTTGCTAGCATGGGAAATGAGTGCAATTGTGTGGTAGTTTGAGCATTCTTTGGCATTGCCTTTATTTCAGATTGCATGAAAACTGACCTTTTCCAGTCCTGTGGCCACTGCTGAGTTTTTCCAAAATTTCCAGATAAATAACAGGGAGGGAACACAGCCCCACCCATCAACAGAAAAGTGGATTAAAGATTTACTGAGCATGGCCCAGCCCATTAGAACAAGACCCAGTTTCCTCCACAGTCAATCTCTCCCATCAGGAAGAATAAGCCTATTATCCTTCTCCATCAGAGGATAGACAGACTGAAAACCACAATCACAGAAAACTAACCAATCTAATCACATGAACCACAGCCTTGTCTAACTCAGTGAAATTATGAGCCATGCCATGTAGGGCCACTCAAGGTGGACGGGCCATGATATAGAGTTCTGACAAAATGTGGTCCACTGGAGAAGGGAATGGCAAACCACTTAAGTGTTCTTGCCTTGAGAATCCCATGAAAAGGCAAAAAGATAGGACACTGAAAGATGAACTGCCCAGGTTGGTAGGTGCCCAATATGCTACTGGAGAAGAATGGAGAAGTAACTCTAGGAGGAATGGAGATATGAACCAAAGCAAAAACAAACCTAGTTGTGGATGTGACAGGTGATGGAAGTAAAGTCCGATGCTGTAAAGAGCAATATTGCCTAGGAACCTGGAATGTTAGGTCCATGAATCAAGGCAAATTGGAAGTGTTCAAACAGGAGATGGCAAGAGTGAACATCAACATTTTAGGAATCAGTGAAATAAAATGGACTGGAAAGGATGCATTTAACTCAGATGACCATTGTATCTACTACTGTGGGCAAGAATCCCTTGGAAGAAACGGAGTAGCCATCACAGTCAATAAGAGTCCAAAATGCAGTATTTGGAGCAATCTCAAAATGACAGAATGACTTCTGTTCATTTCCAAGGCAAACCATTCAATATCACGATAATCCAAACCTGTGCCCTGACCAGGAATGCTGAAGAAGCTGAAGTGGAACGATTCTATGAAGACCTACAAGACCTTCTAGAACTAATATCCAAAAAAGATGTCCTTTTCATTATAGGGTACTGAAATGGAAAAGTAGGAAGCCAAGAAATACCTGGGGTAATGGACAAATTTGGCCTTGGAGTACAGAATGAAGCAGGTCAAAGGCTAGTAGACTTTTGCCAAGAGAACCACTGGCCATAGCAAACACCCTCTTCTAACAACACAAGAGAAGACTCTACACATGGACATCACCAAATGGTCAACACTGAAATCAGATTGATTATACTCTTTGCAGCCAAAGATGGAGAAGCTCTATACAGTCAGCAAAAATAAGACTGGGAGTTGACTGTCGCTCAAATAATGAACTCCTTATTGCCAAATTCAGACTTCAATTGAAGAAAGTAGGGAAAACCACTAGACCATTCAGGTATCACCTAAATCAAATCCCTTATACAGTAGAAGTGAGAAATAGATTCAAGGGATTAGATCTGATAGACAGAGTGCCTGAAGAACTGTGGATGAAGGTTTGTGACATTGTACAGGAGGCAGGGATCGACAACATCCCCAAGAAAAATAAATGCAAAAAGGCAAATGGTTGTCTGAGGAGACCTTACAAATAGCTGTGAAAAGAAGAGAAGTGAAAGGCAAAAGAGAAGAGGAAAGATATACCCATTTGAATGCAGAGTTCCAAAAATAGCAAGGAGAGATAAGAAAGCCTTCCTCAGTGATCAAGAAAAAGAAATAGAGGAAAACAATAGAACGGGAAAGACTAGAAATCTCTTCAAGAAAATGAGAGATACCAAAGGAACATTTCATGCAAAGATGGTCACAAAAAAGGATAGAAATGTTATGGACCTAACAGAAGCAGACGATATTAAGAAGAGGTGTCAAGAATACACAGAAGAACTATACAAAAAAGATCTTCATGATCCAGATAATCACAATAGTATGATCCGTCACCTAGAGCCAGACATCCTGGAATGTGAAGTCAGGTGGGCCTTAGGAAGCAGCACTACAAACAAAGGTAGTGGAGGTGATGCAATATGCAACACTTGATTTTATATATATATATAGGTATATATATTTATATATATATATATACCTACACAGGTAGGTGTTTTGTGAAGGCTGGTTGCTGGTAATAAGGTTTGTAAAACAGTTATTTCTATAGATATTCAAGCCTACTATAATTTTCACTGAAGGCCATTGCTGTCAGCTTAAACAACAATCATTTTGTATAGTACCTTATTAGGGCCTGAAAATAAGAATAGAAGCTGAAAGATAACCTTTCATGGTGAATTGCATTGAATGATTTGATGCTCAGTGTCTCTTTTATTTACTTTCTGGCTTACTGACCACAAACCTCAAACCCCCATTTATTTATATACATAGTCATTTTTTTGTTTATGCCATCATTCCCCATTAAATGCCAGGTACTTTCCTAAGCACTGGGGAGACTGTAAGTTAGACATGATTCCTGAACTGGAAGAATTCATAATAGCTGTGAGACAAATAAACTAATAGCCGGATTTCACTGTGATAAGTGTGAGATACGAGAAGAGAAGCCCAGGATACCGTGGACGAGAAAGAATATCTTGACAAGACAGAAAGTGTGAAGGAAATCTCAAAGAAACAAATCCATTTAGGATATTTAAAGAAGAGAACACTTATTGCCAAATAGCCTCAGATAACAATAGAATGTTTATTATTTATACAATAGTGCAGCAACTGCCTGCAGGTATGATCATGAAATTTTAGGGTATATCTTAGTGGTGACTCATTTGGATTATCACACTTAATTAATGAAAAACGTGGCCCCGAGAGAAGAAAGTGCAAGGTTACCCAGCTCTTTAGAGGTGGGCTTATTAAACTTAAATTCTTTATGCCAGTTCAATATTGTGTCCACCACACTAAGCCTTTCTTACCTCCTCCATAGCTTTTTACTGATTGTACACTGTTTATTTTTTCTTTTCTATGTAGGTTCTCTAGTCAACTTGTAGAGCTCTTATCTTTTCTTTAGTGATTTCTTAATGACTATAGTTGTTATGAACTGAGAAAGTGAAATTGGAAATGATGCTCAAACAACATTACCTTTTTTGAATTTTCTGTTGATCTGAAGTAAAAATGCAATTGCCTCAGCTCTCAGACTCAGCATATTGTGTGCGTCATTCCAGGTTACTCAATACATTGCAATTATTGTCATTTGTGGCTCTCACAAGATTATAGGTGACTGAGTACTTCATCAACCAAAATCAGAATTTCCCATAGCACAAAACAAAACACTTGTATAATGATCTAGGAGAGTGGATTAAACGTACTGAATGAGAAAATGTTCAGGGGATTATCAGTTTAGCTTTTCAAATCTATTCAACTAAAGTGAAATTGATGTGGCTCTGCTTAAGTGTCAGTACAATTTGGAGTTTAAACTTTTACATTTTTTACTTTTAGTTACTTAAGGTTTCTACCACTTCTAATGCTAAAGAGTAGGACAGCAAAACAACTCAAGTCATTGAGCAAAATCTGTGACTGGTGATTTTAATGTTCACTTAAAACTAGATGTATTTCAATACATGATAATTGTTCTCTCCCCTTATTTTATCCTGAAATCTATGCCTTTCCCATTCCCATAGCTCCATAGATTGTAATTTTTATGTAGAGTTTCTTATTATCCTTGAAAATATTTCTGCAGTGACAGTGTGATATACGTGTGTGTGTGTGTGAATTCATACCCTATGGGAGGTCAATTGCCTACTTGAGAGAACCTATTCCAATGATATCTAGCATTTGAAATTTTCTAATCAAAAGTCCACATTACAAAGGTATGCACATCAGCTATTTTATTAATATTCTTGTGTTTGATTTGTATAGATTAGCATAATGGGTATTAGAAATTATTTTTGGCTACTAATATGAGTGACAGAAATATTGTGTAGGCTTTCTTGCCCTTGTAAGAGAGAGGTGTAAGAATCTAGAAATCAGATTATCTGTACCTTTTGGAAGGAAGCCTCAGGCCCGGTTCTGAAATGGTCTACTGTACACCCACTGATTCAGTAGAAACTTGTCATCATACTAAATTTTGCTGCTAGAATATCTATTGCATATGATTCTAGCAAATTGTTCACATAGGTGAGGTCAAAACACTAAGAAGGTGCTTACAAAATAAGCTGCATTCTTGTTTTCTAATACATATTTGTATATACAATAAAATTCCTTCTATTAGCCTTGTTTTACTGCAACTTGGTTATAGGAGCCTTAATACTCTCACCTGCCTCTAAATCTTGGAAGTCTTATTTATCGTAAGGAAACTTGTTGCTTAGCCGCTAAGCTGTGTTCGACTCTTTTGTGACCCCATGGACTGTAGCCCACCAGGTTCCTCTGTCCATGGGATTTCTCAGGCATGAATACTGAAGTGGGTTGCCATTTCTTTCTCCAGAGGATCTGCCTGACCTAGGGATTGAACCCATGTCTCCCGCACTGGCCGGCAGATTCTTTACTGCTGAGCTACCTGTGAAGCCCAATAAGGAGCCTACTAGTTGTGCACGATTGATAGCCTTAGATCGGTTGGCAGCAGGAGCATGTGCAGGCCAGTGCACATGAGTGTGCGTGTGTGTGCACACATACACAGGGATACATTAGCAAGAGGAAGGAGAAGCAGGAGGGACGGAGGAGGAGACAGACTGGAGCTGCCAACTGTTTATAGATGGGCTTACTCATCCTTGCCCCTTAGGTTGGAAAGTTTTTCATCCACAAATTCTCCTGAATTTCTTACCGGTGAGCAAGTCATTTGTCTTTTTGCTCCAGAGATGGTAACATGTGATTTATGATCCACACTTAACTACAGTTGTTCAGATCTCTGTCATCTCCAGGATTGATAGTTAAAATGCACTCTACTTTAGCCTACCCTCTTCAGCTTACATGCTTTTATTGGTTCTTTGAAAGCCCATGCTGTGTATATTTCATGGAAAAATCTGGTTTAAGTACTATTCTTTTTACTTTTTATGTGTGACAAATGTTCAAACTACTTTTCTTCCTCTAAA
Organism: Cervus elaphus; assembly: GCF_910594005.1. NCBI lineage: Eukaryota > Metazoa > Chordata > Mammalia > Artiodactyla > Cervidae > Cervus > Cervus elaphus. The sequence goes on along the minus strand of NC_057843.1, from coordinate 34,607,068 downwards.
TTTCCATCACTGTTGCTTTTTTTCTTTCTTCTAATGTTGCCATGCTTCTTCCTCATATCTTTAAAATAAGAAAGCCATTTAGTAAGCAATATAATAAATACTTCTCCAAACTCTTAGGGCTTATATCATCCAGCACTATTTCCAAGCCTTTAGAGTCATGGTTCTTTTGAATTATAGGTTTTCACTTAAAATCTGTGTTCTTTGCATTTGTCTATATGAATTAAGCATTCTCTACTCAAAATGTTATTTCTTGATTTTTTTCCCCTCCCCTTTTAGTTTTATTTTATGCACTGGGCTTAGCTGTGATCTTTTTCAACTAAAAGTAAAGATATATTATGGAACCAGCTGAAATCTTCATTTGACCCAGTCTAGAAAAAATAAATTGGTATTAAGAAGAGCACTCGCCTTGGTTTAGATAAGCAATGCTCTACTACAGTAAAATAATCCACAGTAACAAACACAGTATTATTTTTCACTTATAAAAAACCCACCCAAGGTTGAAGGACGGTCAAGGATAGATCTCTTCCAACTAGTGGCTTAGGGATCAAGGCTGCGTTTAATCTTGTGGTTATGACACTTAAAATCCTTGCCTCATGTGGTCTCTGAGTCCATGGAAGACACAGTTAGAAGGTGATCTTCTAGACCTTAAGTGCTTCGCCCATAAGCAATACATCTTCCTTTTCAGAGTACATGGTTCAAACCTAGTCATCAGTGCCTGCTTCACTGCAAGGGAGCTAAGAAAACCTGGTGAGCAGTGATTGCCTCCACCTAGTGTTTTCATAGAGAAAGAGCTGTGTGACTACTGAGACCCTCTGATATGAATGTGACTCAATGCACTGGGACCCTAACGACTACCTGAGATAGGCCTATATCCATTGTTCAGAGTTATTCTTGTAATTGGCACATCTGCTTGGAGATATGTATGACTGGCCTCTCATCAAATCAAATTCAGTTTCTACTTCCCTACCCCTACTCCTTGAGAAGTGCTAAGGAAAAGACTCTTCTTTTATGCTGTAGTCGGCCTGTTCCTCTCCTTTAGACAAGACTCATGATGTAGGGGTAGGTAGGGCGGGGAAGTTTTGGTGAGCACCTTCCTTGGCAGTAAGTGATGAGGGAAGTCTTTCAATTGGGCCTCCTTATCTATAAGATTGTATCTTGCTTTGGACCAGGATCTTGAGAATTGTAAAACAGTTTCTCAATTTTAAAACTTTGCTAAGCTTGTTACACCTTATCTATATCCATGTACAGATTAGCAGTAAAGTCCTTAAAAATGCAGCATCTGTGCATTTTCTTTTGAGGACTGTAGGAAGGATAAAGGATATCTGTATTGAAGTACTGAAGATTGTTCAAGAGGATAGGTTTTTGTGCCAGTCCAGTCTAGGCTTAAATTCTCTCAGCATTACCTATTAGCCATTTGGTCTTGAGTAAGTTAATTAGCTGTGGTTTTTGCAGTAGTTATATACGGGTGTGAGGGTTGGACCATTAAGGAGGCTGAGCATTGAAGAATTGATGCTTTCAAACTGTGGTGCTGGAGAAGACTCCTGAGAATCCGTTAAACTGCATGGAGATCAAAAAAGTCAATTTTAAAGGAAATCAACTCTGAATGTTCTTTGAAAGGACTGATGCTGAAGCTGAAACTCTAATACTTTGGCTACCTGATGTGAAGAGCTGACTCATTGGAAAAGAGCCTGATGCTGGGAAAGACTGAAGGCAGGAGAAGGGGGTGACAGAGGATGAGGTGGTTGGATGGCATCACTAAATCAATGGACATGAGTATGAGCAAACTCCAGGAGATAGTGAAGGACAGAGAAGCCTGGTGTGCTACAGTCCATGGGGTCACAAAGAGTCAGACATGACTTAGCAACGGAAAAACAATAAGAAAAAAGTTAGCTTCTCTGAATCTCTCTAAAACGGAGGTACAAAAACCTATCTCAGTGGTAGTTGTGAAGATGAAACAAGAAAGTGTACATTACCAGTACATATACTTCGCAACACATTTAGCATTCAGTGAATTGTAGTTACCAATACATTTGTTAATTTAATAACTATAATAGCTATGATGCAGAGTAAAAGGGAAGAACTACAGAAACAAAGAAAGGAAAACAAAGAGGACGGTCTAGACCTGAGAGATATTTCTGATTTTATTTGAAAAGTTTATAAGAATTTTCCTACAAATCTTAATGTTTAATTAATATTAAAAAAAATATTAACTACAGAGCTTGCAATTCCAGAGACTTGAGCCCTCCTTTTTTACTTCTCTTGCTTGACATCTTTCCAGTATTCTTCTTCATCTTACTTTGTTTAATACCAATGTGTATTTTTTGTGTATTTTCTTTTGGATTCACCCTAGAAATGGTGGATTTCCCCATCTCAGTTGAAAAGTCAGACAGTGTGTCAGAAACAGTGGCCCAACTATAGATAAGGTTCAGATATTGAGAATCAACATGTAGATTGAAGATGGGAGGATCATCTGTACAGAGGCCACATGAAGAGAAGAAAAGCAATGTGAGATAAATCTGGTAGAACTGGATCAAAGAAGCTTTGTACCATACCAGGGGATCCAAGGAGATACTATTCTGATACTGATTCTGATACACACTAGAGTTTAAGAACGATTGTTATAGATCACAGGTTTTTCATATTCAATATGCTCCAAACATAATTCATCTCTCCTTCCCCACTTCTACTAATATACCCAGTTCTACTCTTTTAACTTCTATGTCTCTTTCTTAAAGCTGGCTGCTCAAGCCAGAAAATTGTATTTGTCCTCTTATCCTTACCTACCCCTCATATCAGATCACCAATCACCAATTACCCAATAGCTTTCAAATATAGTTAACCCTTGTACAATGTGTGGGGTTAGGAGCACAAATCCTTCATGCACTCAAAAATCTGGGTTTAACTTATAGTTTGCTATCCATAACCTGGTTCTGCAACTGCAGATTCAACCAACGATGGATTGTGTAGTACTGTGGTATTTACTATTAAAAAATGAATCGTGTGTAAGTGAATCTGTATAGTTGAAACCCTTGCGTTCAAGGATCAACTGTACATCATCTTCTCTTTCTCCCCATGGACTATCATCAACTCAGTCTATATTATTGAAAGGCTTTTTTTTGCTAAACCGGTAATATATGCCAGGCTTTGTGTCAGGCTAAAGTTGGCAAACTCATGACTGCAGGATCAATCCAGGACATGATGCATTTTTGTGAATAAGATTTTATTAGAATACAGCCACACTCATTTGTTAACATATTGCCTGGCCCTCTTTTGCACTATGATAGAGTTGAATAGTTGCAAAAGAGACTGGATGCTCCACAAAGTCTAAAATATGTAGCATCTGGCCCCATAGTGAAAAAGTCTGACCACTGTGGTAGGCACTGGGCATTCATGGAGAGAAAGATGGATATCATACGTGTCCTCATGGAATTTATAGTCCAGCATGGAAAACCTGACAATAAAGTGAGCTATATAGTTAGCCAGGTCAGGAGAACCTGACCTAGCTTAAGGGAAAAAAGGAAGGCTTTCCAGGGCAAGTGTGGTGAAGCAGAGTTTCAAAGGATGTGTGGAAACCTATGAGATGAAGGAAAAAGGAGAAACTTGTCACAGTCAGAAGAAATAGCTTTACATATGTATGTATGTGCGTGTGTGTTTATTGCATATGTACATAACATAATTTCTCTCAGTATTTGATGCTGTCCTCAGGAGGCTCTGATTTTCAATGTTGCATAAAAAAACCCTTGACTCTAAATGTTTAGGGGAGAAACCTTCAGATCACTCCCTTCCAGGTGGTTCCCTACTGCACAGTGAGCCCTAGTTCTAGAAGTGATTCGACATGACTCAGAGCAGCAGTGGGAACACTACTTTTGAGCATGTGAGACCCTCCATTTTAAGACAATAAACAAATTTCTTCCTGAAAGTCCGATATACACTTCGGGAGTTGCCTAAAGTAGTGACTATCAGATTGCATTTTATAGTAGCTACCAAGTGACCTGGAGAGAGAATATTGGTGTAACACTTTTGCCCCCAGGGTCTGTGGCAAAATACACATGCACCACTTGGCTTTCAAGATAAATCTCATGCAAGATTTGAAATGGTTTTGGTTACATGTTCATCTTTTCCCATTGAAAAGTCTTTTCCTCGCTGTAGAGACACTTAAGGGAATGTTTAAAAAGCCTCACAGACTCAGAAAAATATATCTGAAATAATTATAGAGCATTTACTTTTCTTTTACTTTCCCCCCCTTTTAATTGCATGATACTAAATTAAAAAATCTCTCCTCTCTTCACCAAAAATGGGAATTTCAGAAGCACTTTTCCAATTTCTTCTTGGAGAGAGGGAAAAAAAAGTGCAAAAACAGGGGGTCCAGGCCACTGTTGCTGAAAGTTGAGACTCCAACAATTTGAGAGCAGAGCTATTTTTCTTTTCATTTTGCTGTAACCTTATCTGCTTTTACTGCTGCCCCATCATCTCAGGTAAAACACATATCCCATTCTCTTTTCTGCCTACAAAGCCATACTAGAATAATTCCACCTGTTTTGTGGCTGGCACTGATCTTTTTTGGCATGAAAAATGGAAACACTGGGACCGTTAAAGCACTGTCTACATTTCCCGCATCTCACTGGGTGCCCTCCTCCAGCTAAGAACTTGTTTGCATCCAAATGGTGCATTTTCACTTCAGGCAGAGATGTCTTTGGATGACTGTTTCAGAGGTAGAAGTAGTTAGGGGGTCTGAGAGACTTCTAATTTCCCCCTCCTCTGCAACTTCCAGCATTCCTCATGAATCAGATCGCTGCCTGCTCGCTACTTGCTCACCTGCACAGCCTGCTTCCCTTATCACCAGCATTACTTTCAATCTTGTTGCAGATCTAGCTGATTAAAAACACTGGCCTTGAGAAAATTCTCTTTCTTGAAAGTCAGTGCTGCAGGGATTAGGACTATTTATATTATAAGGCACTCCCTTCAAAGCCTCTGGTGGCTTTACTCTCTTGACTGATGCAAACCTTAACTAATTCTCTTTATCCAGATAATCCACTTGCTTCCACTATTCATCAAACAGCAAAATGAAAAGCTTTTAAGAAAGAGAATAAATGTGCAGGCTTAAAATCACATAGCGTTTTAGTCTTAATAAAATTGTGAAAAAAAATATTAGGAAATCAGATGTCTGAATCTTAGGTCCAGTGAAATAACTTAAAAGCAGAGAAAATCCAAGAGACCATACCAAATGTCTCATTGTATTTTTTTGAATTGCTTTAGCAGGTATGTGGATCACAAACTTTTGATGAGGGAAAAGAACTGTGTTTTTTCTCTCAGATAAGATGAACACAAGGCAACCCACCCACCCCCCATGTGAGCCCAGCTTCTTCTCTTTATTTGTGCATAATTTTCCACTGCACGTGATATTTGATGTTTAAATTGAATTGATTAGATATTTAATGTGCAGTGACCATGAACAAGGTACTAACAAATATACACATCTACCATGAATGGGAAGAACCTTGTCCTGAGGGAGCTCTGGTATTACAATAAGGACTGACAGAGCTGTTCTGAGTTAGGGCCAGAAAATCAAAACATTCAAAGTCAGGCTTTCCCTTGATTCAATCACTCCTATGGCACTGGGAAAAAGAAACGTGGTGAGCAAAGGGATGTTTTCAAAGCAGTGACGTCCAGATCTTCAGTTCCAAATTTACAGAATTGACAATTGAACAGATTTCCGTGACTACCTATCACCTGCAGATATGTGATTTGGAAGTGGTGTAACTCAAGCTTCTTCATGTGACACTTTGTTTTAGGGCTGGCTTGTAGACTGACACCGCAAGATTCTTACTATTGCTTCCAGGATACCACCCAGGAATACCAAGTATCTGCCAAACACATTTAGAAACTAGTATGAGTGGTTCAGTGGTGAAGAATTCACCTGCCAATGCAGGACACGCAGGAGATGTGGGTTCGATCCCTGGGCCAGGAAGATCCCATGGAGGAGGAAATGGTCACCCACTCTAGTATTCTTGCCTGGGAAATTCCATGTTCAGAGGAGCCTGGTAGGCTACAGTCTATGGGGTTACAGAGAGTCGGATTCAACTGAGCACACACATGTGCACGCACAGCAATTCTTTCATACTTTGAAAAAATCCTATCCAAGAGACAACAAAGCGTCAGTGTTCTTTCTAAATGACAGTGTGCTATGCTTAGGAATCAAATGACTTAGTATTCACCAATAAAAAGGTCTGATATTTGTGGCAAGACAATGTGAGAAGAAAGGACTATTCAGGGTACAGGCTCTCAGGTCCCCCTCCTAGGTTTACTCTGTGTGAACGGGCTGCTTCAGACAAGTGAAATAAAACGGTGAGAATCATTGTGAGAAAGCAAACAGGAGAGCTGTAACCCACACCTGACTGGCCTGTGTCAAACACAAACTGTCATTTGAAGTTTACTCAATGCAAACAAAACGAGCAGACCACAGACCAATTATGTTCCCTACAAGGTCTGATGCAGATCTTTAAGGTTTCTCCAGAGTGATTTGGGCGCACACAGGGATGGTTATTGATGGTAAAACAGCTGAAATGAGTGTCTGCTTATGTGCCCTGTTATTTGATAGCTCCATAATGAAACAATGAATCTGCTGAGTTGTAAAACCACAAGGGTTGTCTCTATAAGGCTTACCCTGGGAAAGGCCTCTTACCCAGGGAGAATCCTATTCAAAGCCTGTCAGAGATAGAATTCCTTAGTGAGAACCTTTGGTCCTACAGGTGGGCACCATCCAAAAATACCTGAATAAAGGAGATGGGTGGACTGACTTCTTCTTGGAGAAAAACTTCTTAATCATATCAACAGCAGGAGGATTTTCATTTCTCCTAATTGCATTGTATGATCTTTGTATACGTGTTGGATCAACATCTCATCATCCACTTCTGAGGATAAACACTGCTTGACCTGCCTCCCTTCCCCTACAAAGAGTACAAGGCACTCCCTGATCAAGAATTTTACCTGCTCCAAAAAATAATGGAAAAATCAATGAAAACTTTTTGCCTTGTTTTCAGTGTAGCTAGATGGGTGGCTGGCATTGAGGGGAGATGACTTTGATATGACTCCCAGTGTCATATTTTGAGCACAGCTCACAAGCTGATTTCTGAGTGACCATGTGAAGTGCTATCTTTATTCGAATTGGAGGCCCTTGAAGAGCTGACTCATTGGAAAAGACCCTGACGCTGGGTGGGATTGGGGGCAGGAGGAGAAGGGGATGACAGAGGATGAGATGGTTGGATGGCATCACCTACTCGATGGACATGAGTTTGAGTAAACTCCGGGAGTTGGTGATGGACAGGGAGGCCTGGCGTGCTGTGATTCATGGGGTCACAAAGAGTCAGACACGAATGAGCGACTGAACTGACTGACGGATGCACATTATGAGAAGTTTAGTGGAATATTTTCCTCCTGAATACGAACTCTACTGAGCTCAAGAATGAGCATTGTTCTCAGAAGACTGGTTACAAAATGGTGTCTCTGCATCTCACGCTGACTTTAGAGAAGACCAGATTCAGGGTGACCAAACCTAGCTTGGATTGCTGTCAAGAGCTAAGGGTTAGAAAGATCATCTTCCTTATTCATAGTCTCTGATGTTGTTTTAAGCTAAATGACTTTAGGAAATATCTCCGTGGTGGCTATTCTTTGCTGATTCCCTGAAGGGAGGACGTATGCTAGAGGTGAGGAATGAAGAAGCAGGTCTTCAGGGGAGTGAAACAAATGTAGAAATTGGGATATATTCCTATGAGTAGTGGGTTTCATTTGAAATGCTCTTCTCATTGATTTTGGGAACAATCTTACGGTGTAGATAATTATTTCCATATTTAAACACATTTTAGCAAAGCCTGATATAGCTAAAAATCTTGTATTGACTTAATTTTTGGAGAAGCGTAATAATTTTCAAGTCATCCTTCTGATTTTATTTCAAATATCACTTGTATAGAAAAAGCTCTCCTATGCCCAGAGGATGAAGTTTTTCAGTCATGTCTGTAAGACTGTGTTTTTCATTCAAAGCATTTGCCACAAATTAAAATATATGTTTGTGATTATATGATTAACCCAGAAGCATAGTCTGCTAAATGTTGGCTCCCAGTACTTAGTGCAATGCTAATACACAGTAGAAGTCCAGTAGATATTTGTCAAATAAATGGTAAATGCCCCAGAGAGGGAGTCAGAGTGGTGGAGAAGAGTTTGAGATGGGAGGAACAGGACAGATATGTGCCTAACTCTCTCCTTTCCAAATATATTAAAGTAGGTGACGACTGAAAAAAGAAGGGCAATGCTTGGACACTGAGTAGAAACTTTTAAGTAATTTTCATTCTTCATGAATTTTTAGCATGTTATAAGTAAGTGAAATCTGATCTAAAATTAGTACCTTTTTCTGACTGAGAGATCAGAAAATTCAGGGTTTTTTTCAGGGTACACTCAACTTATATTCAAATAATAATTCTTGAAGGTAAAAAGATTGTTAGATTTGTAAAACAAAGCTCCATTGTGCCTTAGTACTTTCATTAACATCTTGCTTTGCTTGTCAATTTACAATTTTTAATAACATAACATGCATTGTTCTTAAGCATAATAAAATGATTCAAAGGAGATAATGCACATGAAATAGAGATATTCCACCAAACTTAGGGATGAAAGCTATTTTAAAATTATTTTGTAATTGAGAATTGTGCCAAGTACCTTGCCCACCCCCAATGCAGAGCTGGTGAGTAAACTGAGGAGCCAAATCTTTTCTTATTCAATTACACTTTATCTTTGTATATGTGCCTGGACCCATATTGCAACACAGTTACTGAATAAATGTTTCCTGAAGAAATAAATGAATGTAAGAAAGGATACCTAGGTTTTCCTAGAATAAATGAATTCAGGAAATTTTATTTTAATGTTAATGTGTTGAGAAAAAAAGTATTTTACAGCTTGAAATTAACTGTAATATCATGGGTAGTAATATTTTCAGAAATAATGAGGCTGTCATTTGTTACATTGCCTGAAAAATTAGACTGATGTATTACCTTGAATATAATGGTGCAGGTAAAGAAAAGAAAGAAACAAGAATAGATCCAGGTTTTGTGGCATCTGAACGTTTATATAATGTGGAGGTCCCTTTGGTTAGAAAAAATCATTTTAAAAATTACAGCTATAAATTTAGGTACAAGTCCTTAGCGGGGTCTGTGAAATAGAGGGACTTGAAGCAAGACCTTCATTAACTTTAGGCCAAATCTACCTCTGGCACCTAAACCAGAGAATTATCCACCCTTGTGTCTTTTGGTCATTGCAGAACTAACAATGATTGCTACAGCCTTTGACAGTGGCTCTGCAGGATTTGAAAACTTAAAGACGCTATAAAAGTATTTAAATATGTTTTCAGCACAAAATAACATAGTAAAAATACTTTGTCAGTTATTAGCATGACTGAATGATCTCCCTAAGAATATATGGCAAGCTTGATCCCAACACTACAGGGATTCACAGGTTGAGTAACAACAGATGCAATCCCGTTAGCCCCACTTAAATGACCATTTTATACAGATGTTATAGTGGGAATAGAAAAATCCTGCCTGATTTCACACTGTACATGCTGTGATTTAGCACCCAGCAACTTTTTAGTCACACTCTGGTTTTCTATCTACCTTCTAGGAATGTCCATTTTTATTCTCCATGTTAAGAATCTAAATGGCTACCTCTATTGGTTTGCACAATGCAAAGAGACTAGAATCTTTCTGCTTTGCTCATATCCTCCAACCTTTAAAAATAAATTGAGAATAAGGTTCTTACATGCAGAAAGATGCAGCCTCCTTCTGTTGAGATAACAGGGTTGAGCTGGTGGCCCGAAAGGTAACTGCAAGCATGGGCAGCTGTTAGCTGAACTAATGACACTAGAAAGCAGTGAGCTCAATAAACTATGCCCCTTTTATTTTCAGTTTTTTAGTCTCCATAATTTTGATCCCATGTGATCAATGAAGGATGGTATGCTCAATCTACCATAAAGTAAATTATGAGCACTTTATTTTTAAATAAAATGTAAACCCCAAACACCTGTGACTTTTTTTTGGGTGCTGGTTATATGTAGCTCTGTTAAATGTCAGAGAATGTTACAATGCAGAAAATAAAAATGCTGAATACCAGTTCACTGCCTCTTCTTTTGCTATTAGGAAATAGCAAGTATTTCCAATTCTGACAAAGTTACTTATATGAAATCACATTCTTTTTTTATCCTAGTTATAAAAGAAAGTTGGTGGGCCTAAAACTGGGGTAGTAGATATGGACATTAAACCTCTAAAAAGATATTAAGGTTCACATATTTCTACACCATGTAGAAAGATCAAGACACTCAAAATAAATAGCGATGTAACATCAGACAAATAGAAAAAATGGAATCTATTTAAGCTAATGCACACCTTGGAAAAAGTAAATGGACCCATGTACAGCTATAGGTTTGGGGCTTCCCTGGTAGCTCAGCTGTTAAAGAATCCACCTGCAATGCAGGAGATCCAGGTTTGATCTCTGGGTTGGGAAGATGCTGTGGAGAAGGGAAAGGCTACCCACTCCAGTATTCTTGCTTGGAGAATCCTCATGGACAGAGGAGCCTGGCGGGCTGCAGTCCATGGGGTTGCAAAGAGTTGGAAACGACTGAGTGGCTAAGCACAGCACAGTTATAGGTTGATGTAGCCATTTTGTTTAAAAGGCAGGGTCAGGGAGGGAACTATGAAAACTGCTTAAGGAATGATTATGTCTAGTAAAGGAAGCATAAAGCAGGCAAGAGGAAAAGGAAATTTTTTCTGTGTATTTATTCATGGAAAGCAAATACATTTAGCCATATCAAAGTTAAGTGCCCATCAGGCATGATGAAGTATTATGGTGTTGATGCCTTTGATGCAACAGTAGACATTTTCTGGGAGAGGTATTCGATAGTAAATACTTTGAGCAGGTCTAAAAAAGAAGCTAGACTGCTAAAATCATTCTCATTGATGTTATTTGCATACACCAATAAGATTATACACACACACACATACACACACACACTTTCCTTCTGTGTTTCTTTGTGCCAAAATAAAAATGTCTGGCTTTCTCTGAATAACAATCTTGAAACATATTTTAAAAATACCACAATGTAATCAATATATTTACTGATGCATTTCTAATATGGTTGGTCAAATGCAGACTGAAATTTAGCCCAGAGCAGAATGACAAAATGGCCATAATTACTTTCAAGACAATTACAAGACTGAAGAAATCAAGCAATTATAGAATCTATGCTCTAAAATTTTCTTTTTCTTTTAGTAAAAAGGAACTAACAAAGCCAAACTATTCAGCTCATACCAAATCTGATTCATTTGATTCCTGGTGAGTTCAGACCCTGTGGCTGCTATTTCAAGCCTCATTTCTTTTTGACCTCAAATAATAAAGTTGAAGTCAGCCAGTTTCCATTCAGCCTTGTTGCATTGTTTGCCAGTTTATAAGGCTATGTGTTTGCATCAAAAATGTTATAGGAGGAAAACCACAAAGAAATCACAAATCTGGGCAATTTTCCCTGTTTTACACAGATTTCAAAATTGTTACAAAAGTTGCCAACACTGTACATACTTGATAGCAGAAAATAACCCAAACACTGAAAATCCCTGTCGCTATTTTGTTAGCGCTATTTTGTTACTCCTTATAACAAGAAACTGCTGTATTCCACAACTGGTTCCTCTCTCCCTTCTCTTCCCTCCCTCTCTCCCTTCTTTCCTTTATCTTTTTTTTTTTTTAATTTTTATATTTCCTTCCTTCTCTTCCTTTCTCTCCCTCCTCTTTATCCATCTGGCACATCTTCTAGTTCTTTCTGCGTGCCAGGCTCTCTTAAGCTTCTCACTGTCTAACAGGAAAAGACACCTCCCCTGAAAGAAACACTAAAGGGTAAAATACCTGAGCCTGGGTTTCAGCAGTGTGGCAGCCATTATTACTAGAACTGACTTCTTACTTGGACAAACTGGGCAACTCCCAAGCAGATCATGTCACAAAGCCCAGCTTCACCCTAGATTTCACAGTCAAGCTGCCTGTCGTGGGAATGCCACGCGCTCCGAGGAGGGGAGATGCATCTACGTTCCAGCCATTCCTATGAGCCATTCCGCCTCGGCTCAGGAATCACCTTCTGCGGAGCGTTTTTCTTATTTGCTCTGCCGCTGCCATTACCATTCTGGTTTCTCCTGATCCCCTTTCTTCCCGTGGCACTTGTGCTTACCTCTAGCCACACTTCCCTCAGTGTAGCAGCCCTCTGATAAGAGAGCGAGATCTCCCTTTCAGATGATGCAGGCACGGGCTTTGCCTTTCACTTCAGTACCCAACACCTAACAAAATACTGGTACACAGTAACTGCTCAAGAAATACTCGGTGAGGAAATCCATTAGAAACTATATTCTCCAGTTGAGCATCACTGACAAAAGCATTCAATGAATATTACAGGGCCACACTATATTCTAAGCATTTGGTACAGTGATATAGCAGATCCATGTTCTCATAGGACTATACTCCAAGAGAGGACACAAATAACAAAGAAAAGACAAATACATTGTGAAAAAAACAATTAAAAAATAAAGGGAATAATCAAATGAAGACTGATGGGGGAAAGTTGTTTTAGATTATGGAGGCTTCTCTTAAGAGGTGACATCTGAGTTGAGACTTGAAGAATGAGATGGAGTTAGTCAAGTGAACAGACAGGAGAAAATGGTCCAGGCAGAACAGACAGTTAGTATAATGATAAATAAGATCTTGAAAGATATCTTTCAGGCATAGGAAGTTATTTCTGGCAGGTATAGAAAGAAGACTGCTTTGCCTGAAGCACTGTAAATTAGGGAAGAACAGCAAGAGAGGAGATTTATAGGCAGTGCCAGATTATACAGGACTTTTAAACCAAAGCTAGGAGTTGGGATTTATTCTGTAAGCAATGCGAAGATTTTGGAAGGTTTTAAGCAGGAGAGCGGTATAAGCCAATACTGTATTTATTTTATATAGATACTGTCTTCATCAGTGATGTAGAAAATGGATGGTGGGTAACAAGAGAGGAATCAGGAAAAACAACTAGGAATGAGATTCAAATAATTTAATAACTTCTATAGCCTTTGACACAGATCAGAAAAGTCGCCAAACAATCATGACAGACACTGGCTCATAGGACATGATACATGAATGGAAGCAAGATAGATGGCTAATGTTGTAGCATGCAGTGAAAGAAAATGGTAGCATGAACTAAGTGGGTAAAGATGAAGAGACGCAAACTGATATTACAGATATTTGTAAGGTATTACTGAAAGCACTCAGAGATAGAATGGATGTAAAGGATCCTTGGACAAGGGAGGGATCTTTGGTCAATAAAACTGAAAGGTTTGGCTTGAGCATTCAAATGCATGGATATATATATTGCATTAAAAAGAAGAACAGTCAAATTTGTCTGTTTTGGACTGAGAAATTTAGATCTCTTTATGCCATTTCAAATGAATATGTCAAATCAATGATAAGGTTTCCAAATTTGAGCTGAGGGTAGTGGCCAAGGCTGGAGACATACATTGAAGAGTTATCAGAATTTACTCAAGCTTCTGGATGAGGCTATTTCAGGAGACAGCAAGGGAAAGAAGCTCAGAGAAAATAAACCAATGAGGATAAGTAGAGGGAATGCCTTGGGGCAGGAATTTAGCACCCTGGTTAAACTGCATTTATCTCCTAACTTTGTCAGAATTTGGTCTGGTCAGAATATCTGGTTAACAAAGTACCCCAAGCTCTCCATTCACCTTGAAAGGCACCTTCCAAATTGGTTGCTAGTTTTATTGCAGATTGAAGAATACATCCATAAACTCATCAATATACCACATGTCTGAAATATGTGGGTATGACAAAGGTTTTATATTTATTTAACCCTAGATGCTTGTACTTTAAGTACAAGATAGATGCTGGATCATCAGCTTAAAGCATGTATTTGACCATGATGCTTTGGCCATCTCACTCTTTCATGAAACTCACAAATGAAGACCACTGTTAATAGGTTCTTCTGGACATGAGAAAGTGAAAGTAAAAGTCGCTCAGTTGTGTCCAACTCTTTGTGACAACATGGACTATATGATACAGTCCACGGAATTCTGCAGGCCAGAATACTGAAGTGGGTAGCCATTCCCTTCTCCAGGGGATCTTCCCAGCTCAGGGATAGAATCCAGGTCTCCCACATTGCAGGCAGATTCTTTACCAGCTGAGTTACCAGGGAAGCCCTCTGAATAAGAGAGATATTTATAATTCAAAATATTTCAACTAATTAGCCTCCTTATTACCTTTCTAATCTACATCCATGGACAGAGAACTAAACATACATGGGCAAACATCCACATACTACTTGTCAGTAAATAGATGATTTGTGGTTCTAATTCAGAATTACATGTCAAAAACCTACATCCTAATGCACATTTAAAAAAACACACAATTACATACACGTGTTCAATAGCATCATGGCCCATTATGTTACTTATTTTTATGTAAAACGATGCTATCATTTATAAATCCTAGCATGTTCAGGAATCAGCATCAACAGATCTTGGATTTCTGAGTATAATTATATATATATACATACACACACACACACATATATATATATGCTTCTTAAAACATACATACTTTTGCTGAATATTAAATGATTTTTTTGACTATTAAGGGTATAATGCATAGGATGTGACTGACGCCCACCAAATGATTTCAATAACTCAGTATAATTAGATACAAAGGCATTTGGGCTTCCTATAAAGAAAAGACTAAATTGTACCGGTATCTATGTTCCTGTGGGTCACTCTGAACTATCAGAACAGAGAAGTTAGCAAGAATCACAGCTTTAGGACAGCAGTATTTTTCATTGTGGTCTGAAAACAATTTAAAAATTATGACTGTTAAAAAAATGCTAAAGGCAACATCATTTCTATAATTCCAAAATGTATTAAGGAAGTCACACTAAATAGATACTTAGCAACAAGACCTAAGAGTCTACTTGGGAAATTTTTAAAGAGTTTTCTTTAATGTTTCAATGCATGTCCATATCAACCACATTCAGTGAGGTTACCACTCTTACAAATAGTCCTAACACAAGACTTTACTTAACCATTACTTAAATACTCAATTCTTGTAACTTAATTTTCTTCTTCTCTTGTTACATATTTAATTAATTTCTTAGTTATCCCTGTCCCTTACTCCTCCAACAGAACTATGGAAAGTGGCAGGGCTTCCAGCCCTAAAAACTGTTATGTCTTTCAATTGCTGACAGAATTTTAAATATTTTATGTATCACTATAGGTAATATTCCATCTTCAAAAAGGTAACTTCAATGCCCCAACAGAGGTAGGAGAGATCACATATCTAACAAATACTCTATCTCAAGATCAATTATTTGATTTAGCAGTTATTTGGCCTTATTCTATTCCCTTTTATTATGTAACTGAGATGTGTTATTTTACTACATTCTACATTCATAGTAAGGTTACATTTATTTGTTCAATCAGCATATATGTATTAAGTATTTACTTATACTCAAAGGAATATTACAGAGTATATAGGAGTGTAGATTCCTAGTCTTAAATATTAGCTTTGCCACTTAACCAGTTTAACTCTGGGCAAGTTATATAAGTTTTTGCTGCTTTAGTTTATTTATTTATAAAATAAGTATAATAATAGCATCTGAGGATAAGTATTATTTAAGATACATTAATCACTTAAAAAACATCTGACACATATTAGGCCCTTAATGTATATTGCTATCATTTTAATAGTTATAATTCAAATGTGCTTATCTATCTTATATTAAGGGTTAGGGACACATTTCTAAAAAAAGACAACCCTGTACTGAAAATATTTTCAGTCTGGATGGGAAATGCATGAATGATACAGATTTTCAAAATAATGTGTACTTTTGTAGGAGTAAGTCCACGTTTTGGAATATTTACTCAAAAACAGAAAAGTGGTTTAATGATGAAAGCTGACAGGAAATGATTACTAATAAAAAGTAGCATTTACTTCTCATCTGTTTATAATTAAACATTGAATTTTTGATAAAAATTAAAGTTTCTTGAGATAGTTTTCACTGGAATTCCAAGAAATCATGTGAATGGAATCATTTCAACTCTTTAAAGAGTTCCATCCTTCTGTTTCATGGTTTTGCTAATTTAATGCTCTATGCTTAAAGCAAAATATGTGCCATGTATTCCTTGTGGAGACAAAGTATTCTAATAAATCCCAGAGAAATCATTATTTAGAAAACAAAGTAGGGATACTACATATAAAGTTCTTATGGTGTCTCAATCATCTGTTTATTGTTCTCTTATTCAGACTTACCCTAAAGTGAAGGGTAAACTTTGTAAGGATTTTATACACACACACACACACACACACACACACAATTGTAGAATTATTTGCTTCTACATGTCTTTCCAACTGGCTACAATGTATTGTGATTACCTGAGTGTCTTGTATTAAAAACAAGTGAAACAAAATATTTGGTTGCTGACAAAGGGTTAGTCATTTCACCAAGCTGGCCTCAACAGGTGCTAGTTTTATGATGATAGAGTAATACTCCATGTTATGCATCAGGAATGGGCTATGAAATTGCATATAAATAAAATATCCATTTAAAAATAGCATTTTTTTTAGTTTCTATGATGAATACTTCATTCTTTCTTCATTTCTTTATCTTTGAAAATTTGAATTTTGTAACTTGGATTTTTTTAATGCAAAATAAATCTTTTACCTAAAAATAAATACAGTGTTTTTCTAGAATGGAAGAGAAACCTGAAGAAGAGTGGGGAGGGAAAAAGGAAATAGAAAGTCTGAGATAATAAATAAAATAAGCTGAGGCAATAAAAACTGATACTTAGGGCAAAGCCTACATATATGGACATTTTTAATGCCTTATTTCTTTCTCATTTGTCTGTGCTATTTACATTTGAATACAATGTAAATCTTATTTTAATTATTATTATTATTTTTAGATTTTCTTTCTTCTGAAAGAACAAAAATATCTTTTTGAGGAAAGTTTATTCAGTAGTTATCCTGTTTCTGAAAATGACTATCTGTTTATACAATCAATATGTATAATTGTATGCCATAAAAATGTGTATCAGGGAATCAGCAAATAGATATGTCAGAAATATTGCTTATAAACAGATATGTTCAAACACTAAAATCACATGGAACACACCATAGGAGTACATCACTAGCATTATCTATATGTGTGTGTGTGTGTATACATATATATATATATATATACATTCATTAATTGCCACTTAAATTTTGCTTATAGAGGAAATATATAGTGTTTTTGAAATTAACCAAAATATCAATATATGCCCCAAATGTTTCTTCATAGACAAATTCTTTCTAATGTAAATATCACATATGAATAGCCAACTTAAGCATCTGCTGGGAAAGATAAATGGTTTAACTGTAAGAATTAGGTAGGGTGGGGGATGTGTGTGGGTAGTGGTTCATGCAATAAAATGTGTTTCTCACTATGACAGCAAAAATGTTAAAAACAGAACCAAGTTATCAGTGAGATAAAGGCTTTGTGAGTTTTGTTTTAATTAATGGGAAAGGCAGCTGAACAGTTTCTCTCATTTGAGCAGGACTTGTTTAGTCTACTGAGCTTAAGAAAAGGCCAACGCTTATGAACATTGTGAATTTTCCTAAATCCTTCATGATCCGGGTAAAGTCCATTTGTACCACAGGCAAGTGTGCTAGTTACTACTATATAAAGTATGAATAACAACAACAATTTGTATAACATTTCATGCTTTCATAGTCTGGTCAGAAAACATTAAACTGGACGAGGCATGGGTCAGACTCAAGCTCACAGACAATGCAGCTGGAGAGAAGTATCTTTATTTCATAGAAATCATGATACCTTCTTTGGAGACATAGTATTCTCATTCCATTAATGAAAATAAACAACATCTAAGACGAAGTCAGTCTCTTTTCCAGTTTAATTAAAGGGATGTTTGATTTTAATGCTTCATTGAATTTACTTTGTCCCTAACCAAATATGCAATCATAATTAAATGAACTGTAGGCAATGTTGCAGATTCCAAATCCTCTCCTTTCCATGCTTCAGGGAATGAATGTGCTACAGAATATTTGTGTGAAAACATAGAAGACTAAATCAACACTTCTTTTCACCAAAAGGTGATGTATTATCAAAAATATAATGCAAAGAATGAGAATTCAGTGAAGGTGAGAATACATTACATATACAATATAAATTTAGTTATATTTGTTCTTCATATCACATAAAGCCTGATATATGAAATAAAAGACATTAGCTTTTATTTTGCTTTTAGTTTTGTTTTCAAGGTACTTTAAGAGTAGTGATTTCAACAAAAGATATTTTATTAATTAATTTTTTCCTGGTCCATTTCATATCTTGCTATAAGTTAATTTTAGAAGCATTAAAGGGATGCTTTGTCTAATGGTGCCTGTGTGGCTGATCAGAACATGTGGGAAAGTATGTATGAAGTACAGTTTCCCATCCTAGAATCACCAGAAGAGAATTTCATGGAGGTATGACTAAGGAACTGGATGGCAGATATGTGGGTGGGGATAGAATCTGAATATTTGACAACTTCTCCCTAGGGTATTCTGATGATGTTCCAGACTTGGCAAGTTTTTTTCATATCCATTTCACTAACAACCTGATCCCCAGAGACATTTATTTTGCATAACATAGAGCCATTTAACTATTAATCAATGTGATCTTCAAATGAATGACATTGATCTAGTGTTAATTTAATATATAGTGATCAATTCATTCTAAGGAACTAAGAATTAGAGTGTATGTACTAAAAGAAAAATGGAGTTTCACAAAATATTTCACAAACAGACAAAAAAAGAGTAGTGTGTGATGATAAGCTTTTTAAACCAAGAGAGTTACTATAAGAAAGCTTATTTTGAAATGTCCCACTTTAGGGGAAAAAAAATGCCTCATGGATTTATATCAGTTCTCCATTGATGTTACTTTATGGTGAAGGCTGTGTAGCAAAGAGGTACAAAAAATGCAATGGCTCCAATAGAGATAGTTTATTATTCTCTTCTATGTAAAAGTCAAGATATGATTCAAGTGATTAATAGAGGGAGACATAATCTTTATATATTTATCAGTTCATGCTAACATTGCTGATTATAAACAAGCAAGATCAAGAATGAGCAGTCATTAGGAAAAGTCATTGCATTGGTATAAAAAAAATAAGTTGAGTAGACTACACAGTTGTTAACTTAGGGCTTTCTGCTTTGTTTAATGTGAAAATGTATTTTAAGAGTGATGTATATAAGAAAAAAATGTAATTGAATTGGACTTGATCAGTGATGTTTGAACTTTACAATCATCTTTCTAAGAGCAATAAAACTGCTTTACAATAGAAATAATAATAATAAAAAAAAAGAAAGCTTATTTTGAAGACACAGACATATAAGTACTTAAGATGTGAGTACTGGGTTAAAATCACTGTTGGATACATAGGTATCTGAGAATCATTATGTCAATGAACAACAGTGGTCATATACAGTCACTGCATTTGGAATATAAGCATAGATTTCTATTTGCTTATTATACACTGTGCAGGGCTTTTAGCCATAGGGGGTGAGCTGCCCATGCGGAATGAAGATGGGTCCTACTTCTTCCTCCTGAGGATGTTAACACAAGCCCAGTTAACGCAAACCACAACAATGATGAAAAGGATGAGGCAGAGTATAGCTCAGGTGAAAACAAGATTTCAGGTTAAAATAGAACTTCCAAGAATATTGTCAAAGCCCCACTTCTGTGCCCAAATCTTACTAGTCCTTCAGTTTTAACAGTAACTACCACTTTCAGTAGTCTGTATAGAGTCATTTTGATTCCTCCCTCCCTTCATTTCAGTCAATCTATCAGCAGTTCTGTTGACTTTACCTTCAAAACATAACCCCACTACCTCTCACACCTTCATGGTTATAATCTTGGTCTAAGCTAACCATCACTGCTCACTTGGAATATTACAACAGTCTGCAGATAGGCCTCTCTGATGTTGACCTAGCCAAAATGAAAGATATAACTGGATGCTTTCCATGTAAGTCCAGTGATTTCCCAATTACTGAGAGTAAAGGCTTAGACATTTGGAAGGTCTCACAAAGCCCTACAGCAATCCTACATCCCTCCTCCCCATAGTGCTCCCTGCTTCCTTCTGGACACTTCGTTTTTATTCATACCACTGTTTATCATCTACCTTGCTTTATCTTTTACTTACTTATTTCATTATTTTTTGGTTACTCACAACAGACTACACGCTGCATGCAATCAGGAATTTTTACATATAGGATATTTTGTGTTGTGGATGTGTGACTGTATTTAGTCTACCCCTGGATGGCAGTGATGGCAGTCACAGAAGCCTTATCATGCTTCACTTTGGATATTATTTTACTTTATGATAAAATGTCTAGGTTAACCAACTGTAAATCCCTTGAGGTTATGGGTGTCACAGCTGCAACTACAACTTATCTAAGTCGAAAGAAATGCAGTGCTTTACCCCTGTTCTCAGGAGAGCTAAGAAGGGGATTTCATGTCTATCTACTTTGCTTTTACACTTTTGACTCAGAAGATTTTACACTTCTTCACATTATCCCTCTAGTACCTAGTACAATTCTTTGTACATAGTAGGAAAGACATGAACTATTTCTTGGTTTATCTTATATCTTGATTAACCATGCAATCTTCTGGTTCAGAGAAACATGACATCCTTAGTTTTAGGCTGAATTGTTTGAGTGAAACAGCCAAAATCTATGTGCATTTATATGGTGTCCAAAGAGATTCAAGATGACTGGATCATTTTCCCTGCTATGGCTGCCATCATGAGATCTTCACGTTGCTGTCAGCTAATTCTTATTGCAAGAGACAGTATGAAAGTGAAAGAAAAAAATCTTCCAAAGCTTTATTTCTCTGCTACATGCCCAGAGGGATGCAAAACATAATAAAGCACACTAAAGAGGGAAATAATTGGGTTTGAAACTAATTATCAAGGAAACATTGACATTAATTCAACATTGAACTCACTTTATGCAAAATTCTTTGGATCAAAATATTATAAACATATGTCATATGTTAGAAATTTGGCTACTAATGACAAGTTATAAGAAATTATTTTGTTAACTAATTTTTAAAAGTTTAAAGGTAGATCGTTAATTGTACCTGGTCATAATTAGAAATATTCAGGTTGAAAAAAAAACCCAAACTTTTCTCTATTTTTCCTCTTAATATCCAGTAGTTGATTAGGTATTTTGGAATAAGGTCATTAGTTTAAGACACACTTAAAAGTGTAAAGTAGTAAAAGTGTAAAATTTTTGAAATTACATTTTTTAAAATAAGAAATTGTCTTATATGTAGTCATTATGTACATGCATACCTATGTGTGCACACACACATACTCATACACACATCCAGATACTTATACAAATTATTTTGAGAGAACAAGGTACTTATTTTGTTAATGAAACATTTCTATTAACATCATTAATATCATAAGGTCCATCTCCATAGAATTCTCCAGGCAAGGATACTGGAGTGGGTTGCCATTCCCTTCCCTTTTCCAGGGAATCTTCCTGACCCAGGGACCAAAACCCATGTCTCCTGAATTATAGGCAGATTCTTTACCATCTGAAACACCAGGGAAGCCCCAATATCATAAAGTAGTGTTGTGATACTCAAAGTTAAATTTTCAGCTTTTGTGACCTCATCAAATATTGAATACAGAGTAATTCACTGTGGCAAGGAGTTTATGTTCATATTAAGGAGAAACAAATGGTAAGCATCAGGGTCTCAAGTATTTTATTTCTACCTTGATCTTTAAGTCTGTGTTTAACATCTACTTTTAATCAAGGTACTTTTTATATTAAAGTCATCTAACTACTCTAAGAAGGTAGCATTCTATAAGACATTTTCCTCTTGATTATTACATATACAAGTTAATAAAGTTATAGTTTCATAGAATAGAACATACTTTAAAATTATTATCTGAATTTCTCCTTTG
Source organism: Cervus elaphus (assembly GCF_910594005.1). Lineage (NCBI taxonomy): Eukaryota > Metazoa > Chordata > Mammalia > Artiodactyla > Cervidae > Cervus > Cervus elaphus. The sequence goes on along the minus strand of NC_057843.1, from coordinate 34,584,995 downwards.
TGTACATGTGGTTGAGGATGAGGAAAACTCAATTAACAGAATATAACCAATATTAGGCTTTAAGGATGGAAAGATTAGAAGGAAAAAGAGTAGCAAATCTAATAATAATATATGAAATCAAGAGTGCTTAACTGCTCATAATTCTCCTTTGGCAAAGCAAATATTCTGGGTTAAAATCTTGCAGTTTTAGTAAGCCACTTACAGTGCTTCCATTTAACTAAGACTTTCAAAGAATAGTCAGTAGGCTAACTGTATATTTGTGGCCCTGCAAATAACATTCTTGAAAAAAACTAACCAAGAATCAGTCATTATGGTTCTTGCTGGTATGGTGAGATTAATACAAATGCAAAAAGAGAATGTAATTGTGGAATAATTTTGGAAGTAAAATAAATGACATATCAGTACGAGTGGAATATTTCCAGAAATGCCCATCTGAGATCACTTTTAAAGTTTGTCACTTATTCAGGGATTTATCCTCTTTTTGGCTCACTCAGATATAAACTAGATCTCTAATGGCACTACAGGGAGAGGAAGGTGGTATTTTTTCTTGTTTATTGTTTAGTCATTAAGTATAAAGCATCAGCGTTTTCAACAAACAATTTCAAAAGCCCAATAACATGATTTCACTTGCTCAAAATGTAATTTATTGCTAATGGAATCACAGAAAAATGTTTGCACGACTTATGGAATGCAGAGTCAGATAAGTAAGGCAAATTGTTATTGAAGAGGAATTATTGATTCTCCTGGTACAATAGGTGCATTTCAGCTTTGATATATGGAATTTTATTCCTACTGTAGCAGTAATTTATATTTTAGCCTCTAGTTTTCTGTATCAACTTTATTGGCCTGTGTTGTTTTAAACCAGGTATGACAATGGTGCTTGTACTTCCCATTCTCTCGCTCTCTTTTGAAGGCTTTATTGACTGGATGCTATCAAATCTGGCTCGAGAAATTAAAGATCTACCAATAACTTGCTTGGAAAACTTTTGCAAAAAAACATTTTTCTTGTCCTTATATTTCTTGCTGAACATATAGGAGACTGGTCAAATTAATATATAGTTTTCTCTTCTCCCTAATGTCTCTGAGGTTATGAAACCACTATTTTTAACTCTCTATATAACTACAGGAACATAATAAAATCTGTAGATGATTCTCTTCCTAAATGTTATGGCCAAGGACTCGGATTGTTTTCCAACTAGGTTAGCTGATTTACTAGAGGTATTAAACAAAAAATGTTAAGAAGTCAGAATTAATATTTCCTTTTCTGTATACTATGCTTCTGTTAAAAGTGTTTCTTTGTCAGTTGTGTATGATAGTTGGATTCCTGGTGCAAAAATCTATTTCACAAGATTTAAAAATTTATGAAGTTCAGGGGAATTAAGGAATTCTTTATTCCATTATATCTGCCCTCAATTCTGGTTTAAATAATACCATCTTCCGTTTACTGAGCATTGCTCTTTGTATATAGTATCTTGACTCTCCCTAGGAAGGATAGGGAGAGCTATTCATAAAATAGCTCTTATTATCTTATTGTGCAGTGGAGAAAACAGACTCAGAGATATTTATTCATGTAATGAGAACAACACACCTAGCAAGGGGGAGAGTTGGCTATTACTCATCAGTCTGATGCTAAAGCTCACGACCCTTCTACTATATTAGGCTTTGATTTTTCAATGCAGATAAATTATACCAGTTGAATGAATTGCAACTTTTTTTGTTTTCCTTCTGGAAACACTGTGTACCTAAAAACTTTTTATCTTCTGGAATAAATGCATACCTAAAATGTAAATTATTTTATCTGAAAACTATAAAAAAGAAATAAGCAAGATCAATTAAATCACCCAGGTTAAGCCTCAGCTTTATTATCTCAAAGATGAGGATGGCACAGGAAACAGATTGAAAGTTAAATAAGTGCAACCATGTGATATGAAATAAGAAGTTCTCAATGACTACTAGATAAAGTTACTATTATCACCATCATCATCATTCTTCAGTGTATTTGTACACAAAGCAGAAATACATCCTGAAGAAGAGGAAGTTCCTATTTTTAGGATGGCTCTACTGGAAATTCATAAATATCAAACATATTTCTTTTTAGCTGCTTTTAAAGATGACTCATGACAGTTTTCCATATGTTTTACTTTTAATAAATGCCAACTGTTTTCAAAATAAAATTGCCCTAATATTAGAGTTTATTCATTGTGCTAAGGGAATGAACACATGGGATCTGTGTTTGTGTGGGAAGGAAAGATGAAAATCTAAAGATTTAAAGGTAGTCCTCACTCTGCATTTTACCAGCTGAGCATCTTGGGGACCAAGTTTATGTTATACATTTTATTAGAGAACTATATAGAACTATATTAAACAGTCTATATTTTAATATACAAGTATTAATATCTGGCAATAATAATCACTGCTAAATATTTGTCATGAAAGTGACAAATCACTCAAAGTCACTCAGTCATGTCCAAATCTTTGTGACCGCATGGACTGTATAGTCCATGGAATTCTCTAGTCCAGAATTCTAGAGTGGGTAGCCTTTCTCTTCTCCAGGGGGTCTTCCCAACCCAGGGATCAAACCCAGGTCTCCCACATTGCAGGTGGATTCTTTTTTTTTTTTTTGCAGGTGGATTCTTAACAGCTAAGCTACCAGGGAAGCCCAAGAATACTGGAGCAGGTAGCCCATCCCTTTTCCAGCAGATCATCCTGACCTAGGAATCAAACAGGGGTCTCCTGCATTGCAGGTGGATTCTTTACCAGCTGTTTAATATAACGCTACCATAGGCTGAAGTGATAGTTCTTACATATTCAATATAGTACTTGGTAATTATAACTAAAGAGTCTGTTGATGAAAGTGAAGGAGGAGAGTGAAAAAACTAGCTTAACACTCAACATTCAAAATAGTAAGGTCATGGCATCCGGTCCCATTACTTCACAGCAAATAGAAAGGGAAACAATGGAAACAGTGACAGACTTTATTTTTGGGGGCTCCAAAATCACTGGAGATGGTGACTGCAGCCATGAAATTAAAAGATGCTTGCTCCTTGGAAGGAAAGCTATGATCAACCTAGACAGCATATTAAAAAGCAGAGACATTACTTTGCCAACAAAGATCCATCTAGTCAAAGCTATGGTTTTTCTAGTAGTCATGTATAAATGTGAGAGTTGGACCATAAAGAAAGCTGAGTGCCAAAGAATTGATAACTTTTGAACTGTGGTGTTGGAGAAGACTCTGGAGAGTCCCTTGGACTGCAAGGAATTCAAATCAGTCAATCCTAAAGGAAATCAATCCTGAATATTCATTGGAAGGACTGATGATGAAGCTGAAGCTCCATTACTTTGGCCACCTAATGCAAAGAGCTGACTCCTTAGAAAAGACCCTGATGTTGGGGAAGATTGAAGGCAGGATAAGAAGGGGATGACAGAGGATGAGATGGTTGGATCTCCATCACTGAGTTGATGGACATGAGTTTGAGCAAGCTCTGGGAGTTGGTGATGGACAGGGAAGCCTGGCTTGCTGCAGTTCATGGGATCACAGAGTCGGGCTTGACTAAGTGACTGAACTGAACTGAATTGTAACTGCAGTAGGGATTAACAGCAGCATAATAATAACAACAATATTTAACTTCATTATGTTACTATCTCTATTATGTTCCCTAATGTCTCCAATTTTTTTGAAGAGATCTCTAGTCTTTCCCATTCTGTTGTATTCCTCTACTTTGCTCTGTTCACCTAAGAAGGCTTTCTTACCTCTCCTTGCTATTTTCTGGAACTCTGCATTCAGTTGGGTACATTGCTAGTTCTCTTTTTCCCTTGCCTTTCCCTTCTCTTTTTTTCCTCTGCTATTTATAAAGCCTCCTCATACAATCACTTTGCCTTCTTGCATTTCTTTTTCTTTGGGAAGGTTTTGTTCTTAGCAAGGAGAGATAAGAAAGACCACTTAAATGAACAATGCAAAGAAATAGAGTAAAACAGCAGAATGGGAAATAATAGAGATTTCTTCAAGAAAACTGGAGATATCCAAGTAATATTCCATGCAAGGATGGGCATGATAAAGGACAGAAATGGTAAGGCCTAAAAGAAGCAGAAGAGATTAAGAAGCTGTGGCAATACACAGGAAATGATATAAAAAAGGTTCTAATGACCCAGATAATCACAATGGTATGGTCACTCACCTATAGTAGAACATCTTGGAGTGTGAAGTCAAGTGGGCCTTAGGAACCATTACAAAAAAAAGCTAGTGGAGGTGATGGAATTCCAGCTGAGCAATTTAAAATTTGAAAATATAATGCTTTTAAAGTGCAAACTTACCACTGTTTTCTCTGTCTTTTCTAAACCCAGTTTGTAATGTAAGTTCTCGGATCATGTATTGCTGAAGCCTAGTTTGAAGGATTTTGAGCATAATCTTGCTAGCATGTGAAATGAGCACAATTGTACAGTAGTTTGAAAATTCTCTAGTATTGTCCTTCTTTGGAATTAGAATGAAAGCTGATCTTTTCCTTCCTGTGGTCACTGCTCAGTTTCCCGAATTCACTGACATATTGAGTGTCACACCTCAGCTAGAGAAGCTGTAGCTTACTGCCCATTAGCCCTCCTTTCCTGTCCCTTATGACCACTATTCTACCGGGCCTGATGCTGAGTTCCTAAGGATGGAGGTATCAGAGTTCCCTGGAGGTGGTACCAGAGCACCAGCTATGCTGCTCTTCTAGAACTTTTTTAGCTTTGACTCATCCTTAAAAAAGTGTTTTCCTCATAACTCCATTAACTTGGTTATCTTATTGAAGCTATGATGGGGATGTGGTTGCCAACCATAACTTTAAAATGTACTCACCCTTTGCTATGAAATCAGTGCCCAGCAATCTTGCCTAAGATGGACAGAGGAGTCCAGCAGGCTACAGTTCGTAGGATCATAGAGAGTCAGACAAAACTGAAGCGACTTAGCATTCAAGTATGCAGATACCTGCATCTTCTACAGACTGCTTGATAACAAAAAAGAACTACAACATTTATCTGAAGTCACACAGTAGAAGAGGAAAGGAGAGTATTCAGAATCTCTGACTTCTATTACTAAATTCTACACCTCAGGCGATTTATATTTTCACCTTTTTTCCCACCCCCTTTGTCCTGGATACATTCCATTTACTCCTCTACCTCTACTGTTTCCATTTTGCATCCTAATCTAGTCCTCGGAGGTTGACCAAGAGGGGCCACGTGGTTGGAATTCTTAGCTCTGGCTTCCTGCTATGTTCACCCAGTGGAGAGCACTGAAAAGAAGGGAGGAAGCGAAGGCTTGCCAGAGACTGGCTGTATCCCTCCAAGGAATGAGGGAGCTCCCCGGAATTTGCTCTCTGCACACAGCTCTTTCTGTCTCTAGGTTCCAGTACCCACTGCTTCCTCTCATACCTTCAGGTGGTAACACTCCACTTATCCCTTGGTCCCTACTCCTCTCCTTTGCAAATTGTCATTTTATTACATTTCCATCAAATCCTGATGGGTGTGAAGTGATACTGACGTATATGCACTCTGCTACTAAGGCACTTCGGTCACGTCTAACGCTTGGTGACCCCGTGGGCTGCAGCCCACCAGGCTCCTCCATGTGATTCTCCAGGCAAGAGTACTGGGCTGGGCTGCCATTTCCGTTTCCACACATTCGCACTACCGTATCTAAAATAGATACCAGCGAGGATGTACTATATAGCACAGGGAACTCTGCTCAATATTCTGTAATAACCTAAATGGGAAAATAATTTGAAAAATAATAGATACAAGAATATATGAAATCCCATGAACAGAGGAGTCTGGCAGGCTACAGTCCTTGGGGTTACCAAAGAGTGGGACGCAACTTAGTGACTAAACAGCAACAATATGTATGACTGAATCAGTTTGCTATGCTCCTGTATAAAATAAAAGTTAATAAAAAAGAAAAAAAATCCTGATGGTATCATGTCAGTTGTTTGAGACGCTGCCAGGTCCACCATCTTATTTGCTCTCTATGTCAATTTTATGTTTATGTCAAGATTTGCCCCATTTTATAATAGAAGGATTCGATATGCAGACAAAGAAAATGATTTGCCCAAGGTCACAAAGCTAGTTAGTGGTTGGAATTTGGTAAGTTTGATTCTTATTACAATGTTTCTTCTACATTCCTGCAATATCTCCATTTACTACAATTATTTAATCATGTTAACCATATTCTACTGCATAGACATTGAACTAGTTATCACCTTCTACTATATTTTCTCAAGGAAAGATCAGGCATTAAGAGAGCTTTTTTAAAATGAAAATCACTGATGCAAATCTTTTATGGTAATGTGGATGTTAATCACAGTCATTTTTAAGAGAGTGAATGTTTTATAATGGCATAATTAACGATCATAAGAGATCATCATAACATAGATCTCTTCAAAATCTTTAATGTTAAAAGTTTAGTATACCAGGCATTCACAAACATTGTATGTAATGTGAAAATAACTTGCCCTATAATTTGTCATGAATTTTGAATGAACAATTGACCCATTTTCAGAGAATGGAAGATTGAAGTCCTTGTGTCAAAAATCATGGGGGTTTGAACAGTAACATGTTCTATTATAAAACAAAGCAAAAGAAAACAAAAAACTTGGCCTGGTGCACCAAGTGATATGAAATGAACCAAAAATAATTTATGTCATGTAATATCTTAGTACAGGTTTTGTGAGGTTTTCTTATGTCATTCATCAAGAGGTGTTAAGAATTTTCTTGTTGTTCCTTCTAGGTGCAGATGTTCTCTGTATAGAGCTATACAGCACACTTTTTCTAAGGTCAACTGTCACTATGACAGTGATATTTGGCAACCCAGCCAAATGTCTGATAAATGAATGTAGGAAGTATTTCCTTTCCTATATTATAGACCCATCTAATGTGTCAACATTAAAATGAATGTTAAACAAATTGAAGTGTTAGGAAAGGGAACATCCCACCCTGACAGCTTTTTATTTGCTATTTCTGCTCTGTGACAAAACTGAGTTGATATGTGATCTTCTGTGATTTACAAAGTTCTTGCAGTCCACCTCGTGATGGCTGCGGTGCTGTTGAGCTGCCTCAAGATGATTTACTGCAATTTGTCACGTTTTGAAACTGTTCCAAAATAGTCTCCTGACATGTACTAAAGAGCTTTCAATGAAATCTGAAATGGTTCATTTGTTATGTCAACTGGAAACATTAAGTGATATCTGAAAATCACTTTAACATTTATTGCAGTGATTTAAAATATCCTTTAATGGCAATTTGGTATATCACAAAAGCAATATTGTTATGAAAAGGATGAGAAAATCTTTTCATCACATCTTAAAAGTGTTTATATTATGTTCTGATTATAACTGCATCATTTTACCACTTGGGAAATCTATCACTTTAAAGATATGCTGAAAATTTAGCAAGCAACTTCTTAACAAATATTTGCAAGTGGAAATGGATTACTATGATTTGCATAATTTAATATCTTCGAAAATCATAGGCCTGATAGCTTATATTCCTGAACATATTACTAATGCAAAGTTATAGCTCATATCCTGTTTTTTTTCCCTCAAGAATCTAAGCATGTGTTACTATGCAACATATCTATGCTGACCACTGTGAATCACTGTCCGATTTACTGAACACACAACTTAAGTAAACCATACAATTTAAGTGAAAGTGAAAGTCTGACTTTTTGTGACCCCATGGACTATACAGTCCATGGAATTCTCCAGACCAGAATACTGGAGTGGGTAGCCTTTCCCTTCTCCAGTGGATTTCCCCAACCCAGGGATCAAACCCAGGTCTCTCACATTGCAGGCAGATTCTTTACCAGCTGAGCCACAAGGGCACAATTTATGTGCCTCTTAAATATGCGTAGACATTTCTCATAGTTCTCTGAGACCACTGTCTCTAGAAAAATGAAACTAAGATAGTAGGTGACACGCTGGTCCAGATAATTTCCTATGATTATTGCTTATGATAACATTCCTTTGGAAAAAGGGTGCATACTAAATGCCTTTAGGTTTCGATTAGTAAGTGTGTTTTTAAGTTAAGCTATGTAATTATCAAGGATACCTTTGAATTGGTCAATACCTGATTTTCAAAACACTTCCATTTCTAAGCTAAATGTTATTGCAATAAAATATGAATTAAAATTTAACTCCCTCCCCCAAATTGACTGCCAAGCCAATAATAATACAAATTTGTCTTCTTAGAGTTGATCTTAGGGGGAAATATAGAGTGATGTATCTTTATATCTCACTTCATATCTCAGCTAGGCTATGGGGAGTTAGCTACTTTGGCTTGAGTGAGTGTAATAAAATAGAACTGACAGAGTCAAAGATTGGGACCATGCACATGTGCTTCTTCCTTGTTCTAGTTTATAGGATATGATTTCTCTTGGTGAACCTGCACTTAACAATACACACCAGCAACAATCAAGGAAAGGTAATGAACACAGTCATTCATCACTAATCAATGCAACTCAAGAAAAAACACTTTGACTGAAGATATCCTGCTTTGTAATCAGCATGGAAAATAAGGTGACAGGACTTGATAACACTCTCACCCACCTCACTCTTACAAGTGCTCAGTTATATCAGACCATGAATGTGGCTTAAAGAGGTGGTTTAAAAATGTGGTTTCGAAAAGCAATTTCCACCAATCATAATTCATCAAGCTGAACAGAAGTGATCCAAAACCTCCTGCTTGTTGAATCCTATGATTGAGATTATTTATTCTGTAGTCATCGTACTAGACCACTGCTGTGCATGGCCCAAAGCAAATTTGTTAGTTTTCCTTTTATTTAATTCCATTGTCAAGCTCAATTATATATTTGGTTGTAGTAAGTCAGTGTCTCTCAAAGTATGATTTATGGACCAGCTACATGAGAATTACCTAGGGTATTGTTTTAAATACAATACTTGGAGCCCTAGACCCTTTGAATTAGAACCTCTAGGGTGAAGGCCAGAGTCTGCATTTTTAATAAGAACTCCAGGTGATTCTTATGCACACTGAAATTTGAGTACCACTGTAATAAGACATTTTCCTTTGATTAGGGCTTATAGTCACAATGAATAGATCTTCACAACTAATTTATTTTAGAGCTCAAAGGGACCTTGGGGATCACCTTGTTCAGCATCTACATGATTAAATAAAGATGTGTTTGAAATTCCAAAAATATTTGATTATTTTAATGAGAAGTCAGCCTTACAGACTATTTCTGACCTAGTAAAAGTAGTAAGTACCATTTGTAAGGGATTGAAAATATATTTGGTAAGTAGTATGGCATTTTTACTAATAAAAGTCATCCTCAGTCAGGAGAGTGATTTAGGAAGAGTAATTTATAAACTGATGGACATTTCAATTACAGTGGTCACTTATTCCACCCAGTTTTAAAAGCAATAACATCTAAGGATGCATGTTAAGTGGCTATTGTGATAATAGGGATCATTCAAAAATATTCAGACTTCGGTGTTTTTATGTTTTTAATTGATTCTTAAAACTTGATAGATTTTGAAATTATTGAACCCATTGTATATGAAGATACATATTTAACTATCATCAAACTAAAATATTAAGCTAACATGCTGAGTTTGAGAGTAGACCTTAACAGGAATGATCCTTATTTTCTGTCACTTGACTCTATAAATTTCAATCTAGTTCCCTATCCAGGGAGGACTCTTAAACTATTATTTATAGGTGTGTGGAAACTTGAATAATGATAAATGACCCAATCTGTCAATTGGAAAAATTACTCTTTAATCACTGCCAATTTGGAACTTCCAATTTTTTCTTTTGTAGTAGATAAGAGCCTGCTGGAGACATGAATTTTATCAATATATTTTTAGTATGACGTCTTTATTTATCATGTGCCATGAATTTTGATACTGAAGGTTCTACTCATTCTCTCCTTCTTGGTTCAGTGTGGGCAAACTCTAGTCTAAGGATAATATCCAGGTTTTTGCACTGCCCACAAGCTAAGAATGTTTTTAATTAACATTTAAAAACATGTTTTCTTAAAGACATGCTAAAATAAATTAACATGTTTTAAATGCTTGCAAAAAATTGAAAGACTATGTTTTGTCATATGAAAACTGTATGTAATTCAAATTCAGTGCCCATAAAGGAAGTTTTATTGAAACATTGTCATGTTCATTTGCTTATCTATTGTCTATGTCTGTTTTTAGGCTACAACCAGAGACTTGAGCAGGTATCTGCTACAGAAACTATATATCCCAGAAAGTCTAAAATATTTACTATCTGGAACCTAACAGAAAAACTTTGTAGTCTCCTCGTCTGAAGTAATGGTTTTCAAAGTGTATTGCTTGGACCAGCAGCATTAGTATTATAAGAAAATTTGTTGCTCGAAATTCAGCCCCTATCTCAGACAGGCTGAATCAGAAATAGCAGACAGACAGTGGACTCGGTGGTCTGAGTATGGGCAGTGGACTCGGCAGTCTGTGCATCAGTAAGCTTTCTAATAAATTCTGAGGCATGCTATAGTTTGAGGACCGCTCAAACAGCCAGGGATTATTTTAAGGGGGCTACAAACAAAATTATTTAAAATTATAAGTTAATATGCATAAACATTTGATTCATTTAGTTCTTATACTGCATTTGCAAGGAAAACATAAAAATATATAGAAGGGAGTGATGAACACTGGTGAACATTCTGGTGACAGAGAAATAGCAGTGGGCAGAGAAAAAAATTGCATATCTTGCTTTAGGGGTTACTTTAATTTTCACAGGCTTTATAAAATTACCTCAGAGTAGCTTTGATAAATCAGAAAAATGAGACGGCAACCTTTCTAGAAGCTTAATCTCAGTGGTACTTAAAAGGGCTTATCATTGGGTTTATAAAGAAGAAAATACAATATGCTTCAATTATTTATGTATGAAGTTAAAGAACCCAACCTGAAATTATATGTGGAAATCGAATTGACTTCAGTAGAAGGGAGGGAAACACACAGCTTCTTTTTGCGGAAGAACCTGATCCTGATGTCCTGTCATTTGACACACACGCAGTGTGAACACCAGGCGCTCACCCCCATATGGCTGACATTTCTGCATCCACTATTCACGCAGAGATTGCTTGGTCCCAATCTGAACTGAAACTGTGGGGACAGATGAGGAAGAAAGGAAGCGTGGAGACTAATCATTTAAAAGCAAAATATAAGATAATAATCCAGTCTAAATGAGGCTATTGCTTTGAAAAGCATGCTAAAGAAAACTCGTTAATGATTCTTAATACTCCGCTCTAAGGAAATGAATGGCTCAATGTACCTTTCCATTCTCATTCAATGATATTTATTTTAGGATATTAATGAATATTTAATTTCAGTTCTATTTACTAGTACAATAAAACCAGAGGTGATAAAAAATAAGAAAATGATATGCTTACTAAAGCTAGAACAAAATATTGCAGTTGAAAATGGAGACTGTCATAAGGGTTGTGCTCTTGGTAGGCTAGCGAGCCCTGTCTACAGAGAAGCCAATAATCAAATGAGACAAAAGGTTTACTGTTTCAAAGAGCATTGTAAACTTACATTAGAGACTTCATTTTCAGTTCTAGAAGGATGGTTTCAATTGGAGTAGTTAAGAGTTCAATTTCTGCAATCTGTTTAGGTTGGGAGTCCCAGCATCACCCATTCCTATCTCTAACAATTGGCAAGGTCCAAAAGCAGTCCCCTATCTCAGTTTTCTAGCCAGTAAAGAGGATAATAACACTGCCTATGTCAGAAATCTATTGTGAGGAAGAGATATATGTATATAAAGCCCTCAGCCCCTGTTGGACACACAGTGATCACTCAAGAGCAAAGTTATTGCTGTTCTCACTTGTTAAGTGTTGATCACTTATCAGTAAGGCAGTAGTGGTCATAAACAAGGAGATACAAAGTGAAAGACTTTGCCAACAAACCCAGAGCTCTCTCATTAATCAGATCCCTAAAAATACTCTCTGGATCAGCTTTGAAACCATTTAGAGATCCCCTTCTACAGAAGCTGTGTTAGCAACCAGTTCATGGTGACTTCAGAGAAAAAACTCATACCTTGCAATCAGTTTTCAAATACTGAAATCATCTGGGTGAAAACATCCAGGCTCTACCCTAATCCATGTGGGTGATAACAGCTTTCACTTTTATATGAGAAGAAAAGTTCTGTCTTAGATTATTTGCTAAAATTTCCAAATGGAAACAGACTCAGTGGAAACACTCTTGCCCTTAGGCCTTGACTTGTGAATTCCAAAGCTATTTCCACCTTGGGGTGAGCAGCATCTGGAGGTTGCCTCTGCCCTGCTGTGCCGTTCTGTCCTAAGGGTATGTCATCCAGGCAGCACTAACGCCTGACCTCGGTGCCCAGGTACAACAGAGAATTTCCGTTTCAGAGTCTGAAGTCATAAGGCTTAGTATAAAGAGTAACCACAGGCAAAACTTTATATTCAGGCAGCCTGCCATATATGAAGACCCATTTTATGGACATGGGTGGTAACTCCTTGCTTTGAACTAGTGCTGCTGTCCATCACCAGGGCAACTGTCATTTGATCCCCATATTCATGACTATTGCAGCAACAGATCCGGATGGTACCTTACTTTTGGAAAACATAAAAAGGTTGCTTTCTATCATGCCTAACCAGAAGTTACTGTGACCACACATATGTCCTATCACTTATCTCTTACCATCAGAAGGTGCAACTTGTGTTTTATGGCATATACATGAGAAACCCCAGGATGACCATTCTGTATCTTCCTGGAATCCTAACATGGATGTCAAATATTTACTATGTGTACATACTTTGTGCTAGTCTGGGTTTGGGGGATATAGTGGTAAAGAAGATAAGCTGGTTTCTCATGTCATAGAGCTTAATCATCTAATTAAAGTCCAAGCATGGCAGATAGGCTACAGCTTAGAGTGGACATTTTCAATGTGTGTCTCTGATACAAGAAGGAAGCCCAATTAAATTCTCCCTGGCAAATCTGTTCAGGCCACTTTGCCATAGGGATATTTTAGTGGAAAACTGAAAAGCACAAGTTTACTGAGTCAGACATACTTGCTGATACACTTTGAAAACCAGATCACATGTAACCACATTTAAAATGTCACCACCAATGACTCAGCAATCCCACTCCTGGGCATACACACCGAGGAAACCAGAACTGAAAGAGACACATGTACCCCAGTGTTCATTGCAGCACTGTTTATAATAGCCAGGACATGGAAGCAACCTAGATGCCCATCAGCAGACGAATGGATAAGAAAGCTGTGGTACATATACACAATGGAATATTACTCAGCCGTTAAAAAGAATACATTTGAATCAGTTCTAATGAGATGGATGAAACTGGAGCTCATTATACAGAGTGAAGTAAGCCAGAAAGATAAACACCAATACAGTATACTAACACATATATATGGAATTTAGAAAGATGGTAATGATAACCCTATATGCAAAACAGAAAAAGAGACACAGATGTATAGAACAGACTTTTGGACTCTATGGGAGAAGGTGAGGGTGGGATGATTTGAGAGAACAGCATCGAAACATGTATATTATCAAGTGTGAAACAGATCACCAGCCCAGGTTGGATGCATGAGACAAGTGCTCGGGGCTGGTGCACTGGGATGACCCGGAGGGATGGGGAGGGACGTGGTGGGGGGGCGGTTCAGGATGGGGAACACATATAAATCTATGGCTGATTCAAGTCAATGTATGGCAAAAACCACTATAATATTGTAAAGTAATTAGCTCCAACTAATAAAAATAAATGAAAAAAAAAATGTCACCACCAGACTAAATCCTTTACTGCTATACATCCATTATCATTAAACACTGTCTTCCAAGTCAAAGACAATTACCCTCCTTTAGGTGTAGTAAGGGCTCTAGTCTCCATTCTCATCATCCTTTTCAAATGTTGTCCTTTCTCTCTTGCACTTTCTTGGATCTTAAAGAATTCTAGCCCTTCAGAGTCATGATCACTTTAGAACATCTGGGGATTTTGAGCATCTTCTCTGCTATAGCATCTGGGTTTTCTTTTCCTCATCCTTGAACTTAGCAGCTCAGAAGCAGATGATTCACACCCACCAACCTCTAAGGCTTTCTAGACCCCAGGGCCTTGCCTGGCAGAGATGTTGAAGCCCCTATTCCTGGGTGGGAGCAACCATCTGATATACTGCCAATGCCTGCAGGCAGGTATCTAGGGAGGGGTACAGAATATTTCCCCAATAAGCTGGGATTGAACTTCATTTGAAGAACTTGAGATCAAAGGGTTACAAGTCTGTTCTGTTTAAATGAGGCAGTTTTTTAAAATTTTGGGGTTAAATATCAACTAGCAAAATCTCTGAAATTATTCTCTCCTTATTTTTATTTTCTTTTGAGGAAACCATCCTGGCAGATTAATTTTAGAGGCTATTAGAGAATATACTTTAATGTAAAATGCTTTGGTTGTTGATGAGACAGGGTTTGTTTTTCAGTTCATCAGCAAGATGGCACTTTGATAAATCACAGATTGCTCACTGCCTAAAGAGGCACGTTGTGACAGTTTTCATCACAATGTGATATGAAGAGGCAAATGAAGTGGTACTTCAGATCACATCAGGGCCAGTTCAGCAATGGCCCCCACTGTGTCACTAAGAACTAGGAGGCGCCGTCATTTGCTAACAATGTGATCATTGTTCTCTGATCCACCTGTGAGAGGAACTTTTTCATCAATCATGTAAGGACTGAATTTGATTTATATCTCACTGCTTATAAACACTTGAATGAATGGGAGGTAACACAGCCAGCCAGATTTCTTTAAAAGGAAATGTACCGTGCAACTTTTTTTTTCCTGCCTTGATGACTTAGACTGAGTGGTAACTATGTGGTAACAATGTGTGTGAATGAAGAGTTGGTCACTGATTTACTCTTACACTCATTTGCATGTACCAGTTAATACCAACTAGTGCCATGTCTAATCCTTTAGCCAAGCTTTCTGGCATATCAGAGTCATGGCATCATCCATGGTTATTTGATTTGAAGTTACATATAGAGACATCACCTCTGACTTCAAGTTTCTCTTTATGATATGCTATTTAATCTTCATTTTAACATGCATAACCTGGTATTCTCTCCTGTATACCTAGGCAAAATCGTCTCCCATTTCATCACTGAAAGTACATTCTAAAGTAAATAGTGAGTACTTTCACTTATTGATTTGCTTTTAAATCTTAAGGGGAAATTATGATATCCACACACTATTTCCAGCAGACTGTAGAATCTTAATGGGAGTAATTAATGCTAAGGACAAATATTCAAACATGTAATTTGGGAAAAAAACAAAGAAAAGAAGGTATCAATCAATCTTATCACTGGGTGGTGGTGGTGGGGATATAAATGGTGCCAAATGAATGGCATAACTGCCATTTTCACCTTTCAAATATTGCCATGGCACTATAGAGACTTGTCCAAAAGCAACTGATTTCATTTGTCTCATCCTGGTTTCTTTTGGGCCTTGGACAAATGGGCCAAGACTTATTTTCAAGGCTGACCTCATCTTTTCTGGCTGTTGAGGAGACTTTGCACATCAGCTGATGAGGGCATATGAGAAATGAACCAGATAAATTGCTTGATTAGAATCTCCATGAACCAGAACTGATGAGAGGGACATACATTTACTTGTGAGTTAAGAAACAAATACATCTTTCTGGGACCGAGTGCTGACACATATATTTATGTCCTCCCCACGGTGTGCCATTCACTAATTGTAAACCCTGGGTTATTTCGCATTGCAGAATTTTTCCATCAGTATGCAGCACTAGAATATTGACCATGCTTTTCTTGCAAGTCACATGTTAGTCTACAAATGGCATTCTGATTAGGGGAAACCTGACTCTCCTCCTGCACTTTTAAGAATTGTGAAGATGAGAACCAAACCTGCAACTCAGTCAGTTTTGAAATCAACTTCTAATGGCCACAGTAAACTAACAACTAAATATAAATTTTCCCTAATTGATAGATGGAATGAACAAAAACAGACATATTTAACAGTTTTTTTGTTTTAATTAAAGATAGAATTCTATTTAGCCAGAATGGAATAAGTTTATGTTCTTGGACTATACACAGCATCATAGGTCTGTGTGTGAGTGAATGCATGCTAACATGAGTGTGTACATGTCTTTACATGTGTGGATGTATGTTTTGAGGTTGATAAAGTGAGAAATAACATCATTTTCTTCTCAAGTGTTACAAAGCTGAGAAATAAAATTATATATAAAAATTATCAAATTTTTAAAGTGTGAGATCTTAGTTTCTCAAAATGCCATGAGGCAGAAAAATTAGTATCAATTAATTTTGGCAGATTAAAGTGATCTATTTTATTTATTAATAATAAACAGTGGTATTAGATGCAAATTTAAAGATTTATATTCTGTACATATTAACAAAAGTGTCTAGATCTCCACAAAACTCTTCTTTATAATAAGGAACCCATTTGTTAAATAGGTATCAGAGTTTAAAAAATCAGGATTCATTTACTATAGTTATAGTTTCCCCAAACTAAAACCCAATAAAATTAGGGATAAAAAAGATAAAAATCTATCTCCTCAGACCATACTCTCTCATGGAATTTTAAGGGACCAACAACTATTAGAACACAAATTCTTATGTGATTTAAGTTGCTGACTATTGAGGCAGATAATATTATTGTTCAGCAAATATTCACTGCTTGCACTCCCATCCTTCCCAGACTACCCTGATGCACTGATACTGAATTTAGGGCATCATTTTCTTTGGTCAATGGAATATATGTAGACATGACATAAATACATCAGAGTAGAATCTTCCCTGGTGGCTCAGATGGTAAAGAATCTGCCTGCAATGTGGGAGCACCATGCTTAATCTCTGGGTCAGGAAGATCACCTGGAGAAGAAAATGGCAACCCACTCCAGTATTCTTGCCTGGAAAAATCCACGGATGGAGGAACCTGGCAGGCTACAGTCCATGGGGTCTCAAAGAGTTGGACATGACTGGACGACTAACACTTTCACTTTCAGAATCTTAGGCAGCTTGATGTTACTGCTTGCACTCTTGTCATCAACCATAAGGACAGCATAATTGTGGGAGTTGCTGCTACTTCAGATCATTAGAAAGATCCAAGTATGATCTTGAACTTGGAACATATCTGTCACAATAGGTCACTGACTTGTCAATAATAACTGAAACTTTATTGTAATAATCTGAGATTGCTTAGAATTTTTGCTACTGTCTGCTTAGGTTGCCATAATAGAATACTAGAGAGTGGGTGGCTTAAATGGCATAAATTTACTTTCTCACATTTCTGGAGCCTGGAAAATGCAAGATCAAGTTTCCAGCAGGGTTTGTATCCTAGTGAGACAGGCTTGCAGATGACCATCTTCTCATTGCATTCTTAAATGATGAGACAGAGCAAGTCAGCTCTTGGTATTTCTTTATATAAGAATAATTATCCTATTGGATTGGAACTCTCTCCATATGACTTCATTTAACCTTAACTACCTCTGTAAAGGCCTCACCTCCAAAAGTAGTCACATTGCAGTTGGGAATCAATGTATGAATTTTACAGGGACTGAATCATTCAAACCACAACAGTTGCACAGTATCATTATAGCATGAAAGTGAAAGTGAAGTCGCTTAGTCATGTCCAACTATTTGTGACACCATGGACTGTAGCCCTCCAGGCTCCTCTTTGTGACCAGGCTGCTCCACCCGTGGAATTTTCCAGGCAAGAGTACTAGAGTGGGTTGCCATTTCCTTTTCCAGGGGATCTTCCTGACCCAGGGACCGAACCTGTGTCTCTCGCATTGCAGACAGACGCTTTACCGTCTAAGCCACCAGGGAAGCCCCTCGTTACAGCATGACCGGAATCATATGTCAAAAGCTTGTCCTAGGTCTTTGCATCAGTTTTCTCCCAAAACAGCAAAAAATGAACCAGAAAAATAAAAGGAGCATGTATTCTTAGATGGACAATCAAAACAACAAAATCATTCTGGTTTATGTGGCCAGTTCTAGTTTTATACCATTTTTTATATTTTATACTCACATAAACAATTTTTACCATTAGAAAATATTTTCTATTAGGTAAAATTATTAAATTCACTGCATTTAGACATACATATATTTTACTGCTGAAAAAAAGAGACTGATCTCATTTTTCTCTTGCATGCATGTATGTGTGCACATTTACAACACGAGATTGCACAGATTTTTTTAAACAAGACTTCCCTGTTGAGTACAGTCTGGTGAATGCAGAAATGCAACTGGGTGATATTCAAAATCAAATAATAGGATCAAGAAATGCAAAATAATATCAGTTTATTATGTTGTCTGAAATGATTACTGTTTTATTATAGATGTCTACTCTAAGACACACTAAGGAGTGTGTTTCTCTTTTGATTTCAGGGGTTGAGTAATACATTGGCTTCTTTATTTTCACACGTACAAATCTAGTAACTAGGGTGCTATTTTTTTTAAATTAAAATTGTGTGTTCCCATTACATTGTCCTCTTTATGCTAGAATTAGATCTCAATATGATGAATCATCTAAATCATGCAGATGTCTTCTAAGTAGGCACAGACATTCTAAAATACAAGAATTTAAGGGACACTTATACTGTTGAGGGAAGGGCAGGTAAAGGCAGAAGGCCCACTGGAAGATAATGTTCTCAGAAATAATTTTGTGGTTCACCGTATGTTGGTAGCTAAAGTCATGAGATTGATACATTTGACTAAACAATCAGCCTGGTCAGAATAGCTGCTCGGCGGAGGACCTCAGTATGACTGTGCATTTCTAGCCTGACACTCTAAGCTAAGACAGCTTTCAGGTCTATTTGTCCTGAGAAGAAACCATCCTTTGTTTCATCTGTGGTGCTGTATGGACTAATAGAGGCTCTGAATCCATGGATAATCTCGACAGGCATCAAAAGCCTGTTGTGAGGGACTTTCCTGTTGGTTCAGTGGTAAAAATTCTGCCTTGCAATGCAGGGAACGTGGGTTCAACGCATGATGTGAGAGTTAAGATCCCATATGCCTCAGAGCAACTAAACCCGGGTGCCAAAACTAAGACCTGATGTAGCCAAATACCTAGATAACCTAGCTAAATACATAATTTTTAAAAAAAGATTAATTTTTTAAAAAAAGCCTGTTGTAACAGCAAGAGGTTAGCCTGCAGTCTTGGTGATAACTCTTGCACATAGTTTGAAAACCACTAATTTATCGGAACAAGTATAACCTGAACTGATTCATTCAGAACCCTCTAAAATACAGACTCTTCCTTTCAGCACAAAAACACAGCTCAGTTCCAACCCTTGCCTTTGTCTTTACTCCTGCTTTTTGTTTCCTTGAGTAGAGGCTTCAGGATGAGCTTCTACCTCATACCTTATAGCTTGACCATTCTTACTTTCTGAAACTCTAAAATAGTTTTCTTACAAATTAATGAAGAGTATTCTTGCAGCCTTCAACTTCTGTTTCTGAACTGGGCAAAATTTATCTACAGTTCTTGTTTATTTACTTGTAAAATAGATATCCCTTTTACTTGAGGCACTATGAGAATCAAATACCTCACTTTGAAACGGTATTCAAAAAATTGCTCTGAGAAAAGCTATCTTTCTTTCAGATATGTGTATGTCTTAAAGTAGTTTGAATAAACTATTATGACTATATTTTCAAGCTCCTAGACTAGTTCCAAATTAAACAAGAAAAAGACCTCCAGTTCATTTCACAATGCAGGAAAAGTTATTTTCTTATTTTTCTTGTCAAAATTCCATTTTCTACCTTATGAGATATTTGTATGTATCTTCACATATTTAGGGCTTCCCTCATAGATCAGTTGGTAAAGAATCTGCCTGCAATGCAGGAGACCCCGGTTTGATTCCTGGGTTGGGAAGATCTGCTGGAAAAGGGATAGGCTACCCACTCCAGTATTCTTGGGCTTCCCTAGTGGCTCAGCTGGTAAAGAATCAGCCTGCTATGCAGGAGACTTGGGTTCGATCCCTGGGTTGGGAAGATACCCTGGAGAAGGGAAAGGTTACCGACTCTAGTATTCTGGCCCGGAGAACTCCATGGACTGTATAGTCCATGGGGTCACAAAGAGTTGGACATGACTGAGCAACTTTCACTTTTCACAGTTTTATGGTAAAGACCTCAGAATGCTTTTAAAGTCAGTAAATTTATTTCTACAACAAATAAGACACTTTTATATAAGAAGGTATTAAGTAAGAAGCACCCAGAACTTAAAAATAAATTAAGCTTTGGAAAAATGGATATAACCAATACATAATTGCTTAGAGTAAGTTGTCTATAGCAGTAAACAAGAGATATCAGTAAATGTGTGGCTGAAGAGATTTGGGGGTATCCATTTTAATGATTCCCAGAGGCTAGATATATTTTTGCTCACATCGAATTCATAGCAGGTATTCCAGATGGGTTCATCTTTTACTTGGATTGTTTCCATCTTATGACTCTATCTTGTTAAGAATCTTAGAGTCTTCAACAAGTGGACAGATCAGGAAGGAAATCAGAGAGAAAACATACCTGATTCTTAATCATTTCACCTAGGAAATGTCACTCATCACTACCTATCATTTTCCATTGGTGCAAGTAAGTAATATGGCTTCATCTAGAGGTAAGGGAGTTGGAAAATATATATTCCCTGAATGCAGCTGCTTCTCAGGAACAACTCTACACTCCCTGCCACATGTTGGTTAGCTGAAGCCTCTTTGCATATTTTCTTGATTTTCAGATGAGACTAAGTAGCAAAGCTATTTATCTATTAACCTCTTCTCTATAAGAACATAAAGAGTGGTCGTAAGCTACAATTGGAGAGCTAATCCTTCCTTTTCATACATAGAACACTTTTCCTTCTATTTATATTTAATTTGCTAACATGAGCAAGAGATGAAGAGAAGATACTGTGCGGCTCTTATTTGGGCTCCAAGCCAGGTGGCTTAGTGGTAGAGATTTAATTTTTAAATTTAATTTTAATTAAAAGGAGAAGCAAGAGAGGTAACCAAATTAAAGAAATGGAAATTAAAAAATAAGATCAAATCCTGGGGGAGCACACACAAAGATTCATGAAGACTTCTGAATGAGAATATCAGCATTTCACATTATTCCCCTCACGTCTACTGGTGATAAAGACACAGCTGTACACTGACATCAGGGGCAAAATTATAGGTACATTTAAAATATGTTTAAGATAAAATATATCTATACTTGTGTATCATACTACACTTTTATTTCTAAATGGCAAACTAGGTAATGGAACATGTAATGGTAACATTACTGCATAAGCTATACACACACATATAGCATAATTAGCCAAAATGTTCAATTTTCATGAAATGGGATTCAGCTTATTAATTTACAGTAGAGTCTTAAAAGGCATTCATATTGAGATTCTTGGTCTTGAATCCTAAAAGAGCCACAGGATAACATAACTCTGCATTGGCAAAGAAGGAAATATGAGGACCTGCCTTTCCATTCTTGCCAATATCTGAGCATCCAATGACCTATTTGCCTTAGTCATTTTACACAGAAAGTTGTATAATAGAAAATAATTTACAGTGACATTTTTTTGCTATACATGCACCAAGGCTTTTTAGCTCTGCTAAGGAATGTCACACAAAAGGTTAGACTGGTAACTATATACACCCATGATTGCTAATCTTACCCAGGCTCTCTATAGTATCTGTGAATCCTATTAGCTTTCCATTATACAATGTAATTCGCATTCCCCACAGATACTATGTCAAATCTTCCCAACTCTCCTCAAATCTTCAGCTCATCCATCTGCTCCCTCAAACCCAGAAGATTACTTAAAACCACTGGAGGAAACTCTTGAACTTCTCACTATACAGGATACCACCTACATCCATCTTTCCCTTCTTCCTGTTGAGTCGAGGAAGAATTGACTTTCCATCTGCATAATTGTTATACCATCTATCTTTACCCTGAAACTCTTCCTCTCTGGATTCCCTAGCAATATAGTAAATTCTCTATTCTCCATCTGCTTACATCTTGAATTTTTCATTTACTTCTGGATAAGTCACAACAGAATTTCATCCTGTATGGGTTTTAAGCACTAAAACAAGAGAAAAACTAAATAAACTTTCTTCAATCTAAATTTCCTCTGCAAATCCTGTTCTCTCTTGTCTCCCCTTCACAGTCAAAAATTCTTTACAGTGCTATATTTTCTGTATGAGTTTCCTAAACTCATCCAATGTTATTTCTTCTTGCAGCATATCATGGACCATGCCCTCACACACGTTCTCAATGCTTAAATATGGAGAATTTTCAGCTACTTTGCTTGACTTTTTAGAAGCATTTGAGACCACTGGAATCTTTTCTTCATGAACTTCTATCTCCTTGCCTCTTAAGGTAAAATCTTGGCCTCTCTCTGGCCTTTCATTCTCCTTTAAAGGTTCTGCTTGCACTTTAAATATTGGTGACCATCAAGACTCAGTTCCAGACTTTTCTTCTATCTCACTGTGAAGAGTTTATTGAGCTAATCCAGGAATCTCTTGATAAATCATCTATTCCCAAAGCTTCAAGAAAGATTTGTAAAATGATGACTGCCAAATATACTTACCAGACTTCTTTTCTAGGCTCTGCATATATACATATGTATATATATATACACACACACACACACAGACACACACATATATATATCTCCAACTGCTTACTAAATATTTCCATGTGTATATTTCATAGAAATACCTTCAGTCTAACATGTTGAGAAATGTACTCATGATCTCCTTATTTGTCTTTCACATTTAATTTTCCTCTTGCATTCTGTCTCCCTGAAATGCTGCCACCCGCAACCTAAGACAACTTTCACTTCTAGTAAACTACCAAGTCATTTAGATTCTGTTGTAAAATTGCTTTCTGGATTCTTCTCTCTATTCCCTAGCAACCAATAATATCCAAGTGTAAACCATCTCCCTTCTGAATGATTGCCACCTCTTTTTATTTCTTTTTAAATTATTGGGGTATAGTTGATTTACAATGTTGATTTACAATACACACACACACATATATATACACACACACATATATCCATTCTTTTTTAGATTCTTTTCCCATTCAGGCCATTACAGAGCAATGAGTTCCCCATGCAATACAGTAAGTCCTTACTAGTTATCTACTTTATATACAGTACTGTGTATACATCAATCCAATCTTCCAATTTATCCCTTCCCCCATTCCCCCCTGGTACCCATAAGTTTATTTTCTACATTTGTAACTTTCACAGAATTAGGACAAAAAAATTCATAATTTGTATGGAAACACAAAAGACCATCAATAGCCAAAGCAATTCTGAGGGAAAAAAATATGGAACTGGAGGAAGCAAGCTTCTTGGCTTCAGACTATACTACAAAGGTACAGAAATTAAAACAGTATGGCACTGACACAAAACTAGAAATATAGATCAATGGAACAGGATAGAAAGTTCAGAGATAAACCCATACACTGTGGTCACTCAATCTATCCCACTTCTTCATAATTGGCCTTCTTTTCTTCAACATTTCTCTCCTCTATTCCACTCCCTACAGAGCATTAGGGATTATGACATTCTCCTGTTTAAAATCCTTCAGAACCTTCCCATTGCCCCTATGATTAAGTTCAAGCTTTGAAACAGATAATAATGATTAGACTCTTCATGATTTCGTCTTAGTACACTCAGTAGCCTCATCACTCAATCTCCTCCTAAATGTTGTTGTCCAGACATATTGAACTTCTTCCAGTTTTTTGAGATATACTGATAACTTGCTCTTGCCTGCCTCTAAGCAGTCACATATTATTTCCCTTCTTTTGGAATATTCTTCATTACTGCTCTTTCCTAGCCTAGCTGATTTTATTCATCCTTTTAGTCTCAGTTTACATATCACTTTTTGAAGTAGCCCTTCTTGGATTCTTGAATTAGTTAAATAAATCCTACTGAAATATGACTTCAACATTTATGTATTTTTCCTATCATATTTTCATGTTTTATAACTGTTGCCTGTTATATTGGTTTCCTGTTGATGCTGTAATAATTTACCACAAAATTTGTGGGCTAAAACAGCTCATATTTATTATTATTACAGTTTTGGAAGTCAGAAGTCTAAAATCAGTCAGCAGTTCTGTGTTCCTTCTGGAGGGTCTGAGAAAGAATTAATTTCCTTACTTTTTCTTTCTTCTCAAGGCTGCCTACATTCCTTGGTTCAGGCCCCCTCCTCTATTTTCAAAACCAGCTAGAAAATCTCTTCAAATTTCTCTGAGTCCTCTGTTTCTGTTACCACATCTTATCTGACTCTCTCTTACCTCCCTCTTTTCCTTTAAGGATCCTGATAATTAAACCAGGTTCACCTGGGTAACACACAATAACTTCTCCATCTCAACATCCTTAACTTAATCATATCTGCAAAATCCCCTTTGCCACACAAGCTAATGTTTTATAGGTTCTAGGGATTAGGATGCAGACATCTTGAAAGGGGTGGGCAATATTCTTCCTCGCATATTTGTTTAGATGTCCATTTTTCCTATTAGACTTATGAAATGCACTTTATTCCTCCCTTTACTTCCAGTGCTTATCATGGTGCCTGGACCATAAGAAGTGTTCAGGACTTATTTATCATAAAGAAATACAGGGTCCTAAATGTGATTCCAATCCACTGAAACAGATATAATAAATGACTATAACATTGAATAGGTATAAATTATGAAGTATAATCTTAAAATAGCCAAATGTATTAACAAAATAGTTATTTTTTTTTTCATACTCATTGACCTTTTACATTTTTCATAGAGGTCAGTTCTGATTCTGTCCCCAGATGAAAATTCAGGCAGACATAACTGCTTTTCTGTCCACTTTCAGGCATTAAAACAACTTAGAGTGACTGTAAATCACAAGACACAGTTTCTATTCAGTAATTAAAAAGCCTCACCTCATGAATGTGTCAAAATTCTGGGTTTGCTTTTATGTTGAATCACTTCTGTTCCTCTCACCCATCTTATTTACTGAGGTTTCTAACTCTTTTGAAGTTGGAATAGAGGAAAAGGAACACAGGAGGGCAAAACAAAGTCATTGCTTGGCTGAATCTGTGGAGGTGAGGCAATTTCAGTACTCTGAACCTTCGAAGATGTCTAAAGCTGACTTTCTTGTGTTCATTTGTGTAATATGGGGGGGTTCACCTCCTACTCCTGCCCCAGAGCGTTCTCTTGGACAGTTCCCAGGCACTTGGAATTCAGGCCCTTCTTTCTGTCCAAGGACCTTCACCCCTCAAGCTGAACTACTTGGGAAGGTTTAGACTACTCTGCTGCAGCTTCCTTGCCTGTGTATTTCCAAAGTGGTCATGAGGAAATGCTCACAAATCCATTGTCGCTACAAACTCTGAAGTTGCCATTAACATTTTCAAATTCTCCTCTGCTCCAAGAGACTACCTTAACCAGCTCCTCTTTCATAGACTCCTTATGCCTGGCTCAGACACTTGTCCACTACATCTTCTAGATTGAAGGGTTACATATTACGCTTCCTAACTGGTCTTTTAAGAGGCCCTTTAGTGTGTGTGTGCTTGTGTGTCTGTATGTGTGCACTAGGGGAAGAAGACATTTAGAAAATACTTTCTACAAAATACCTCTTCAAAAAATCTACCTATGGATGTAGAAGATGTAGGAGTCATTCTGCTGGATCACAGACACCTGCCTCTGAAAACTGCCATCACAGCCCAGAATCTCACTCTTGAATATATGCACTAGCTGAGTTAAATACTAAGTACCAGCTATGTGCCAATGTACTAAGTCTTGACAACACTTTCAACTCATTGAGAAAGGCATTGTTACCATCTTCATTCTAAGGATGAAGAAATCAAGACAGAGGTTAAGGAACATGCTAAAGGTCACATTGTTTATAAATAGTGGACCTGAAATTCAAAACCAAGGAGTCCAAATCCAGAACACAAGTCTCCTCATCATCAGAATACTCATTACACTTTAAAAAAAATTTAAATCCCATGTTCCCTGTCAGGTTCTAACTCCTTTCTTATATTCTTCACTAATCCCATAATAATGCTCAGCCATGTTTTAACACTGATGTGGTTCTCAGCTTTTTAAATATAATGCAAGATAGTATATTGCTTCTTATGCCAGGCAGGGAGAGTCATCTTTCCATTTGATAACAATGACAAACAAAAGAAGCAAAGTGAAGCAGACTTAAGAAGAACGAAGATCCCCAATCATAAAATGCCATTGCCAAAATATCCAATTAAAAATAAAGAGAACAATCTATTATTTTTGTTTGCAAAAGACTAAATATTAAATTTTATGCTGAATTTTACACTTACTTCACAGATGTTCGCGGGCTGTAACCAGCTGCTGCATGAAACATGCTGTTTTAATCACCGCAGGGATATAATGGACACTTTCCACTATCAAACTCCTTACTGAGCTTTGGCTCACATTCTGGGGTCAGAGAAAGCTACCATTCCTTGGAGTAGACTTTTACCTTAAAATAAGATAACTGACTCTATCTTTGCTTTAGTTTCTATAAGAAAACTGGGCAAACCACAGTTCATAGGTTAACTCTGGCCTATTGTTTCTTTTTGTAAATAGTTTTATTATTGCAAAGTCATGTCTAGTCATTCTTATATGATTGTTTTCATATAAAATAGCAGAGTTTACCAGGTGCTACAGACTCTTGCTGCAGAGAGTGTATGGCCCACAAGGTCTTAAAATATTTATGATGTGGCTCTTTAAAAATGAAAGAGGTGACTAAGCCTTGATGTAGAAAGCTTAGCAATCTAAGAATGATTGTTGTTGTTTAGTCACTAAGAGATGTCCACCTTCTTGCAACCCCATGGACTGTAACCCACCAGGCTCCTCTGTCCATGGGATTTTCTAAGCAAGAATACTGGAGAGGGTTTCCATTTCCTTCTCCAGTGGATCTTCCAGACTCAGGGATCAGACCTGCCTCTCATACATCTTTTGCATTGGCAGGCGATTCTTTACCAATGAGCCACCATGGAACCCCTAATCCAGTGTAGGCAAGTAGAATGAAAATTAATGCTTTCCTGTGTCTCTTCACAATAAAAAGTGATATATGAAATTGGACATGTGCTCCATATCATGAAGTGTCATTTATTTAGAATATATGCTTCTTTTAGTATTATGGAAACAATCATTGGATGCTATAAATTATATATAAATATGCACATATGATTTATATAAATTATATATATTCATACAAATGGGAATCAATATGGACAAAATTACACTGACTTTCTTTCTAATTGAATGCTCCCACTTTGTCTAATGTTATTCGCTTAGCAAATCTTAGAGCCCCTCATTTTTTCTTTAATTTTCTCATCTAAAACTTTTAATTATTTCTGAAAACTTACTAATTTATAAGATTTAAAAATAAACCACAGATAATATATTAAAAGCTCACATTAAAAAGAATTCTATCTTGATTTTTAGCCAACTCTATATCATATGCTCTCTGACTCTACACTATGAGGGCGCCTACATTTTTTTCAGTGACCTTTTGGTTATTAATATATGGCAAGTATTTGGAAAGAAAATATAAATTACAGGGCTATACTCCTGCAATTACCTTTCTTCAGTTTGTTGTAATAAAATTAGGAGCTTAAAGAGGGATGATTCTAATCTGAGTTTTTTAATTTAAAACAATGAACTTGATTAACTGGTGATAATTTTGCAATATATATAAATATTAAATCATTATATTGTACACCTGAAACTAATATATGTCAATTATAATTTTATTTAAAAGTGGAGCATCTAAATAAAAAAAAAAGTGGAGCATCTGTCTATATGGATTTTGATAGGTTGCTGGTCAAATCCTACCCCTCAGATGCATGGTAATACAAAATGCATAGCTATGTATTTCCTCCTTCCTGTTTTCTGTCAGATTTAATGGAAATTCTTCTGTATTTTGTTTCAAACTTGAAAAACAAAAATTACCACATTTAAATGTCCCTGGGCTAACTTTTGAGATTTCGCATTTAGACACATTCAAAAAATTTATCTAGTCAGAGCTTAGGAATGCCCAATCCAAAGAAATTGATACACCAACAAAGGCTCAAACTTCCTGGTTAGCTTAATGACATATCATTATAAATATTTAGTCAATGGCTTTAGAGAAACCCTTGTCTTATTAACAAGATCTGTACAACTTGATGGTTTTGCCAGAAAGTACTGGGGGGAGTTGGTATTTGTTGTCATTTTGCAAGCATCACAGATCCTGTGTGTTTTTACATTTTTATTTATTTATTTTTTTGTGGGTTTAAAACAGAGTGAACCATAGAGGTTTTCTGAAACTTATTTTAAAATTTTGAAATTTAAAAGGTGGTTATTTATCCAAATATATGCCATTTTTTGATTATATAAGATTGGATCAAGGAATGCTCGAAGATTAGAAAACTAATTTTAAGTCTTTTTTTTAGATATCTGAGAATAGTCTAATGTTGAACTGAATTATTTTTCTGAAATCCATACCTAAAAGGTTCATTTAAAATCCTTGTTCAAAATCACTGTAATGAATATGATTCTTTGTCCTTCAAATTCTTACATTAAACTTCACTCCAGTATCACTAAATAAGGAAAAAAAAATAACAAAATAGAGTGGGCAGTTTGATTTTAGGGGAAAAAGTCTTTAAATGAGTCTTTGATTTGCCTGCTCTTGCTACCTCATTAATTCTAAATGGTGTCATTCAGTTGAGTCTAATAGCTGTGAGTGTTACTACCATGGTCAGTTCCAAATTATAGTATTGATTAATTGATTGTCTTCTTCCAGTTGTGAATTATATTAGTGCTGGCTCAGGCAGCTTGGCTTAGGGCCAAAATCTAATTTTCAATGGAAGGCAACAAGCAGCTTCATTGTTTCACTGTTGTGGTTAACTGGGTTCTGGGGAAACAAAAAGCTTTGGAAAGACAGTTGGACAAAAAATGATTGCCCTAAATATAATAAATATTCACTTACTGATGATCTCTCTCCAATCTAGAGAAACAGGCAGGAAGAGAGAAGGAAAAAAAAAAAATCATCATTTCTCAACCTCAGACTTCCCAAACAGTCCTGAAACAATTGACTAGGGGATGAGAGTAAATGGCTAGAAAGATGGTCCAGAATAATAATAAGCTAGCATTTGGATCTGTGGAATTAAGTCCATTCAGAAGAAGTATGGTGACTATGTACTTTCAAATCAAGTACAACTTAAACTGGATTAGTGACTTGGCTACATCACAGGTACAGCTCTCCAGGGAAGCTTAATGAGCACCTGCCAGGCTGTGGTACTCCCAGGGTGGTGGTGCCATGTTCTTAGAATAATATACACATTATTAACTTGAAAGACAAAGCAAGAGGCACTCATTTCGTGTTAACTTTCTGCTTTAACGAGAAACATAAAATGAATGGGTGTGTTTATCATTGATTCTTGTGAAATGGGAAAAGCTAAATGGGGCATTGAGAGGTTAATAACTTTCGCAGATCCATAACTTTGTGTTTGTTGCCAGATCAATTCCTTTTCTCTACAAAATCTGAAGGGAAAATTGGTGTGGGATGGAGTAACTCTGATTATAAAATTATTTTCACATTAAAGTGTATTTATAATCATTATTGGCCTTTCTTTTCAATATGAACACAATTATACTTGATTTCACAGAGAATTAGAAAGAAGAATCTTTATTCCTCAAGTAAAGGGAATGATCATGACAAAAACTGAAGAAAATGAGTCCTGGGGTCCTGAATCATAAAGCTTTAAAATCAATGTTTAGACAAGCATGATAAATGGAAATTTATAAGTAGAGAAACAACTGTGAATATATGGAAAGCATATATTAAAGTCAAATATGCTGATAGAAATTAGAATTCTGTGGAAGCATTTGCTATTAGAAAGGGGAGAGAGATTTCAAGTAAATGTGTCAATGAGGAGAAAATTAATCTTCTGTAAGTGGTACTAAATTGAAGATTATTAATGATTGATTATACATATATGAAAAAACCCTCAATAGGAGCAATGATGTAAGAGCCTCTTGGCATAGATCCTATAAGTAAAGTTCATGTAATAAATCTCCACAAAATATAAAAGGATATTTATATAAAATATTTTTTTACATATTTTATATAAAATATAAAAACTTTTCATGGCTGTCTCAATGATCTGTAGCAAAAATAGGGCTCAAGCTGGGAAAGCCATATATTTATTACTTAACAATATTAGTATAGGCTACAACATTTAATAGGTGATAAGGATATTTTTCAGGGGGTGATAAAAACAAACAGTATGCATTTAGGGTGATCTATTAAGTAGTTAGTAACTTAGGTAACTCATACCATGTATGGAATTATAAATGTAGTATATTAGCAACTTGAAACAATAAATGCATATTTTAGTTAACTTAACAATTTAGATGTTAACTTAAGAATAAAACTATACCCTAAGCTCCTTGAGGGCAGGATTCAGATATAATTCATCCTGGCACCCAGCACCCAGGACAGACACCCTAGGACAAAATGGGTGCTCCACAAATATTTTTTGAAAAAAAGAATGCATTAGAATATAGCCTTTAAAATAACTTCCTGCCCAAAGCAATAAATAGTTTGATAAGGATATACTACCCTTAAAGAAACATAGCAATAAAGTTATTAATAAGATATTAGCAAATTTCAAGTGTTTGGAATCGAAAGCAAATAAGTTCAGCGCATTTTCCCTCTCCCCAAAACCTTCTCCTCATTGAATAAATTAGCTTCACCCTTAGACTCAGACTTCCCTGGTGGCTCAGAGGTTAAAGCATCTGCCTGGAATGTGGGAGACCCGGGTTCAATCCCTGAGTTGAGAAGATCCCCTGGAGAAGGAAATGGCACCCCACTGCAGTACTCTTGCCTGGAGAATCCCATGGACGGAGGAGCCTGGTAGGCTACAGTCCATGGGGTCGCAAAGAGTCGGACACGACTGAGCGACTTCACTCACTTTCACTTAGACTCAGACATCATTTTTTGTTTCTGAAAAAGAATTTCCCCACCTACTTGGACTAGGTTAAGCAACCTTATCATGGTCTCCAGTTCTTTCCATATTTGGGGACTATTTGAACTCTCTTGAGATTGTTTACTTGGCTGTACATCCCAGATAGATTATATCTGTCTTATCCCCCTTTGTGTTCCCTAGGCACTAGTAAAGAGTTTCACATGGACAACTACTTATTTTTTCCAGATAGTCGTCCCTGGCCTTACTTTCCTATATCCCATATCTGGTTTGTTGGCAAATCCAAGTAGCTCTTTAAAAGCAATGCTGATCCAAAATTCAACAACCCCCCCAACTACCAAAAACCTAATTTGGCCCACCCCCTGCCCGCATTATTGCAACAGCTCCTGTCCTAGTAAACCTGCCACTGATCCTGTCCCGATTAGTTAGTTTTCAACCCAGAAGCCAAACAAATCCTCTTTCAATGTGACTAAACATGTCACTCTGCTATTCAAAACCTTTGGTGACAGAGTATCTCATGTAGAACAAAAGTCAATGTTCTCACCAGGAGCTACAAGGGTCTTCTTTTCCTATCACTTCAGCCGTGCTGGGCTACAGCTGAGCTCTGCTGTGGCTCAGGTCATGTAAGCTTCCCCCATGGCCTTTATACCTGCTATTACCCTGTCTTCCACCAATATCGACATGAATATCTCTTCTACTTTCTTGAGAGTTTTACTCAGAAATCATCTCTCAGTCCAAAATTTCTAAAATTTTAGTATTCTCTTAACTTGATACTTTAATGTTCCCTCCCCACTTCACTTTCCCCATCAGTGCTGAAGACTATTTTCCCTATCAAGTCTGATATTTGGCAGGTGGAATAAACTTCCCTTCTGAGTGGCTATATGTCTATTTGACAGCTAGGTACCCATTTGTGCTGGTTGTCAAATATTTTAAATCTCACCCCTGCTCGTCACTATCTAATATATTCTGTTTTTCTTTACCATCTGCCTCTCCCACTCTAACGTAAAATTTTTTTGTTCAACTCTGTATCCCCAGCATCTGGAGCACCTGGTCTACTGTAAGCTACCGTAGCTGCTTACCCCAGTTTTAGCCTATGTATGTTTTTACTTTCAAAGATACTATAGAACACTGTTTCATATTTGCTTTCATGTTGTCCCTGCAAAAGATTGTAAATTCCTCCTTTGAGGGCAAGTTCCACTTTTTTTTTTTTCATCTTTGTATCTCAACCATCTAGGGCACTGACTGGCTAATAAGTATTCAATGAATAGAAGAAGGAAGAAATGACTTTGTGCACAATTACTCTAAGATAAATTATTACAACTATGCCTTTATTATGTCTACCTACTTTTAATGAAGAGAAAATTATGTATACAAACTTAGATTGGTATAAATATAACTTTACAAAGTATATATTTCTAACATAAACATTTATCTGCCTCAAAGATTTTTAGGAGCACAATCCTTGTGATCAAGGAGAAAATATTATACAGATGTAATCTTCTTTTGACATTACTATGGTTTTAAATTATAGTAATATGAAAATCTCAAGTAAACTGTAGACAGCTGTTCAAACCAAAAATATTACACAGGAAATTTCATAATTCCATTTTGCAAATACAGGTGATTTCTGATCTTTTAAAATATGATTTAAAAAATATGGTTTTGCACAGGAAAATCTGGGATCAGATTCAGAAGTCTTTTTTTTTCCCTTAAAGTTTGAAACCATTCCATGTGCTCAAGATTTGTTAAAACATGAGATTTTTATATATAAAAAAATCTTTAGGTCTATGCCATTCACCACCAGAACAATTAACCCCTAAAATCTTTGTTAATAAATTATCTAAGATCATACATAGCATATTTATCAAATATACAAAAGATTATCTTAACAATTCTTAGAAACTTAGAACTTAAAAGAATACTTACCGCCCATTTTAAGGAACATACCTCTCCTTATATAACCCTGTTCTGATGTTTATGGTGCTGGTGATAGGAAATATGTTTAATTCTGTCAATATTGACTTAAACATGATAAAGACAAACAATCCAATTTAAAAATAAGTATGGAAATCTTATATTTATAGCAAAGAAAGTGAAAGTGAAAGCCGCTCAGTGGTGTCTGACTCTTTGCAACCCCATGCACTATACAGTCCATGGAATTCTCCAGGCCAGAATAGTGGAGTGGGTAGCCTTTCCCTTCTCTAGGGGATCTTCCCAACTCAGGCATTGAACCCAAGTCTCCTGCATTGTAGATGGATTCTTTGCCAGCTGAACCACAAGGGAAGCCCCTTATTTTTAGTCTATGTGAAAAATAGTTTTAGGTTTTAGTTGTCTCATGAAGGCAACCAAAATCATGCAAAGGGCACAATTTATTTAAAAAACTAAAGGTACAATAGTCAGATCAAGAGATAATAGTGTTCCCACAAGCTTATGGTAGCCTCCAGGTATCATATGTCACACTATGTTTAATTCTGGGCATCAACATGAAACATTTTATTGATGCTGTGAGGAGGGGTCAGAGGATGAAATATATCTGAAACTTGTGTCATAAAAGGAATGGCTGAAGTAGGTATGGATATTTTGCATAGAAAACAGAAGCCTAAAGGAAGAAATAAAAGTGTGTATATTTTTGTATCAGTATGAAGATGACTTTTCTTATAATTAGAGCTCCTTAGTAATGAAAATGAGGTTTATGTATAGTTTTAATCATAGATTGGCTGACTATGTGTCATGGAGAAGTTTCCTATAGAGTAGGAGACTGAATTATGTGACCTTCCCTTGTCTTAATGTCTCAACCTTTCTTTCCTCTTTTTTTTTTTTTTAATCAAAGGATAATATTGTTTTCAATGCAGAGTAAAGAAAGAAAAAATACCTGAATCACAGATATTGTACCAAATATCTCTGTGATTTGAGACAGCCTATTTTTCTTCTCCAGGTCTAAATTTATGTACAAAGCATGGACTAGAGTCTTTAAGGTGTATTTCAGTTCCAATATTATCTAACCATACAAATGTACACATTAAATCTGACTCAGTCTACTCATGATGAAGAATTGTTAACAATTAGAGAACTGGAAAGCATTGAGTCAACTCCCATACACACCATTAGAATATATATATATATATTATATATATATATATATATATATAGTTCCTAAACTGTCTTGTTAGTAAATCCTTCTAAAAAGTCTTTCTTTGTAATACTACATGTATAGTATGAAAGTTTTGATTATTACCCCTGAATTAAAAAAAAAAAAAGTAACACTCTCAAGTAGAAAAGCTCAGAAAACATCCTGCTGAGCTTTCTTCTTCTGGCCATACAGTATGCATACACAATTAACCTTCTTTTAATTTGATTAACTTGTTCTTTATCTGAGATTGTCAAGTTAACACTGCAATCAAAAATCTCTAATAGAGACCTGAATAGATAGCTGCTACGTATAATGTCAGTTCAGCTCAGTTCAGTGGCTTGGTCATGTCCGACTCTTTGTGACCCCATGGACTGCAGTACACCAGGCTTCCCTGTCCATCACCAACTCCCGTAGCTTGCTCAAACTCTTGTTCATTGAATCGGGGATGCCATCCAACCATCTCATCCTCTCTTGTCCCCTTCTCCTCCCACCTTCAATCTCTCCCACAATCAGGGTCTTTTCAAATGAGTCAGTTCTTCACATCAGGTAGCCAAAGTATTGGAGTTTCAGCATCAACATCAGTCCTTCCAATGAATGTTCAGGACTCATTTCCTTTAGGATTGACTGGTTTGATCTCCTTGCAGTCCAAGGGACTCTTAAGAGTCTTCTCCAACACCACAGTTCAAAAGCATCAATTCTTTGGTGCTCAGCTTTCTTTATAGTCCAACTCTCACATCCATATATAACTACTCGAAAAAAACCACAGCTTTGACTAGATGGACCTTTGTTGGCAAAGTAATGTCTCTGCTTTTTAATATGCTGTCCAGTTTGGTCACTTTTCTTCCAAGGAGCAAGCATCTTTTAATTTCATGACTGTAGTCACCATGTGCAGTAATTTTTGAGCCCAGGAAAATAAAGTCTGCCACTGTTTCCCCATCTATTTGCCTTGAAGTGATGGGACCAGATGCCATGATCTTAGTTTTCTGAATGTTGAGCTTTAAGCCAACTTTTTCACGCTCCTCTTTCACTTTCATCCAGAGGCTCTTTAGTTCTTCTTCACTTTCTGCCATAAGGGTGGTGTCATCTGCATATCTGAGGTTATTGATATTTCTCCTGGCAATCTTGATTTCAGTTTGTGTTTCATCCAGCCCAGCGTTTTCTCATGATGTACTCTGCATATGTTAAATAAGCAGGTGACACTATACAACCTTGATGTACTCCTTTCCCTATCTGGAAGCAGTCTGTTGTTCCATGTCCAGTTCTAACTGCTGATTCCTGACCTGAATTCTGATTTCTCAAGAGGCAGGTCAGGTGACCTGGTATTCCCATGTCTTTAGGAATTTTCCACAGTTTGTTGTTATCCACACAGTCAAAGGATTTGGCATAGTCAATAAAGCAGAAGTAGATGTTTTTCTGGAACTCTCTTGCTTTTTCGAT